>NC_051847.1:74834387-74943228 GCF_002237135.1 Teleopsis dalmanni | reverse complement strand
ATATATATGTAAAGTGTACAGTACTGTATAATAAAATGTCACCAACAAAATAATTATTTTCTAGGACTTTTGCTTTTCTTTTATAATTATCGCTAATTGTGTTGAAGTTTCAATTTCAATTGAATTTATATATCAAATGTAATTGATATATTTATACACATTTCAATGTATATAAATTGTAGCAATGTAAACTCTTATGTTGTTGTAAATAAACATTTTATTGATTTTAACTTATGGCATAGCAATGTTTTGAAATGAAAATGTGTTAATTATACAAATTTAAGTGTAAACGTGACATTAATCACTGCTCCTTTGCTTAAGTGCTAGTAGGTTGCAGACTCTTTCATTGTAACGTAATACCCCATGTGAAAATGGATATTTAAGGGAAAATCGGTAAATTGTCATTAAAATGTTGTCATCAAATGTATAAAATAAACTAAAAAATATTTAAAACTATAAATTAAATTAATTCAATGAATCCATTAATATTGGATTGATAAATTGAGTATATAAAAAATTTCATACACAACACAACAATTTTATATGATAACTTGTAAGATTTACAATATATATTCTTCACAAGAAATGTACCAGTAGTCAGCTGTTTGAACTAAAAAATGAGTAAAGTATGCTCAGTACTACGGTATTGGTGCTGTCAGGTCATTGCATACTAGGAAAACAAGCTTTGAGAATGTTTTTACCCTATAATGACTTTTATCAGGGTTGTAGCTTTGCGGATGAGAAAGAAACTGTATTTTACCTCATGTGACAGATAAACCATCATTGGCTAGGAGAGGGTTAAAAATCTTTTGGGCCTCTTTTGTCTACTTTACTCTATCTTATGTGCTATATAAACCATCATTGACTACCAGAAGATTTAAAATCTTTGGGGTCCTCTTTTCTTACCGATCTGACAGAGCTGTTATCTTGCAAAATTAGGGACTTGAGCAAGTTCATGGACTTGTGAGGTTTTACTAAGAAACGTGATACTACATCAAAAAGGTCAAAGGCTGGAATTTCACTCCAGTAAAAGTTCGAATATAGTATACTTAGTATTTAGACAATAAATATATCTAAGCCGAATTTGAGAACAATTGGGTGAATGAAGGGAGCATGTACCTGTTAGGTAGTAATTAATGCAAAAGGGTGGGCTCTGTGCTAGAGATTGTTGTTACTACGATTGTAGAGCAAGACTATATGAGAGATGCGAATGATGTCGTTCAGATAAAGGTTTCGGAATTGATGAGGGTTACATTTTATATTAATAATAAGGTTGAAAAATTGAGCTGTGTAAAAAATATTATACATACATACAGACATAGAAATGCCAATGAATTCAATGTAATCTAATTGTTCAATGTTAAAAGACTTTTAGATAACTTACTTACTTACTACTTACTGCTGCTCTTTTCTCCTAGTGGAGCAGACGGCATAATATAACAGATATGAAAAAAATTTCGATGTCTGCTATCGGGTCTGCGGTTATACTTAATGATTGTCAAAGGCTTAAATTTTATCCCAGTAATTGAGGGATATAAAAAGTTATCTAATCTTTAGATATTTGAAGACTTGTAGTTGACAAAATGACAAAATGTCATCTAGTCTGTGTTTGTAACAGTTCCATTCAAAGATTAAAATTTCATTTCAGAAATCAATGGATAACGAATACTCATATAATCGCTCGATGTTAGCAGACTTATAGATTACACTTAACGAAGTTTCGAACCAGAGAGTAGTTTCAAACGCTCGAAGGCGTTCTATTTGAGCCAATGAAATTCCGAAATCATGAAATTAATGGTAAATGAGTAATGCAAATGGTAAATGAGTGTGCAAAGAGTGACCGTATTCGTAGTTTCTTATTGTTGGGAATAACTAGGTTTCATTATTTAATTAATTTGTTTTAATAATTTTATTATGATTGCTTCTGATGAAGAAAATTTAATAATCAAAATGCAGAAAGTTAATATTATGGTAAATTGTTGTCCACACGCCTCAGCTGTGCAACCAACCATGGCAAGACTGCAATCAATGGCGAATACGTAGTGGAGTCACTGCAATTCAGAGCATAAAGTCCAACTGAAATGCATAAAATAATAATTTCCAAGACAATTACACAAAAGCAATAAAATTGGTAAAAAAAAAAGGAAAAAAAATGAAATGAATCGAGTTGTTAATTTGTGAAAAATTATAGGCACGATAAATGCGGTAAACGATTGCTAAGCACAAAAGCGGCGGGCATGGATGCAACATGGGAAACGCGCACGAAATCAAAGCGCACCAACAATGCGGATTGCAACACTGAGTGCAGCAAGAGATTGAAAGGCGAATGAAGCAATATTTTTCGCTATGCCAGATGCAATCGGCAAATAAATCGATACGCTTAAACTGCAAGAATAATGAAGTAGAAGGGAACTATTTTCTTTGTTTTTTCAAAAAATAAAAAAGATAAATAAATTATTATGGCGGATAGGATTGGACTTGAAGAGGAAAATGTAAACACTGATGGTGTGACGAACAAAAATGGAGTCAAAATGTCTGCGAAGAAATGCAGTTAATTGTTGCATTAAGTTAGCTCAAAAAATATTTTATATGAAAAACAAATGGAGTTGTTGTGACGGTTGAAAGAATATATACGCATCCTTAACTGGATTGAACTTGAATATATATTTACATATCGGAAGAGATATGTTAGGATAAGGGAACATTAGACATATTGAAACAAAATTTTTAACTTCTGGAATATTCTAGGTACGTTGATAAAGTGGAAGAAGGTTCGAATACTCCTCAATTAGCTAAGAAATCCGTTTTAATTCCACATTTCATGTGATTGCGCATAGAAGAATGGGCATATTAGAACCACCTGGACGTATTGATAAACGCAATGATCTAGTCAAAATTAGTTTTCGAAATACCGTCGCGTGTGTTCAAGAATGTTGGCCTTAACATAGACAGAACAAGTATTTGGGTGTCTTCTCTTCCATCCTCATAGACCTGAAGGAGATTCGACCGGGCAGGCAGTTACATGCAAAATATTAACCTAGATAGTTCACAATTTTTAGGTAACTATGGTTCTGGTATTTTCCAGTACTGTGCAAAAGAGCTCTAAATATCTGGTATTCATTTCTCTCGCAGCACATTCCAAAAACAACTTATGATAAAATTGCCTAATGTTTGGTCCGGCAGCCGACTATCTTTCCAAAGATTGTTCGCGGTGGTCGATAAATTTAATTAAATTATAAATTAAAGTATTAGATATTTGTTCTCAGAATTTTGGTTTGAGTTCTTAGTTATGCGAATATAGTAAGGAAACTGGCAAATTAACTTGCTGGCGAGATTCAGTGCTTCTTCTATCAATTCCTTTTCCTAATATTCACAGAAGGAGACTGTTTTTTACCACTTTCTGCAATAGCTAATCTAATGAACAGCAGTTAAGTTTAAAGTAATATAAACTATAAAATCTAAAGCAAAAATTTTAAACCTTATCCACTGAAATAAGTTAAAAATTTCTAATATAATACTGATTATTATATAACTCACTGAATTATTAGACGACATGGGTGCAGTCTTGAATTAATCTGTCATGTTCTGTAGATCATCAGCCTCGGCTTCAGTAGAATATCATCTGTAACTTTCTTTACTATGATTTGTAGATCAGCAGCGTCGACTTGTGATGCCATGTTTCATAGATCATTGCCCTACCATGTTGTGTGAACCATCCACCACGGCTTGTCCTATCAAGTTTTATATATAAATTACCTCATTTTGCAATACCATGTTCTGTAGATCGTCAGCCTAGGCTTGTGATAATATGTTCGTCATCTTGTTGATCGTCATCCTCAACTTTACTCACAATTTTCAGTAGATTGTCATGTTCGGCTTTCCATACCATTTTCTGTAAATCTTCACTTTCTATTTGCCTTAACATGTACTGCAGATCGTGTTAATTGTTTCCAGAAAAAAATACATATGAACATTTTTTGTACCCATGACTGATACGCAAATACGGGGGGATGCGGATTAGGAGGAAGTGATTTTTTTGATCATTGGAATTACATAAAAGCCACTCCCAGAGTAAAATTCTGGCTATAGGCCATCTACAACATAAGATTTAGTCAATCACTTTTAATTTAAACTTATTTTTATTAACGCCTGATTTTAATTTATTATTAATGTATTTTAAATATATTTTTCTATTTTTATAATTAATATGTCAATATCTTGCTACCTTTCATATGACAAGCTTTTGCAATGAAATACCAGGTATATATTTTATTCACATAATAAATACATTTTCTCTAACTTCCCAACAATCACCGCAACATGTTCAAGACCTCTCTTCAACCTATTCAAGTCAACTTTTATCTAAGTTTTTCTTGTTTTCTTGATTTGTATCAAAAATAAAATCATAATGCTGTAAAAGTAAAGTAAAACAATAGTTAAAAAAACATTTAATATTTGCCATTAAATAAAATGCAAATAAACTGACAATAAAAATGTGCTTATTGCTGCAACAAATGCATTTGCTGCACTGTCGATGAAATGCAATAATGCACACCGCACGGCAATGCCAACTTAATTTTTTTTCTCCGCAACAATATACTTTGACGAAACAAAAAGGAGAATACGAGTATACAAAATGAATGATGCTAAACAAATCAAACTGAGAACACTTCACCAGCAGCAGCAACAACAACACAGCAACAAGACGCACAGAGCACAAGTAACGATACTCACGGGTCGCTGCAAGGGATTTGTTGCTTGCGCTATTTGTATTAGCAAATGTTGCAATGACAAACATTCTGCCGCTTTTCTACGAGTACCAAATGCAATCAAGCAAATTCAATTACAATGTTTTGCCTTAATGTATCTCAATAATCTGCACTGCTTATCGAAATCTTTATGCAAAGATATAGGTAGATATGGTTAACAATAAAAACAAAATAGTAAAATAAGTATAAACTGATTCTGTTGTTGTTGTTGTTATTTAGTTTTGATTCGATTTTATGCGAATAAAAAGCGTAATAAAGTTCAGCTTTATCTCGATTGTCAGCATCTAAATTGTCTATTTTAACTATGTTTGCTATGTGGTTGTTGTCATTGATGTTGTTGTTCTTTGTTTTGAGTTAAGTTAGCATTTGTTATAGTTGTTGTACTCTTCTCCATTTGTTGCTGTCATGCTTCCATGTTGCTGCAGTTTTTTTTTCTTTTTTTTTCTTCTTAGTGGCATGTTGTTTGTTTAGTACTTATTGCTTTCAATACGTCTGCAGTTCGGATTTGTTGCACCCCACCACATGTATGGTATTCAAGGTTTGAGTAAACAAATTATGTTTGTATACATTTCATCGCATATATACATACATGCATATATGCATGGCAACACATACATTTGTTTATATACATACATATGTTAATATGCATATGTGTTATGTATATGATTTATTGTGTTGGCTCGAGTGCTTTGCCGAATAGCACGGTATACGAGGAGTATATTCAATGAAGATTTTTATGGAGATTAACTTTGACTCTATTTTGCCTTTTAACGTCAGTCAATCCTGTAAACTTTTTTGCGCCTCGTTCTTGTTTTGTTGATTATTTGCTTTGCTCTATTTATTTTTTATTTATTTTATTTCTATTAAATAGTTGTGACGCAAATGTGATGATGTTTAAATAAATTTTATTTAATAAAATAAATAATTAAATACTATTAAAATATTTATTTAAAATATTTATTTCTGTATATTTTATCATGTTATAATAATATAATGTTAATTAGTTTATAAAACTAAAAAAATAATATATTAATTTTAATACAACATTAATAAAAAATTATATTTATAATATATTCATTACATATATTATATATTTTTTTATTATTATATGTGCAGTCAAAGTTCCATAACTCGAAGTATAATTTTGCAAAGAAAAGGTTCGACTTATGGAGACTTAAAGTTAAAGAGTTTTTTGTAATTGTATGTAATTTGCTCTCTATCGTAAACCCTGTTGCATTATTTTTAATACGAGTTATAAAATACCGGGTTATGAAAGTTTGACTATATTTTTAAACGGGCTAATTGATCAATTATTCAAAATAATACAAAACTTTTTAAATTGTTTTAAAAAATCTATTTCATATTAACCAACATTTCGATGAAAATTTGTAGTCATATTCAGAGTACAATGAGTATTCTTTTGAATATATATTCGAATAACTTGAGTATTATTTTAAGTATTATATTTAACTATTTTCTTAAATTTTTTTGTTATTTATATAATTTAAATAATAGTAAATATGCTTATTTAGATAATACAGATGTTTCGAAGCATTTAAAAAAAAATACTTAAGCACATATGTATGTTAAATAATTACTTAACATTTGAGAATTAATATAAAATGTAGAATCTATATAGTATATATAGTATATACACAGAACTCATATTTAAAACAATTTGGAGAAAAAATTGTGCATTATATGCACAGAAAGCCAACCATATATTTCAAGAAAAAAAAAAAAGAAAGACAAAGTCTTATAGATCACCTTCAAAAATATTGTCTCTTCTATCCCTACTGTATAAAAAGCAATTTTATAAGTTTGCAAAAACAAAGAGGAGTAGAAAAAGTGTTGTTGTTGTTTGTCTTTCCACTAATTATCAAAAAACCTCTACTTCTTCTTTGACTTCCTTTATGTTCATGTACTAGGAATAGTCTTTTTCTATAAGGTTTTGCCCAAAATATGTTTTGTTAATTTAATTCATTGGTGGCTTCACCAATAAATTTTAGTGATGTATATATGTATATATATCTGTTATATGTGAAATAATAAAAAAACTCTGATTACAGAGCAAACGTACACAAAGCTCCTTGTTTTGTTCTAGTTTTTGTTATTGTAGTCACTATTCGATTCTATTGAAAATTGATATTTTTATTAAAATCACTTGTAAATTCATTAAGCTTTAATGCTTTTGTTTGGCTAGGATAAAAAAATTGGCGGAAATTCCAAAATTATTTTTTTTTTCATATGAATGTTTTGTTTTTGTTTAAATGCCTGCCTGATGTACTGTAATTATGCCCTTAAATAAAAACAAATAACTGTTGGTGATATATGCAAGTGTGAATGTATGTTTCATGTTTATGTACGTATGTACGTATGTATTATGCATTATTATTTCTTTTGTTCAAATTTTGTTTAATGAAATGGAATAGTGAAAAGTGATAATTTTTACTCAATGCTTAAATATAAGTTATGTTCAAAACTGTATGTAAGTATGTGCATATGTTATGTACGCCTACATGTATTTATACAAACATGTAAGGAATTTCAGAGCGTTGCGATAGTTCAATATTTTTAATAAAATTTTTTTATGAATGCTTTTTTACCAACAACAAACACAAATATATTATCTTGTTTTAAGATAACAAAAAATATATTTTTATTTCCATTATTAATATTATTTTTTTTAAGTTAAATAATTGTATAATTTATATTTTTATTATTATTGTATTATTTATTATTTATTTACTATATAAATCTATTAATAAAGCTGCGAGAGTTTTGAGAAAAAAAAATTTTGTATATTTTTTTTAATAATAGAATAATTTGAATACTTACATTTTTTTATTTATTTATTAAATAAATCTATTTTTATTAATATGAGAGTGTTAAGTAAAAAATTCTTTTTATTTAAATTTAAATAATAGCATAATTTATAAACTTGTGAAATTATTATTTATTTACTAAATACATCTATTATTATTAATGGCTATGAAAGTTTTGAGGAATCTGTTTTTCTTATTTTTTGTTCAATTTAAATAATAGAATACTTTGACCAATTACATTTTTTACTCATTTATTAAATAAATCTATTTTAAATTAATATGAGTATTAAAAAAAAATTTTTTTTATATAAATTTAATAAATAAAATAATTTATAAACTTACTTATTTTTATCTATTTAATGAAATAAATATATAAATAAATTTATTATCAATTACTGTGAGTGTTTAAAGAGAATACTTTTATTTTTGTTCTATTTTGTTTTTTTTTTTATTTATTTATTTGTTTTTTATTAAAATAATAGAATAATTTAAACACATATTGTTTATATATTTTTTTATTCAATTTATTATTAATTGCTGAGTCTTTTAAGAAAATAATTATTAATTTATTTGCGTTAGGTGGAAAGCACTGGAAAATAAAGAAAATAAATTATAATTTAAATTTAAAATATAATTGTGTTGGTTACTAAGCTTTCTGAAAGCAAACCAAACATAAAACTTCTGCTCGTTGATGTAACCAGAAAAGGAAAAAGAGGGGGAGCTGAGTCTAAATAACATTTGAAATTAAAAATAACTTCTTTAAATTATTTCAACAATTTTTTTTTTTGTTGAAACCAATTTTTTACAAACTGCCTAATTTAATTTAAAAACAAGTAATCATTTTTGAGTAGCTACATATGCAAAAATTTATTTTTTGTTGATGTAAGAACAGTATATATGTATGAACTGACTGTTATTCTTCTTTAATTCTTAACAAAACATATGATATGTACAAGATCCTAAATTATTTTTAGAGCATTGATTTTCTCGTCCAACAGCTTGGTTTTCAGCTTATCTTTTGTGTAATATATTTGTGTTTATACATAACCGCATAATTAACTTACATGACACAATGACACAAAAATATAAATTGCAACTAATTTTATTATAATAAAAATTAATTACAGACAACTTCCTATGTGAAACACATACACATATACATATAGATATTTATGTATAAATTTATTGTACGTAGCAATATTAAACATATAATTATGTACTACATCTGTATGAACTTTATTCTGATATGCATACATACATATGTATGTACATATGTGTATCAGTAAAGCATCAATTATGAAATCACAGCAGATGTGTGCTCACCTAAATTGTGGTGATTTATAAATTTCACACAAAAACAACAATAATAACAACAACACAAAACTATGCTATCCAAAACAAAATGAAACAAAATAAAAATGAAATGTTAATAATAAAACATGATTTCAGCATGATGGATACAAGCAGACAATACAATTCACAGCAACAACTACAGCAACAGTAATAACAACAATAAAGGCAATAACAATAATAACAACAACAATGATAAAAAACTAATAAACTCAATTGGAATGTCACAGCGGCAAATAAAGGTTGTGTGCTGCAGCAAATAATAAAAAAAAAACAAAAACCAATATAATAAGCATACAACTAAACTAAGCTAAACTTACCATGCAAGTGTTGTTGCAGTAACAGTAGTAAAAGCAGCAGCAGCAGCAGCAAAGCATTGTGAAAACAAAATACTTGCAGATGCAATGCGCAACCAAAATTATAAATGTAAGTAAAATGTAAAAAGTACATACATACATATATGTGTGTGAATATGCCAAAAATACAACAAAAACGAAAACGGCAAAAATAATCAAAACACTACAAGAGATTTACGAGTTTGTTGTTATTTTTATTGTTGTACGCAACAAAAATAAATAACAACAACAACAAGAAGGGAAGAAGCAAAATTTTTTTGTTAATAAAATGACCAAACGTACATACAAAGTACATGCTGACAAAATGTAAAAATAAAAAAAAAATGCTACTAAATGAGCTCAAATGTCGGCTGCGCGCACTTAATTAACAAATATACAAGCTCTTAACATAACCTCAACTGACAACAAAATAACAAAAGCATAGAAAAATAAAAAAACAACAAAGCAAGCACTCATGTAAAGTAACAACAAAAAAAACAACAAAAACGCAGAGTTAATATAAAAAATGAAATTGTAACAATATGAAGTGCTGCACATACAAGCTGCTACATAAATTTCAAAACAAATAAATGCTATGTATTGTATTGTTGTGCATGAAAAAGATAGCAGTAGTTATTGCAGTTAATTGTAACATGCGCACGCCCCTCACTTCCATTGTGTGTGTGTTTTTAATGGATATAATATAAACAAAATTGTCTTAATGTGTTAGTAGAAATTTATATAAATTTTATTTACACACAACTCAACACTACATTTATCGCTTTTACTCATTCTAGTGCCAGTGGAAATGCATACTGCTCCTCCCTTCGTGAGTATAGTCTTGTATTGACAGTGAGAGAATGAGTATTTGTGCTTTTGTTTTCTCAGTATATGCTGTTTGCTGTGCTGCTTCTTCTTTTGCTAATGCGAAACTTTTATACGTTGTGCCCGACTCAGTTAAGAGACTTGATCTGAAGATTGAGCACAGTGAAACGGTGCGGATTACATTAAAGGCGCGATTTTTATGTGTATTTTTCGCTGTTTATGTTTTGTTTTATGTGCTTTTTACTACTGATTAACTGAAGAACGAAGAAGAGCAAAAAAAAATTTTAATATCGAAAAAAATTAAACTGTACAATAAACACAGTTTTTGGAAATTGCAGTGTAAACGTTTACACTGCAGTTTGGTGTTAATTTTTAGCTGTGAATATGCAAATATACAGTAATTGCAAGTGAATCACACTAACGTTTATTTGTTTTTGTTGAAATTAAAATAAATTATTGGAGAAAATTTTAAATAACAAATAAAAAAGTATTTCATAATAAAATTAAAGAATTTGTGCGGAGTTTGCAAAATACCGCCGGCGGTACGTGTTTTTTCGAAATTAATTTAACTTAATTGCAACTTGACACTTATGTGTGTGCATTAACTAGTGTGTATGCATGTGTGTAGGGTGTATAGTACACGCCTAAATGTCCTTACCGCTGACTATATCACCTTTATCCTTTTCATTACGCACGACAATGCATCCAGATTGCTTGCAGTTGCAGCAGCACAGTGTACCCAGTCCGCGCTTAAGTTCCTCTAACGCCGACGCTAATGAAAAGCTAACGGCAAGCGACGTTTCTATGCTTAAAATGTCGGAAGTAGGGAATATGGATGAGGACGAGGTGTTGAAAACAACTAATGTGGTGCCGGGTGATACTGTGACGGTACCGAGTATGCTTTGCGATGAAGCGGAGGAAGATGTCGATGCCGACGCTGTCAGTTTATGTAGTGATGATAGTGAATTGTCTGTGGGGC
The DNA here is from genome assembly GCF_002237135.1 of Teleopsis dalmanni. Lineage (NCBI taxonomy): Eukaryota > Metazoa > Arthropoda > Insecta > Diptera > Diopsidae > Teleopsis > Teleopsis dalmanni. Next base: position 74,932,145 of record NC_051847.1, on the reverse strand, counting down.
AGGAGAATACGGCTCAGCGTCATATGACACAACGCACACAACGTCTATTGGCTTTGTGTCGACCTGTGGCATTAAGCAGTGGTAGCACTAACACCAACAGCATTATGGATACTAGCGATGTTCGCTCAAATGCATCCACCGATGAAACCACTACACAATTGGAAGATGATGAATTACATACACCAACAACTAGCGTTATTGATCCCTTTGTAGTAGCGAATGCACTACGTATCCCAGTGCCAATACTGCCAAATGCAAATGTCACACCATTCCACGAAGAGTTTATGCGGAAGTCACATCTTTACGCCGAGGAACTAATGAAGCAACAAATGCAGCTGGTGGCGGCAGCACGCGCTAGTAGCGCCTTTACACTGCGACAAAGCGTGTATCAGAATCTTGCGTCCGCCGAGCTAAACAATGAGCAAAGCAAGACAGTGTTAAGGCAACATGATAAGCCACCGGACATCGCTAGCTTGGCCGGCATACATTCGCATTTATCTGCCATTTCACAAATGTCACAATTAAGTGCGGCCGCCACAGTAGCAGCGGCGGCAGCTGCGGCGGTAGCTAATAACAATAACAAAACAGTGCCAAAAAATATGTGTGCTGCCAATGATGCACTCGCTAAGTTAACTGCTTTAGGTGTTCAACAACAACAACAACACAAGCCTTTAACAACTGGCCTCAATCAGTTACAGGCGAAAATGCAAGCGCATCTACCGTTTATGCGTGGCAACAACAACACCAATAACAACAACAATGATCATTTACACGAATCAACGCTGAAATTTAGCATAGATAATATACTTAAAGCCGATTTCGGCCGTCCCCTCACCGAACCCTTCATACAAAGCATTAATTCGGCGCGTTCGCTAAAGTCTGCTAATAACTCGAACCGCAGCAAGAAGTTTACGGCAAATTCAAGCGCAGCTATGGATTTGTCGAATCTAATGTCAAGTGCAGCCGCCACTGCAAATGCAGCGACGCTTAATTTTAGCACGTCACTGGCTAACATATGCACGAACAGCAACGATTCGAGCAGCACTGCTATTAGCAGCGATCGTGTCAAATCGCCGATTTCGACGCAAACCAATTGCAGTATTTCACCCGCACCCGCACAACAGAACAACAACAACACCGAGCAGACGAAAACGCAAGAACAACATAACAACGATAATAGTGGGAACAGTTCCAGTGGCAGCAGCAGCGGTAGCGGTGCTAATGGCAGTGGTCCCATTGTTTGGCCTGCGTGGGTTTACTGCACTCGTTACAGTGATCGTCCAAGTTCAGGTAGGAAAAGTTACGATTACTTTTTTGTTTAAATTGATTGTTTTAACGAATATAATTTTATTTGAAATTATTATTATTTTTGAAACGGGCAAATTGGTCAATTATTTAATGGGTAATTTTTAGAGCCAAAGGGCGGTTTGTTTTGGGAGTAAAAAATTTCAGTTATTTCTCAAATGTTTTCAAAATAAATAAATACTATACTCATTATACAATAAATATTATATAAAAAAAATTTTATAAAAAAATTATACATTTTTGAAATATTAACTGAAATTGGTCAGTTGTTTAAAATAATACACTACTTTTTTAAATTATTTATAAAATATATATTTTAATACCACAAATAAGTCCAGTATAGTCCATTATAATTTTTTAAACCCATAGTTTTGTGTAATTTGTATTATATATAAAAATTATATAAAAAAATTATATATTCTTAAAATATGAAATGAAATTGGTCAGTTGTTTAAAATATATATATTATTTTTTGTCAATATGTCAGTATAGTCCATTACTTTTTTTTATTGATACTTTTGTGTAATTTTTCAAAACACAAAACTTTTTAAATTTTTTTTAAAAATTATTAAATTTTGAATTTGTTCCTCGAACTGATTTTTTTTTTAAAATGTTTTTTATATTTTATATCCGACTACAGGATATGGAGTATTTTTTAATTATTATAAATAATAAATTTAAATCATTTTAAATTTATTATTCATAAAATAAATCATTTTATTTCCACCAATATTTCGGCTATAGTCTATAGTTTTTTTTAATTTATAATTTTATCACTTAAGTATTAAAGTTTTAACCACAAAAACCTTGAAAAGATTTACCAATTTCCAAAACGAACAACCAACAACAACAACAATAAGAGTAACTCTTAAGCATATTTGTGCAACTCCCCCCGTACACGGAAACATGTTCACTGACAAGGGTGACAAATTAGAGCCCTTTTTGCTTGTAAGAAAGCAGCATTCTTACTACGGATTAAAAGACTAATAAAAACAATTCAAGCTCATTTTATATAAACTATGTGCGATTGTGTATGTATGTGTGTGTGTGTTAGCTTAAAGCTATGTGCGTTTGTGTGTTGCACACATTATTTGCCGACGCTTTTTTGCCTACTTTTTGAAGTGCTATGAATATAAAATTACCCACAATTTTGAGTGCGAGTACTTATGTACTTGCTTTATGACACCACAGGGAATTCCCTATGACAAACGCTCACTATAGTTTGGCTAAGTGCGCTTATTAGTTGCGTTCTAATTAGAATGCGGGTAACCGCGTCAATTGATTTTTTGTTACTTGGCGCTTTCCTCTAACTTCAAAAGCTAGGGCGATTACTCGTTTTGATTTATTGTGATTTATTGGTGCGAGTTTAAGTTAATTGCTTTTATTTAAAAAATATGCTAATAAGACAAATTTAATTGATTTTTAATTAATTTACACTATATGATTAAAAGATTTATTACTTCACTGATTTTTAATACCATATATGTGTTTAGTAAATGAGTAATAAAAAAAAAAATTCCATTCAATATTTAATTAAAAAAAATTATATTTGTCTGGTTTTTAATTTATACGAGTAAAAATAATGATGAAAATCTGTTCTAGATGGAGTATAAAAAGACTGTTATTATTTTTAATTGTTATAGAACTGGGCAAGGTTGTTGTCCCACATATATACATTGCGTTACTGACGTTCAGTTGTTTAGTTCCAGATTATGGACAGAGCAACGTATCGTGGGATCGCCAAAAACATAGAAAGGTCCCTCACAATAACTGTTAAACAATATTACTATATCGTCTTTTAAGAGAGTTTCAGTATGCGAATAACAACAGATATTTCACGTTTAATTAAAAAAATTATATACATATATGTGGTGTGTATGTATTTGATGATGATGAATATCTGTTCCATTAGGTGTAACTTAAATTTGAGTGTTACTCAAGTAGGGGACGGTATCTTTTCATATTTACTCTGCATTTCTTAACTCACTTTCTAATTTTCTCCTCCAGTTAATACCGAGACGCGAGATCGCCAATAACCTTGAAAGATCTCTCACAATAACTATTGATTATAATTGCTGTTTGGTCTTTTAAGAAAGTATCCAAACTAGCTCCACTGAATATTACAATTTAAGAATCAAATCAAAATTTTAATTTAAAACATTTTTCATTAAAATTAAAGTTGTTACAATCACCACAATAAATTATTGTTGTTGTTGTTGTATCTCTTGTGATCTACTTGTGTAATCCCTTTGGATAGTGATGAATGGAACTTGGTCGTCAAACTCGACGAGCGTCTACGAAACTTACACCCAGGAGTGATTTCAGGATAACCTGTTGTTACGTCGAGTTTTTTATAATTTGATGTTGCCATAAAATGTTCTAAATGTTGCTTCGATCTGGATAGATATTACTAAAATATTAAGTTAAGTATTAAATTTATTTCAACACAACAAATTAAATGAATCTTTTTGAATGGTCTCCATATAATATATACTAAAAAATATTTATAAGTCTATTAGTTACTAAATAATATTGATTAAAACATATTCTTTTTTAAAATACATTTAATCTCTGTGGTGTTTGATGAATATATATACAACAATATATTTTAAAATTAGGAATTTTTTAATAACATGAATTTAATAAAGCGTGGATGAGAATAGAAATTTTAAGGAGCTTGAATATACACTTCTTTAAAATTTGTTGATCCATGACTACTATCACTCCGTTTTTTCTACGTTTAACTATTACTTAAATATAAGATATGATTTGCTTTCTATCATATGGCACAAAAAAACAATTATGATTTTGATAAGATCACGATTTTATATGCATTTCTTAATTTCCTTATCGCCGGTATTTTTTAATGAAGTATATTGAAGCTCTACTTCTCTGCTACTAGAAGACTTCATATCGAATAGAGTGAAGCAAACAACAAAATATATTGCAAAACCGATTTCAGGTGTATTTTAAGTATATACACAATTTGTTATAGTTCCGTAATAGACTTTTCAATGGAAAGGACGATAGTGCTACTTATATTGTATAAAGCATAGTCTTAGTAGTTATTTATAGTCATGAAGAAGAGTAGAAATTGTATCTATGCGTATATTATGAAGATTATTTAAAAAAGTCTCTATTTTAAATCTACAGTTAAAGTTACTATTCTTTACTATATATAGTTTTTTTTTATCCACCGCAATCAATTCTAATTTATTAAATTGCAATAAATCGATAAATTTCAATAAAGATTTATCCTCTTATCAGAAGAAAAAATAAGAAAGGCTAACAGATTTAAGTTCCTCCCTTCCATATGACTATTCAATGTTGTCTATAAAAGAAAAGAATAGTTCATCAATCGACTAAACAGTGCAAATGCTTGAGATAGTAAATAGCAAATGCTTAAGCTTTACAAGATAAAAGTTTATATAATGTTTTTTGGAGCCCAATAATTATCATTTAATAGATAAATCTGTACACTGCGTTTGGAGTTCTAACTGACGATCTTTGAGACCTTGGCCAAAAGGAAGAGAAGAAATTATTTTCAAGAAAAACCCATGTAGGTATATCAGTAACTATTGTCAAAAGCCACACAAAATGTCAAAGAAAATAATTTAGATATAATGTATCACCAAAAATCCTATATAAATAAATAATTTGGATAACGATATTATAGAACAAGCACCCTACGGTAACGTAACGCTTCCAAAGCAGATCTACTTGGAGTCTATTTGTTATTAAATCTAATCTAACCTAAATTTTCATCTAGACAATATATAGTTCGATTTGATATATATATATCGGATTTTCTCATGTTAAAAGTTTTGTTTATTTTTAAATGTATCCACATTTTGTATATTATTTTGACAGAACAATCTATCCTTTGACACGACATATGTTTTGATGATTTTAATAGTAGTTTATGATAATAAATATTAGTTTTTTTGTAATTAGATTTAATGATATATGGAAAACTGAATTAAACTAAATTATAAACTGAAATATTAGTAAAAAATGTACCACAAAGTACAACTGTTGTAAGATAGTGGAACCACATTTTTAAAATTAATTAAATACCGATCATAAAGAATTAAGCAAAATCAATTTTTTATTATTAGCACTGAGCTTAAATGGGTTTGTGGTAACAAAAGGGTTAAGCATGATCATCAAATTTATGTTGCGTAAATGATCAAAAGCATATGCAACAAAAATTGACTGAAATGCATGCAACAATGCACTTCAGCACTGCAGTCTGTTTATGTACCACACCCAGATCTAGTAATATCGGTAGAATAAAAACCCTGTTAAGTAGTTTCATTACTAGACGGTATGTAATTGTTATTTATGGCTTTTTGTAAACATTTTTCAATTTTTAGTTTTTAAATTTTTTTGCTTTGATGGCTCATAACGCATCTGTCCAATGATGAAAACTATTCATTAGGTTTTTCTATATATAAGTATATTCATGCATATATAAATAATTATATATAAATAAGTATTTAAATATGGCATATAAAATATATGCACCTATGTAATGAAATATTTATATTGCACTCGACGTTACTGCTAAGTTTTAATATCTTTCGCCATTAAAAAAAAACAACATACTGTGAATTTCAAGTAGTAATGGATAGTCCATATTTTATAGTAAAAGTTACTGAACTCACAGGTGTAGCTAAGAGGGTAAATATGGTTAAAGGGTAGGCTCTCCTAATTCATGGGTCTGGCTAATGGGGCAAATACGACGGTGGGGCCTTCTAAAAAGTGTGTTCAAAGTAATATTTTAATATAAAAAAATTATATCAATGAGGAGTCAAGAGAGTCATTGGAATAATGTGTTCCTCTATATATGATAGATGAATGGTGATGATATGCGTCTAATTCTCAATTCTAATTCAAAACGAAAATGCTTATTTAGTAAAATATACATGTGTAATAAAATATTGAAGGAAGCTTATTGATTTCAATGGAATACATTTTTTATACTGGTTAGTTTTCTTAAACTTTTGAAAAAGTAATTACAATTATTATAATTATTATTTAAGAATCCCGAGCCCTGCTATCTAGCTACGCCCATGTTTAATTTAACTAACTTTATACTATTATTAAATAATTAAAGCTTATTTTATTTCTACTGCTCAATTATAAAGCTAATATCATTAAGTATCCATTGAAAATTTATAGAATCTATTTTCATTGTAAAATGATCTCAATATAAAGACATTTGGTTTTAGATGGGTTTACACTTTTTTATTCACTTCTCCTAAAGTGTTAGAATAAATCTACATTTTAAAAGAATTTTTAGATTTAAGTAGTATGAAACTGTATAATTGATTTTAATTATTATGGAAGCTGAAAAAAAAAAACGTTAAAGGAAAAATCAATTAATCTGTCCATACTTAAATAGATAAGTGTAAACTAATTATCTTCTCCTTTATAGCAAATTTAATTATTTTCAAATAATCTTTATAAAATAAATGTAATGTTTTTCATTTAAAAGTGTATTTATTACTTTATTTTATTGAATTGATTATAGGACAGTAATTGATGCCCCATTTCGTTCTGTTCTAATAAAATACTCTATTATTGCCCCATTTCATTCTATTCTATTAAAAGACTCTATTATTACCCTATTTCATTCTATTCTATTAAAAGACTATTAAAAAAATGTGATTTTTATCTAAAACTAGTAGACAAATTTTTAAACGATATCCATCCGAAATGCTTATCCTTTATTATTTAATCTTACGAATCAGAAGATACTCGTAATGCTAATCTTAAGTATTTGTAACTATAAAATCATCAAAATATTTTATTTATTTTAAGCATTAAACAATTTTTTTTTACCATTTAAATTTGCAATAAAATATTTCAGAAAGAGTTCGGTATGAATTCAAAGTTTTGTCATCTTCCGGATCAAATCCATCCTATGGATTGATAGTTTTTGGAAGGTATTTAACAAGCAATTATGCGTTGATTTTTTCAAAGAAGTGAGTCAGTACCAAATTAGATTTCTCAGTTATAAGAGTTCAAACAAGTCTTGCTTAAAGGAACATTTTTTAAAGTGGACTTATGACAGCAATTAGCATACTAATAATTCCATACAAATAAATAAAAATGATCTGCGTAAAGAGGTGTACCCACTGTAGGAAATCGCGATAGAAGACGTTCGTATTATCGGTGGAACAGCCAGGAAATAAATAATTTGAAGGCAGACTGTCGTTAGTAAGCTGCCGATCAAGTTGGATGAAGAAGACTAATATGAGCACTTCTCGCCCCTCTATAAATGTAAAAACTACATTTACACATATTTATGTTCGTTATGAATGAATTAAGCGCTTCAAAAATTTACATTGTATATACATTGTATAAGTTCCCTCTGAAATAAATTTTATGTGACCGTCTATCAAATCAAAAATTCTACCGTATCATACTATACGGTTTGCTTAGTTTTACTTAGCATGGCACTCCACTATTCAAAAGGTTAAAATATTGAGATAAGATCCTGTATGTGCCTGCTGGTTGCTCTTCATATAAAAATAAAGAAACCCTGCTAAATATACGAAATCAAAGAAAACAAGCAGCTTCTATGTAAACAATTTTTCTTTTTGCACCATAAAGAATCCACATCGAAACAGTATCATTTTTTAGATCATGGTTAACAATTAACGAAATTTTCTACGGATTTTCGCCTGACATTTTCGGGTATGAAAAACGCCTATCACTTACAACAAGAATTTTCTTAGCTTAATTGAGGGTTAGATACATCTACGCATATATATAGCAATTAGGGATGTAAAGTCACACAATATATAATATTATTAATTATTATTAAAAGTTTAAAGCTATAGCAAATAAAAAAATGGTTATAACAACTGATTGTGGGAAATTAAGAATAATTTAATTCTTTATTAAGAAAGCTTTCGTATATATGGAAATGGTTTTTTTTATAAAATAAAATAGCTTTTCCATTTAAACGATTTAATACATCAAGATTTTTGAATAAATATTTTATAAATATTTATTTATAAAAAAATAGTGTAAAATGGTTTGAAATACGTTAGGTAGGCTTAAACCCCAAATCCTCGTTCTTGTATATCGCACTGATATTAATCCTCAATGTCTGACTGAACTGTAGCTCTACCCTCCCCTAAGTAGTTTTTATAGCTACCAGCAACAGCACACACACTAATCTAAGCACTATCGGCTTATAGTTCCCATTTCTCCAGATTATGTTCAGTTATTCTTCCCCATATCTACAGTCCTTATTCTACCCAACTCTTCTAGGCAGTCCACTTATATTTCTTCTGTATTTCTTCACCTTGATCAAAAAGTTAAAAAATTTATTAAGAAAATTTAAAATACATTTATATATTGTTACATTATTCTTGATCATCGATATTGTATCCCTTAAAGTGCTTTTCATTGACTGAAACGTGCTTATGCCCGTGGTTAATACTTGAAAGATTTATTATAATCGATATTTTGTATAGTGGGATTGCATCAACTAAACAAATGGTATACAGATGATATTATCAAACCTCTCTTGATTTGTTTTAATTATCTCTCTCTGTTGTTAAAATGTGGTCCTTGGAATGATTTCATGGTTTATGTTTAATATAAAAATTGTAAATACTAAAAATTAATTAATTTAAATAAAAGAAAACAAAATGAATATTAAAAGGGCAATGTTAAGCATTTTTTTCATGTACATATATTCAAATTAATTTATTTATTTATGTGTTGAAATTTATTAGTAAATAAAATGATTATATGATTTTTACGTATGACTGAAATTTTGTAACATATTTCCACTGAACATTCACAATAGACTAATTTTTGAATTTGGCTGCACTAAAACTCAAGACTTAAAATTTTTCGCAAGTAAAATCTAACTCTGAAGATTTTAAAAGCATTATTGTTGCTTCACATGTTTTTTTTCTTAAGTTGTGTGTATTTTTTTGCTACTCTTAGAGAAAAAATTACGACTATTATAATAAATTCTCTTTAAATATTAATATATTATATTTAATAATTAATTAATAATTAATAGTTAGTATCATTTTATTAAACATAATTAAATTTTGAAACAAAATACACAAATGATTATAAAAAATAAAAATCAATAAAATAATGATTAGCTATTTACGGATTTATTTTAAATTATTCTGCTATTTTATATTCTACAGATATGGATTTTAATAGCCCAATTTTAGAGATCCACCACTACGCGGATGTAACCACCCTAAAATCCAAACTCAATAAAATAATAATAGCAATTAAGAAAATAAAATTCATTTAATTGCTATTAAAACATAAACAAAGACATTATTATTAAATAATAATTATTGCTAATTATCTAAGATAGTTTTAGTTCCCATTGAATCGGTTTTAATGCAAAAGCTAAAATGGCTTTTTAAATTTAAATGTCATTCGCGAAAAACCCACTCAAGTCGGTGATAATTTGAGTAAATTGTTACAACAACTGAAAAGTATCTTACATAAAACAGTTACCATTTAGATTTAATAAAAAAGTAAATAAATTTAAAAATTTATGTGTTTTGAAGACGTCTTTACGTTCACAATTTACGCCGCTTAAGTGTCTTCGGCCTGGCAATGACGGGCGCTGAGCTACGATCGAATTGGCCAATTGACTGCAATTAACTTATTATTTTCCATTCATAACCGTTTTGCAGTCGTACGAGTACCGTGAGTACTGCGAGTACTCGTACGACTGCCTCGTACCGCTCTTACGGCAGAGTGCGGTGTATGTGAAATCTTTGAATAATTAATTGGAAAATTATATATTTTATTAGCAATTGCTTTTAATTATGATTTAATGGCTGCAACGATATTGATGGTGACGCTAGTCACAAGGCGAGGTGGGCCACTCATTGCACTACCCAGACGAGAAGAAGGCGAATCAAAACATTGATCATTTGTTGCAGTTAATAATTTTCGTAACAACAATTGCTGCTTTTATAACGGCAACAGCTGTTGCTGGTGCTAATGCCATTGCTGTGCACTATTTGGTGTTTTTTGTTGCTATTGCAGTTGCAGTTTGAGTACAAAATGCCTTGTTCATGAGGTGTTTTACGTTGTGGTAATTTTTGCAATTGCACTTACAAACTGGGCTCTTGTCGTTACTATTATTGTTCAATTTGTTGTTGTGGTTGTTGTTGGCAATTATTGGTGCACAATATTTACTTAACAACTTTTCACATTTTCTATTGATTGAATTTTATAACATATAATTTACCTCTATTGACGTTTTTATACAAGAAAGAAAATAGGACAAAAAATTTTCCTTAAACTTTGCAAATGAAGTTTAATTTCGTTATCGATTATTTTAAATTTAATGAACTTTTTTTTTGTGAAAAAAAAAATTTAAATATGGAAAAATTCGGATGAACTAACTGAATTTTAAAATTAGGATGGATATGGGTTCCATATGGGTTCCAGCTTGAAAATGGTATATAACTTAAATTATTTAAATAAAAATATAAAATATTAATAATAACAGCGAACAAAATCAGGTTCCTGGGTACGCAGGAATCAAAGGAAATGAAATAGCAGATCAAGCTGCCTCTACAGCTATTCTTTCTTCCTTGTTCCTATGCAATACGTCCGAAAAAAAGATATTTTAAACTTCCAAAATAAACATATGGAAGAGGAATGGGCTATGGAATGGTTAGTGTACAACCATCGCTACAACTCGATTAATACTAGAGGATTAAAAGCAATATACCCACAATTATGCACTCGTCAACAATGTCAAATTTTTATCCTATAGGGCATTCAGAGCATTTTCATTAACATTTTTTGAGTGGCGATCAGTCATCAAACTGTTCATTATCCAATAGCTCACTATCCATAGATCATACAAGCTTATTAAAAACATATATCATGTAAGCTTATTAAAAACAATTACTGATAAAAATATAATTTTGATATAAATATATTAAAGTCTGTAATCTAGTCAATAAAATTTAATTTATAATATCCGAGCGGAAGACTCTGGCAGCTAACGTTGGTTTTTACTATCTTAATTAAAAGATTTTTTATATTGAAATTAGTTTTAATAAATAAATAAATAATTTGAATAAATCATTTTTAAGACATGCAGAGTTTTTTGACTTAAGATTTTCCAGGATAGACTTTCAACTATCCTTTCATGAACCAAAAAATTATCTGCAGTCGTTGTGCCATTCTGTAAACAAAATGACCAATTTATTGTGGCATTGACAAAATATGATTTTAAATGAGTTAAGCATTTTTTAAATTTTATAATATTTTTTTTAAGATTTAGATACACTTTATTTACATTTTTATACAATCATAATTCAATGATAATAGTTGTTTGTACTTAAATAATAAAAATAAAAAAAAAATAATATTCTAAAAACTTTTTCTTAATAATAAGAAAACCAATTATTAAAAAAAATTTAATTGCATTTCAATTTTTGAGAACATAATATGACATGGTTTTAAGATCATTCTTTTGAATGTACAGTATAATTAACTTTTTTAATAAAAAATGTTCAGCACATAATTGCGTTATCTACAATATTATATACCTCTCCCCATTCCATATCTTTTAAAACATTTAACACATCAGTTCAGTTCAGATTCACACAGCATCGCTTTTAGAAAATTTTTCTATATCGAATCAGTTTCAGTACTGGGCTTGTTTCCATAAAATGTTTTAGATCTTCTATTATATGGTATTTAAATGCGGTAGCGATCAGATATTAGAATTCCTCTCCTTAGCTATTGATTTCTATAGCATTAGAAGGTTGCTTCGAGCTTTGTTAAACCAAGTTATTTTTTTAGCGAATGATAAATGATATACTGATATACAAAACATTTTATTAAAGAGGTCTTTATATGACTGGTAAATTTCACTTAATTATTATATATTATAATAAAAACAAGTGCTGTGCTATTTAATTTACCTTCTCGGTAAGCTATATCCTGTTGAAGGCAATAGTTTTATGTCTTATTAGAGGTTTATTGTTACTTTATCGTTATAAATCCCACTTCAATATGAAGTTTTTCTTATAGTAACGGTCGTTCTCAACTTTAATTATTGCGTTCTTTCTTAATTTTTTAAATCTCAAACATATAGTTATAATTTGGCGTTGTTATCTATAGATCGAAAAATTATATGTATATATGTATTGCTCCATTATGATCCTATTGGCGATGATAAATCCTGTATCTAAGACATAATATGAGTTCATAAATGATTAGATATTTTATCGCATTTCTTTTATAATAAACTTTCAGTACTTATTTTGTCCTGAATATATATCATTAATGATATAAATCATTAATATATCATTATATTATATAAATTATTTAAAAATCAATTAATAATATTTTGAACTTTTTTTTTATAAATCTCAACAATTGTTCCAATAAAAATCTAATTCCACTTCATTATTTCGCTTGTCATTATTTCAATTGTAAATGCCTATAGTGTTTTTTTTGTACTTCGGAGGTTCGGTGGAAAACCTACAATGGAAATCGCGTTTCCATGGCTTTTACGCGTTTCCATTTGTGGTCAACATTAGCGACGTTTTGTTGGCGATTATCGCCGTTGATACTGCCGTGCTGCCCAGTTTAGTTTCGTTTGACAGTTTTATTAATGCCGCCTTATGCGGTTCGCTTTGCAAGTTTGAATATTACTTGTTTTAGATATTTAGATACTTTGAACGCTTTAGATATTTAAGATGCTTTTTAACAGTTTACTTGATTTACTATTTTTAGCACGAAATACATTTTAAGATAGGATAATCACTTAAATTTTATACATATTTTTATTATATTTATTTTTGAGGTCTGTAACCAAAAGTGAGATTTTTGATGCTGCTTTTATTATTTATTAGTCCAATAGCAAATAATTTATTATAGTTATCCAACCCTAAATTTAGAAAAAGATCTAGAGGATGTTAAGTACTCCATCATGATTAAAATTTTACTCTTATTTTTTTATATTATATGCCTTATATATACCTTATATAGATTTCAGACCATAGTGGATTTGAGAGAAACGAGAAAGCCGATGAACTAGTTAGAAAAGGGGCGGCCTCATATTATATTTGGCCAAAACTATTCTGCTGTTCTTCATGAAGCTTAAAGCAGTCGGACTGATTGGATAATGATTGCCTGCAGACAAGGTAAAGAAATCTGCCAAATCAATCAATAGTCAGAACTGATTGATTGGATAATGTAATTGCCTGCAGACAAGCTAAAGAAATCACGCCGAATCGATCAAAAGCCAGAACAAGGGAGCTACTAATGCTGAACAAAAATGGCATTCCACTTGTCACTGGTTTCACATCTATCGACTGTAGGTAATACAAGGGACAATAGCTGCAGATTTTGTCACGAAGAAGAGGAAACAGCAGAACAAATTCTATGTTACTGTGATAGTCTCATCGGATTTACTTCGGTACTTATCAATTATTTATCCACTTATAACGGTAATGTGTAACATATCTCCAAGGGACATAATAGTATTTTTAACTGCTATGCGCCTATGGAACTGAAGTCGGTTTGTCACAATAATCCTCAAAGGGGGCAGTGACGAGGTGACATAGTTCCCAACTCTTTCAAAATCTATCTATCTACCTTAAAGCATTTCACACATTGTAATTATGAAATATACAGTTGGTTATTATTGCGATTAGAATATTTATATGCATGTATTTGAATATATGAAAGCAAATGCATTCTACATTTTAAATTGAACTCAACAGTAAATTCATCATTACGACATTCTTAAAAATAGAAAAAAAGGACCACTTCCTGAGATTGTCTTGTAGCATTCTGAGTTGACACCTTGTTCCAAGAAACCCAAAAATCTAGGTTGTTTTTAATGCTTTCGATATATAAATTATAGACAAAGAAGCCTATCCAAAAAAAGTCTAGACAAAATAGCGTATTAATATTTATTGTAACGGAAAGTAATCTTTGAAATTGATCTGTCAGTATAATTTTTAGAAATAATAACTATTAAAATTATTTCACTATAATCTTAATAAATAGTCTTATTATATTACTTCTTCTTCTAAGTACGTTATCCGTTTCGAATGTTGACTGAAATTATTAATATTTTTGTCGACAATTTCACGAAATTAACTCATATTTTTATTGAAACCCTTTTATTTATAAGCGGCACTATTCTTCGTTTACCAGAGACGATTTTTCCTTCAATTCTGACTTCAATGTTGAACTTGATTGCACCATATTTTGCTGGGGGGATTTTTTTTGTGGTTTTTGTGTTTTATGCATAGACGAACCGACTATCATCGGAATAGTGTGTAATATATAGTATGCGGACTGGGAAACCCACTCTTCGGAGATACTTGTTTCCCTCGGAACCTCTTTTGCATTACTTCGGGGAGGGTTTCTTTTATATTGGCATTGGAAGTCATACTCATTTGAATTTCGATCTGCGTTCAGTCCTTTGTCACTGTAATGTTTGGTGTCTGCTCTATTTAATACTCTATTTTCTGTGTTTCTTTTTAAGGTCTAATTGTTTTGTTTTCGGGATTTGAATCATATATGAATCACAATCATAAATTCGTTCTGATCTTTTCCACTATATTCCGGGATTCTCGGGACCATTTTTAAAAGTGAGCCATTTATTACAATAAAATAAGGTGTTCTTTGCATCGGTTTTTCCATGTGATAAAGGTGCTAACAAAAATATGCTTTTCCGATGTGATACCTACTGAAATTATGCATTTGAGTGAGATAATAATTAGTGTGTCCTGATCTTCAATTGAGCCAGGTGATTTTATTAGGTATCAGTCTAGCTGTGTCCATCTTTCTTGTGTGCTATTATTCCATTTTTCTTGCCATATTGTGATATTTTACTCCTGATCTTTTCTTATCATTTGTTGCCATATTTAACTGGATTGTATGAATTACATAAGTGTATATCTATATATAATTAAGTTTACGTGCACACATTTTTTGCACTTTCTACAAAACAAAAAAAAAAACAAAAATAAAGCTATAAATTTAATTTTTAAATAATATCGACCCCATAATTCTCCATGATTAAACTAATTCTACAGGCAACTTGTTTTTACCTAAAACCAATATTTATTCATAATTACAACTTTTTATATGAACAAATTTTATTATATAAAAATATAACCTAAACACAAACAAAAAAAAAAAATAATATGGAAAAAAACTTTTCCATTGTAATAATCACCTATTTGGAAAATTATCACTACCATCAGCGAATAATAATTTCTCTTCCTCAATGGCTTAATTTATGCCGTTCGTATATATTATTTTTATTTTTAATGCGAGTTTGTGCTATAACAATGTTGTGATATAGCATTGTTGTTGTTATGATTACTGTTGTTTTCATTTGGTTTGGGGGCTGTCTGCGGATCCCAGTCGACACTTATTTTTAACACCCATTGAAGTCCGTATGCTCGTCGAGGTATTTATCCGTACATACGGGTACATACGGGTACTACGTACATTTACGAGTACTTGCATGTACTTGTAGGCAACTTCATATGATTATCATATGACGTGACAGCGTCAAATATTTATGCTGCATTTAGGTCATAAACATGTTGTTTGTTGGTTGCGAGAAAAATTGTTTTGTTTCATTGTAAATTGCTAACAACACGTGACTCCGCTGACGCTGGCCTGGTCGTATGTGGCCAGCGTTTATGGGTATTAAGACGGAACAGGTTAAAAGTGTTGCCATAGAAAAATGCCTTAATGGTGTTCCAAGCTGAAACTTTACGCGAAGAAAAAAAATCGTGATTTCATGTAAAAGTTCAGCTATGAAATTCTTCCGATTTTCACCGCCTCTCACCCTAATTGTTTAATATGAATAAGCTGTTTTGCATTATAAACTACACCTGAGTTTAGTGACTTATGACATGCAAAAATATGGCAGTAGGGAAGTATTCGTTTGTGCAGAAGTTCAAAGTTTTTATATATAATATTTTCCTCCTTTTTTTTTTTGGTTTGCATATTAAATTTAAAAATTAATTTTTAGGTTGCGAATATTATTATGTAGAGTTAATTTTTATTTGATTATTTTTATTTATAACACCTATTAATCAGTTTTATAATTGATTCGCATAAGCTGGAATGTTATGAAGTAAAAATTGCGCAATTCTTGCATGAGAAAAGTTTATATAGATAACACATTCCTGAATAAGTGTCGAGATTAATTACTAAAAAATCATTTTTCTTAACATGAAGCTACTTTACATATTATATAAATGTAGACTACTTTAACAACAATACAATTATTGTAACACTTCTCTAATATTTCCATACTTTTTTGGAGAACAAATTATCTTCTGTTCTATACTTTCCATACCCATTCCTTAATAAGTGTCGAGATTAATTACTAAAAAATCATTTTCCTTCACATGAAGCTACTTTACATATTATATAAATGTAGACTACTCTAACAACAATACAATCATTGTAACACTTCTCTAATATTTCCATACTTTTTTGGAGAACAAATTATCCTCTGTTCCAAAATATACCTTTTTTCGGATATAACTTCATTATAAACCCACTTTAGCCTATTGGATATTTAAAAACCCAAGAAAGCGCAAACTAAATAATATCTATCATGATAAATTGTTTTTACAGTAAAGCGGAAGAATCAATCTACGACATACAAATAGAACCGCATCATTTTTATCTGGTTAACTTTAGTTTTTCACACTTTTAAATCAGGGTTTCTTTTGTTGGAAAATGCTTGGTAAAAGTGTCGCCAAATATTGGGAAAAGAAAAAAAAAACGTGATCCCCTCATCCTTATTAGGGAGTTTAAGGTGTCTTCTATGCAATAGAGATGCAAAATATATAAAATTGATAGAAACATTAACATGCCAACGCCTGACGGGTATTAAAATACCAATGTTATATTTCAGGAATATTTCAAGATATCACAAAAAAATTTTTTCTTTTAACTCTTGTGTTTTTTAATAGACATACATTAAAATTTCATCAAAATCGTAGGAGCGGGTATATAGGCAGACTTTAATGGGTTAATGTAAATCACTAATGACTAATGTCATAATAATTAATTATTATTATATTATGAATTAATTAACTTCATTCATTAATCTATTAAAATGTAATACACTGAGTTGGTTGAAAGTGAACAGGAAAATAAAGAAAGTTGCACAGAGTGTAATTAATGAATTCTAACATTGTAACCCGGGTCTTGTGGGTTAAAAACAAAAATAAAGAACTTTTTCATCATGTGAATTCGGTTTTATCACTACTTTTTCCTTCAAATGTATAATTAACCCAATATAAAGGTCACTGTTGATACTATTTTTTTTTCCCAATGTAGTTCATGAATATGCGAGTACCCCAATTTAATCGTCACTGTTGATACTCTTCTTTTCTCCAGGTAGTTCATGAATATGCGAGTGTACGAGTACCTCAATATAATTATCACTGTTAATACTGCTTCTAGTCTAGAGGTAGTCCATGAATACACTAATAAACGTTTTCCAAAATATGGAGACCATTCGTTTTTACTGTGACTAAACGGCATAACCTACTACAATCGTCATCGTTCCACTATACATCCACTATACTCAAATCCCAAACAATTTATGTATGCATAGATTTTCAATACAAACTAAATGATCACTGAAATTTTCAAATCTCTTCGCGTAATTGCCATAGAACATATCGTTATTAGCAAGTATGCTATAAATCCAGTTTAAGTATCATTCTGCCAAAATTTTCATATAAATTATGTTGCAGTGTATTACTAAGATGAATTTTGACTAAGCGAAAGCTATTTTTTGGATCTTTGGATCTTATTGCCGATTTTATGGTTGGCATTGGATGAGTAGAAATAAGTTATCTACACTCAAATGTTAAATGGTAAAAATATATAAATATATATTTATATAATTAAAGTGTTAGCCATCTGCTTCAATATAACCTTAAGGTCATATGAAATGGTGCCATGTTCTTTCTTTTTGGATGTCATCTGAAGTAATCTCGATGGGTCCGGCATTCAAAATTTTTAACATCTTCAGTGTTATAGGGCACATTTAAACTCATCCCACTACGAACAAATAGATATTTACAATACAAAATCGTCATTGTAGTGTTTTAAGGCATTATTGGACTTATTTGATATAAAATTGGATTTCTTTGATTGTTTTTCAAGTCCAAAAAGCAGCATCACCCAAATTGTCACTTCATGAGAAATGCTTGGAACATTATGAAATTTTGACTTATAGGTTTGTTGTTTATTTTGAAAAACCTATGGCTTACCTATGGTTTCTTTCGGGTCTGACTCAGTGATGTGTAATCTTATCTTTAACTTTAAACTTATTTTTAAATATTCTTGTGACGTTGGAAGTCTGCCTATTTATTTTAAAGCACATAGAGAAGTAGTGGACTATCTCAGATTAATTTTCAGTCTATTAATAATTTATAGTATTGCAAATCTAATTGATAAAGCCATTAAATAAAAAAGCATTAGTTCACTAGCTTTCAATATAAAGCACCTGCAAAAAGATTGTATTGTGTTAATATATCAATGGATTCCATTAGGCTTATTCAAAGCATGAAATTATTAAATTATTTATAAGACTACCTAACTGTTTTAAAGAGCTTATGGTAAATGAATCTCTATTTTAGATTGAAAAATCATAATGTTGGTTTAACAGATCGGATTTTTAACATTTTTGCTATGATGGCAGACATCTGATGTTAGATAAACAATTAAGGTAATCGTTTTGTTAGCAATCGTTTTATAATCATCTGTTATATTACTGAATGCTTACTGTGAGTGATCATTTTTGAAACAAAGTATAAAAATTTATTTGTAATTTTAATTGGATAGTTCGGATTTCGTTTTTATCTTTTTCTTACTATTTGAAGCTTTATAGCAATCATATCGTTCCTTTTTAATAGTTTGCGCTTGCGATCCTATTGCTTTCGAGTGGTACCAAACTGTAAAACTATTTTCTACTACATTTTTATTTAGTAATGATTTTTATAAAGTGGTGATAAATTTAAGTACATGTGTATTTAAAAATAATATAGTTATGCAGTTGTGTACCAAGATTATAGGGAGGTCTATTGT
The DNA here is from genome assembly GCF_002237135.1 of Teleopsis dalmanni. Classification (NCBI taxonomy): domain Eukaryota; kingdom Metazoa; phylum Arthropoda; class Insecta; order Diptera; family Diopsidae; genus Teleopsis; species Teleopsis dalmanni. Next base: position 74,912,711 of record NC_051847.1, on the reverse strand, counting down.
ACCGCTTGTTTTCAACAATCTGCGCAAAGTATCCTACTGCTTCCCGGATGGTGCCAAACCATAGAATTGTTTGCTATTGCATATGTATTACTAATAGTTGGTATTATTATTCTTAATCAAAATTTAATTTAAGTACATGTACATGTAAGTACATTTAAGTACAAGTAGAATATAAATATACAGTTATGTCCTACTACAGGTGGGTCAATTGTGCATTCTCTGAATCTCAAAAGGCTTGTTATTTTATTTAGCAAACAAGGATATCTTTTCTCTTACTAATATCTAATTTCCTTACTGTCTATTTCTGTTAGTTTTCGTTTACCAAACACAAATTTTTGAAACCTGAAGGGAGGTATTGTTTCTTTCAACTTCATAACATTATCTAAATTTTTTTTTTTGTGGTGAGGAGGTGGAATGCTTTATGCACCGTCAAACCGACCGTCGTCGGAATGGTGTGTCTGACTCCCTAACATTAATAAAAGCACCCCCTTTTCAGCGAAACATATTACTCCTCGTAACCGCTTTCGCATAACTTTGAGGAGGGTCTCTTTTATGCTGGCATTTCAAGCCACGCTCTCTTGATTTTCGATCTGCCTCCAGACCACCACTTTTCACCCCATTTTGTTGGTGTCCACTCTATTTATTATATTTCTTATTCTAGTTTCTAGTTCTCCTTTCTAGATCTAATTTTTTCGTTTTAAGAACTTAAATCACATATGACTCTTTCGTTCGCCAATTTTCTGGGTTTGCTTTTATCTTTTCTACTAAATTTTCGGGATTTATACGTCCAATCTGTGCTATTATCTCTTCTCTATTTGTGAGCCACCTATTATAGTAAAAGAAGGTGTGCTCTGCGTCGTCACAGTGTCCATCGCCATAAATGCAGTCGGGCAAATCCATTTTTCCCATGCGGTACAGGTACTTACAAAAGTATCCATGTCCGGTCAGCATCTGAGTGAGATAGTAATTTGTGTCTCCCGATTTTCGTTTGAGAAAAGTGATTATATTTGGTATCAATCTAGCTGTCCATCTTCCTTGTGTGTATACTCTTTCGCGCTCCTTTGCTTGAAGATCAATTTGAGTTACACCTGCTATTACAAAAACTGCTTCCGCCGAGACAGTGCGATACGCTGATGTGATACGTAGAGCCGCCCTTCTATGCACCGCTATTATTTCTTTTCTGCGTGTTTCGATGTCTAGTGCATCTGCCCACACTTCGCTACCATATAGAAGAATTGCGTTTACTGTTGTCATTAACTATTTCCGTTTTTCCGCAACGGGTCCTCCAACATTATCTGTATTCGTTTTTCGTAGATATGCCTAGTTTGAAAGGGCGTACGCGAAACTCTGATACTCTATAGTGGCATCTCAGATCACTTCTTTTTTGTTGTAAAATTTTCTCTCCTCTTTTTTGTTTTTGTTGTAGAATAAACATTTTTGTGAGTGAAATTTAAGTCTTATTTATTTATTAATTTTTATTTAAGTCTCTAATTTGTCTCTATTTCACTTAGTTCTTTTAGTGAATGATGCGAAAATAGAATTGTTTATTATACAAATAAATTAACTAGCAAATCAAGTAGCAAAAAAAATCAATTTTAAAATATTATACATATACAAATATACAACTATTGTTATTAATAGATATAGCTGCCCATATACTTTTAAGACCGGTTTCCTCTTACTATAGTTATTTATATTCCATTATCGCACACATTATAATCGATCAATTATATTAGTTCGGTGCTCTAAGCTCAATTATTTAATTAGCATTTTGTATAAATGACAAGCCTCTAAGTTCAGAAATCCGTATAATCACGAGTTCACGCAAAAATCATTATGTTAATTAATTAAATCAAAATTTGTTTATTAACAAAAATATCGCATTGATACGAGTTCACATTTTGTATACGGAGCAAATTATAAAATTATTATAATAAAGCCATTAAGCGTAGCCGTAAAGTATCGCATGTCTAATGAATACGAAAAGTATCTAATATATAACGCTACACATACAACAAAAAAGAAAAAAAAAATAAATATGCCAAACTTTTTGTTTTATTGTTTGGCAATAAATATACTTTTTATATATGTAATCAACACTTTTATGGCATTGTTAAAGCCACACCGTCGCGGACCACCCAAAATCTGAAAAGATTTCGAGCTAAAATAAAGAAACAAGTTTCCGCATTTACCTAAAAATAACATTTTTATAACTTCATTTGGCTTTTTGTCAGAGATTTTTACAACTGTCAAAATATTTTACAAACAAACGTCGAATACCATACACGTACATGTATGGACCTACAAACCGAGAAGTACCCGTACATACATATTGTATCTGCGTACACGGTAAAAATGCAAATACAAGAAATAATATTTCATACAAGTTATTTCTGAACGCGTAAATGACTTCATTTATCATAAAAATCAATGTGTTGGCAGCATCGGATAAAATGATCAAATGATCGAATGATCAAATCAGAAATAAAAGTAAGAAAAATATTGAAAAAATTAATATTTCATTGATGTCTGAAAGATCACAATTGCAATGTGCGGAGAATTCATCAGTCTGTTGGACTAGAGATGAGCTACGAAAACAAGCGGATACATACGAGTATACATAGTGTCCGAAGACTATTTAGATTAGCTTAGAGCTAGCGAGAATATAGTGATTCTTAAAATTTTTGAGATTCATCAGTCTGTTGGACTAGAGATGAGCTACGAAAACAAGCGGATACATACAGGTATAAATAGTGTCCGAAGACTATTTAGATTAGCTTAGAGCTAGCGAGAATATAGCGAGAATTGTTTTTATAACTATGTGAGTATAAACTATGTGAGTTTAAACTATGTGTTTATAAGTTTCATTAAAATTCCCAAAATTTTTGAGATGTGAACTTATAGCTCTATTAAAGATATAATAACAGTAGTAAGGTACCTATATACACGATATAGATTTAATAAAATTAGATTACATTGCAGAAGAGGCTGTGTCACTACGTTACTCCACCCTTAAGGATTATTGTGACCCACTTTATTTCCATAGACGCATAGCAGTTAATAATCCCAACATGTCCTTTGAAAAGAAGTTGCCTATTTTCGTTATAAGTGGATATAAGATATATATAAGTGAGTGTGAATTGCAATTTTGACTACAGTGATACGAATGTTGCTTATAATGTTATAAATTAGTTCTGATTATAGAATTAAACAATTAAGTTATGGATTGGAAATGTCACACTGAACATGTATTGCCCTACTAAATTGAATTCATATCAATAACCAAGTAAACATTTTCATTTCATTTCAAAAAATGTTACTCAAATCAATAAATTATTATGTGAGTTAATATTTATGTATGTTTGCAATATATTTTATTGCAAATATTTAGGATGTTCACGGGGCACTGACTTTATACATACTTTTTGCTTTAATATACTAACAAAAACAATATAGTTAAAATTTAATTCATATAGATTAATGTAATTTGTCTTTTTTGATTGTGCTGTGATGTGATATTGTGATATTAGAGATAAGATAGTTTCAAACCTAGGATTTAAACTTCCACAAGGATTGAGCATATTTTATAATACGAGTATGTATATAGTGTTTTGGTTGCTTTTGATTGATTTAGAAGTATAGAGTCGCAACAAATTGTTTCTATTCTGAATGTACTAATACCTCTACATTTACTAATGTCAATTCAATATCATTTTGACATTTCAATGTATGTAATGAGTGTCTTATTATTCTACCTCCCTGTGAGTTCCTTTCACTTGCTGCTTTCTATACTCATATGGAATTTTCCGATTACCAGAGTATTTCTCTATTTAGTTCTGGTTTTTGCTCAGAGTTTCTATACCGATATATATAAATTCGACTTTTTTCTTCTAGTCAAAATTTTTGTTATATCGACACCTTCACGGTAAAATGACATTGTAGTTTTACTAAATTGTACATTTTTAAGACACAATATCCTACGCCTACTAGTGTCGCATTTTCCTTTAATTCCGTTCTCAATGATCAATATACAATATGGCCGAAGTATTCTTTAAAGGAAGTATATTGATGTATGTGGTGTATTTATCACTTTTTGTCTCGAAAAGAAAATTTAATTTATTTGTTTTGAAATAATTCAAGTTTAATAAAACTAACAATTAACTGACAATTATTTATAAAGCCTTCGTCAGATGTTGAGACCACATCTTATTTATTTATTCGAAAAAGGTTAGAATATGTACTAATAGTTTATATCTTTTCTTAATTTACTATATGCTTTAATCCGAATCTTATAGTGTTCTAAATAAGGCTAAGAATATACTTATAGCAACGGTATAAAAACGTTTGAGTAGCGAAGCACTAGTTTATCTAATTTTTCACTTCAAACTCGTAAAGTATCTAAAAAACTAGCAGTGATCTGTATATATAATATGCTTACTTATCGATTATATGCTTAATGGCAATTATATATTATATTATCATATTTTTTATTATTATATTATAATTATTATATTTTATTATATATTACTATATTATTTTGTATATTATTATATTATGTTATATCCTAACATATATGAAATAGATATACGCTATACATCATTACATTTGTACGTATGGATCGTAATATAAGCGAACTTATTAAAAATACAGAGAATTTAAACTTCACTTTCAAAAAGCGTAGTGAATCCCAAAAAAATGGAAATAATTGAAAATTTAATTAAATTTGACAGCATCGTTTAAAAGTCATTAATCGCATTTGATTAGCAGCTTTGGTTGTGAATTGTTTTGAATGAAATTTGTACTCGTACAAATAATATTTTTGTTTTAATGAAGAAATAAATTGAATTACACACCCAAATTTATAATCTTCAATCTGACAATAGTAGTCAAAACAGTATATTAAGTTAGTCATATTGAATGCAATAGAATTATATATTCTTGAGTATAGATTGTACTGTTATAAATGTATGTGATTTTGTCCTATTAAGTGGATATTGATATATATATTTGAGCAACATAAAAGACCATTCTTGTCCTACGGTTTGAAACAGACTCAATTTATTAAATTTATGTTTATACAGTATAGTGTTCTTACATTTATCTTAATTCTACACTAAGAGAAAGAGATTGAGTGAGAGATATTATATACATACATACCAGATATAAAGCCTCCGTTATCAGTACAAATCTGTTAGGGTAATTGGCAACGAAGTCGTTCTATGAATAATTTGCCTCTTTCATGTCATGGTCGGTGCACTGTAGCCCCTTCAATCTTGCAGATTCAACCTCATTTGTTGTTGAGCAATTTTGCTATTTAGTGCTTTGAGAGTGTTGTTTAGATTAATACAATAAATCTATCTAATAATATAGATACGTTAAAAGGAAATTCTGTAAGATTATTTAGACAAAGCCACGTCCATTGTTTTCCAAAAAATGGAGTACATCCGTTTTATTATCTCATTCATCATTCTACGTTCTTCTATTAACTTTAGAATAACTTTATTCCGTCTATATTATACACATTTATATTATAAAGTATTTATTTACATTCTATATTAATTGAGCATAATAAACCTATTAATTTAATAAAAATATTTTTTCTATTTTATAATAATAACAGTAAAATATTTACGTGTATAATGTGAAAAGTTCTGGATCTAATAAATAAAGATTACTTATAATGAACTGCAACTTTATTAGTATATATTAAAAGTCAAGCTGCCCGAATATTACACTCCCTTTACCCGCTCATCTGCAGCAAAAAACTGAACATAAAGAATAGAGTTAGCATATTTAAGCAGATTATTAAACCTGGACTACTTTATGGCAGTATTGCGTATTGCCAAGCGCCAAACTCAACTTTAAAAATTCTTCAAAGAGGGCAAAATATTGCCTTAAGAAAACTGGTTAACGTCCCATGGTACGTAAGAGGAGCGGATATCCACAGAAATCTGAGAGTCGATTCAGTCGAAAAATACATTAAAGATCGTGCTCTTAAACTGTTCAATATAATTGACAGTCACAATAATCCAACTCTCAGCATCCTAAAAATACAGCGAAATTTGATAAACACAGGCAGATACAAAGACATCAGATCCATCATATTATAAAGCCCCGTATTCAGTTATTCTTAGTGTGACTTAAAACTGTCCACAGATAAAATAGAGTAAAGGTGCTGATTCACCAACTCAGACATCTGAATATCAGAATATCAGAATATATTTATTCAAATTATTTTAAATGTGAGCTTGGAAAGCTTACATATGTACATTGATTGCTCTGCAATAGCACCAAAAAGCGAATTCTTTGTCAGAATATTCAATGTTTTGAAGACATAATAATCAGATTGTGCCATATATAGTAATTACATCGAATGCTTCAAATGTTTAGTGTTAAAAATATATTGGATATTCTATTTTAAAACTTAGTCAATTCAACATCATTTAAACCTTTATTTGTAAGCACGATTTTTTTAATAATATTGGTATCCCATTGATCTTACAAGTTATTGTAATATTTAAATCTTATTGTTTCGTTAGTCATGGTTATGAGAGTAATACAGCTCGATCTTCGATTGAAGTAGCACATAAGTAGCGGAGTTTTATTATCACACACCTAGTGGTTAGATTAAAAAAAAACAAACCCAAACGTCTTATAAAGAAAAATATTCTTCTATCTATTATTTTGCGTTTCTACAAATAATCGATCAACAAACAATACACATAACAATAAACACTTTTACCATATATAATCTGTTGTTTATTATAGTACATTATCCCATAAGATAGACAACGTTAAGCTGTAGGTTAAAAAAGTATACAGAGTGTAATATGGTATATAACATTATTCCTAGTTATTCTATTATTCCTAGACTTTTTACTGATGAAGCGTCCAGTATACTATAAAAGAGCGACTATAATCTCTAAATGTGATGAAGAAAGCAAAAAGAAGAAAGAAAAAAATAAAGAACGAAAAATGAGAAAGAAAAAATAAGAAAGAAAAAATAAGAAAGAAAAATAAGAAAGAAACAGGACGAAAGAGAGAAAATGAAGAAAGTTTAGGTATTTAATGGTGTTAAATATTCTCCACAATAACGACTGCAAATCTTGTTTGTGCTGAATTCTTTTCTTTATTATAGTAACATTGTTATCAACCGACTTATTCTTGAAATATTGTTAACTAAATTAACTAAACTATCACTAGCCAAATTAATAGCAAAAACAAAAACACACAACCAGATGGAACTATCCGTTTTAAAATAATTGCATTTTAAAACCAAAAGAGTAGGAAAACACTGGGTATTTCTTGTCAATTAAAAATTAACTTTTAAAAACAGCTTTAACTTGTCATTTTAAGATGCACTAAATTAAGCGGTTGAGGCCCTATGGTCTACTAGGAAAAAAAGACAGCAGTAGGAATAGAAATTAACGGGCCAAGAGCTCCCAACGGAGCGGAGCACTGCGACAATAATTGGTCTTTTGTACTGCAACAGATCCTAACCGAACAGAAGACATTCTGCCTTCTGTATGAAAGCCAGAATGTCGGTCGTTGAGGAGCTCCTAATGTCAGAAGGGGAGAGTAGTTCTCGATCTAGTGATCAATGCTGGGCAGTCACAGAGAATGTGACTGGAAGTCTGGTCTGTTTCTAAGCAGAGTCGACAGTCTATCTCTTCGGACAAATAGCAGTAAGTTAACTAAACGGTTATATTTTTTGTTATAATGACTAGAGTCAGTGAATTTACCCCATGTCTATACTGACTAGACTTTGATCAGATATCTACAAGCACTTTCACTTTTCACTAACATAAACAAATTTTTATTCCTAAAAAAAATTTAAATATATTAGACATTCACATCCAAAAATAGGAAATTTGCTAAAATGTAACCAGTGTAGACGCAAAATAAAATGACTATTACCTTAACTACCAACAATATAGAGGAAGACGTCTTTCGTCCTCTCTCATTTAATATGGAAAATATTAATAGTTTGGTTTATGTATAGTGTTAACTAACTCGTGATTTAATCATTTTTATATTACCCATGGACTATATTTTCAAAATGTTAGGTTTCAATAAGTTCCAGGTTTATTTAAATTACCCATAAAACTCAAGTTAGACATCTTCTTGCTAACAGGCCAAATAAATCAAAGTGACATACGATTTGTTAATATTAATCTTGGATTTTTAGTGACAAAAGGTGGAAAATGTAAAAGAATTTTATTTGTCATAAAAAAATAAAATAAAAGAAAATAAAAAGTAAATTTAATGTTTTAAGCTAATTGTTAATAGATTTTTTAATGTTGTTAACTCTGTTGTTGTTGTTGTAGCTCCGCTATTGAGTTGATGTCACATCGCTTGCATTAGCATGGGGCTTACATTTGATTGTTACATGTGCAAGGTGAGGGCACTTAAAAGAGATATACTTGCCATCAATAATGTGGTCACAAATTGACATCCATCACTAAGAATAACATCTCACACCTCATTCCGCTTCATACTGGGTACAAGTATCGCATTAACTCGTCTACAACATTGTTGTTTCTTATGGACAGTCTCTTTGTGTTTGTTGCTTTTGTTGTAATTTTTTTTTTTAATATAATTTTTTTTATTTTCGTTTATTCCATAAGCAATTTTAACCAAGTTAAAAAGTCATCAAACATAATTTTTTCTTTCTTCAAGATTTTGATTGCGGCTTCTTTGGTACACGATCATCTTTCCTTTGACTGAACTGAGTGCGGTCGCTCTCTTCTCTCGAATTTACAAATCAACTATGCGTTGGATGGATACTACTAAGTCTGCTGCTCACTTTTACAATTATTATTATATTATATTGTTGTTGCTTTTATTGTTTTTGGCTGTTGTTGTTGTTGTTGTTGTTGGCTATTCATTTGGAATGGATCATTCATAGTCTTGAGGTACTGTCAAAAATAAGTTGTTGTTGTATTTGACTTGACATTGATGTCTTTTTGACACTTACGCTTCTTGGATTGCTTTATTTCTGTGCTGTGCTGTGCTGTTCTGTGCTGTGCTGTATGTGTGTGGTCAACCGCATGACATATTACCCATAAATAGTGATCCGGTAACTGTTGTCGTGGTACTGATGTGATCTGGTTTTGTGAACTCTAACAGCTTTTGCGTCATTCTATTGTAATCTCAAGATTTGATTTCTTGCAGCTTGCTGAGCCATTAAATTGGTTTCGAATTGAGTTAAGTTGTTTATCTATGATTAAAGCTATTTGGCATTTAAAATTTTAAATTGAAATAAAATAAGAAATATTCGAATATCACACATTGTTAGTAAATTTAATGGTTGTAAAGAATTTGATGGATTTCTGTTTATTTTTTTATATGGAAATGTTTTATGTTGCATGTATGAACTTCAATTAAAATTGGTCTTTTCAGCTGGTAAAATTTAAGCTACAAGTTAATTAGCCCATAAAGTATCTATGTGTATATTTACAATATTTCCAACGAAATCGAATAAAAGTCGAAAACGTAAAAAATAAAGTGTTGTCTAGTTGTTGTCAGTTTAAATGACATTTTTAATTTAAGAAATTCTCTCCTTTTTTAATTTATTGCACGGCTTTTTAGGTAAGGGACATATCTGTCGTCAAGGTTGACTCAAGAATTAGTCAGTTCAAAGACACAATCAGTTCTGATACACAATCAGAATACAACAAAAAAATAATGTTAATTTTATAGTATAATAGTATTTAAATATTCTTGTGATAAATTAATATTAAACTATATATATAATATATATAGTTGATATACTTGTATAAGTTATAAACTCATTACTACAGACTTATGCATTAACAGTATCAATTACACCGCAGTCCTCTGAACTGAAGAACCTTAAATCATATTTATAATACCGATCACTCATATTGATATTCGTTGACGTGAAACTGTGGATAAGGAATATTTTGCATTTAGTTCGATTCTTAATTATTTTTCTTTATTTTGAGAAATAATTTTTCTAAAAAAAGACAAAAAACAATATTATATATTATAAAATGAATGGACACTGAAATCTTATTTAGTAGGTATGACCTTTTATTGGCAGCACGACAGTACTCTCTTTATTTCTTCATTAAACATTTTTTTTTTAATAAAAGTAGAAGTCTCAAAACGCTTCCGTTTTCTTCTTAGTTTAATACTGTGTATAGATTTCATTCACCAAGATGTTCTTAACAAAATTAATTATTGTAGTATATACTGATTATATGACAATTATACATAATACTTAGATAAACTAGCTAAAATTTAGATATGACAGATAATTTACGCCTGTGTTGTAAATTTTTAATTCGAAGACAGAATTTTTTTTAGAAAAATCGACTATGCAATGACTCAGAAATGAAGATTTTTTAATTTCTTCAGTCAATAGCATATATTGCATGGACTTTCTGCATGCCAAAAACCTGTTTGACTTTAACATCCCTAGAGACAACGCTGCCTAAATGCATTAAGTTACTGACTTCTACAATATTTTACAAACGTTGTAATGCTATTGACATTAGATCCATCGGTATATATTGACTTCGTTTTGGATATGTTCATTTTTAATTAAGTTTTTGTCGATATCCTGGTTAAACTGTTGGTTGTTTTGACTGTGACATAATAGACCAATATATCGTCTTCAATTAATACCGTCACTCTTATTATCAAACACTTTAAATTGTTTATCAAAAGACTATGTTGAAAACTAGTGATGTTTTAAATATATCACATAGTATTTCGTTGTGCAGTACTTTGCACAAGTGATCTTGAATCCATTCATATTTAGCGCTATTCTTTTGCGAAAAGAGTTTTCTTTGACTTTTTAACATTATTCTAGCTTTAGTAGGATATTTTCTTTAAATTCAAATATAGAGTAGTCATCCAATAATCGAATGCTTCATTTGATAAATGTTGAATGAATGAGTAAATTCTGTCATTGACTATTCTATATAACGAATGCGTTTATCAAATAAAAAAATTTCAATGCAATAATATAATATTTAATACTCCTACCACATGTACCTATTTTTATATACATATATCATTTTCACTAATTTTCATTGCATTAATATTATCCAAATATATATAAATATCACATGATACTACCTATAATTCAAAATAAAAGTTTTTAATAATTATTATGCTTATAAAGATAGTTTATGACATCCTTCAAAATATACTCGCAAAAAAAAAATATTTTTTATGATTTTAAAAAATGATTATTATTTCAATTCATTAATAATATTTTCAAATCAATTTAGTTGCGTTTTCACCCAATTTAAACCCCCTGAAGCAGACACGAACAAAAGTGATAGTCACACTTATTGGAATTACTTCTTCATTATCTTAAAAAAAGTAAATATTTCTTTAAAATTTTGTACAAAATACGATTATGCAAAGCAATATTTCACCTCACGAGTTAGAGATACTTAAGTGGCAGCTCGCATCATAATCTTTTGACACTTAAGTGCTGTTGACTATTTGGGATTTTTTTCGTTTTTTATTTTTTTTTTGGTATTTGATCTAAATGAAATATACAAATCAGCTAAAATTAGTGGGAAACAATTAAGTGGTCTACTATATGGGCACCATGGTTTAACCAAGGTCCAGTCTTAATATCCAAACTCAATTTATTCAACCACAATTGCTTTGTTTTTGTTGTTGCTGCTTTTATGGTGTTTCAATCAGACATTGAGTGCTAAGTAAATAAAAATTGAAGCAAACACATCAAAGTCAAAAGAAGAGGAAAATCTTAAACGTTTAGTATAGGAAAATATATTTACATTTAATATACATATACATCTATATAGGTATATATACATATCTTTATAATTAAATGAATTAAAATATTTATATAAAAATTATTGCAACTTCCGAGAAATGAAAGTATTATTGTAGAAGATATATGCATATGTTAATATATTTTAGAATATATTAAGATATAATAATAAAAACAGATAAACAATAAGTATAGATAATCTACAATAATTATTAAATGAATAAAAAAAATTTGTATAATAATAAGCAATCGCTTCCTTGATATCACACTGAGTGCTTGATAGTCTTTGAGGCTTTAAGCTTTGTCATAATTCGTTACCAACTTTTTAATTAATTAATCTTATTCTTATATATTAATAAGATTCTTTCTATTAGAACTGCCACTTAATTACATTAGATAACTCTAAATTATATTATCAATCGCACCTGTGTGTCTTAAAGAAAAAGATTTCAAATAATACGCAATTTATTTTTTGACTTAATTATCTCAATTCACTTTTCCTGAAAATATCCGAATTTCTTAACAAAATATATGTTCTAACTTCTTTAAACCCTCTAAATAGTATATTGAGCAAAAGAATTCAATATTTTTATTAATCACGGACATTAGCACTTTCCATCAGTTTCCATATTTTTGTAATTTCAACCAAGCGTCCTACTTTGGAAACGTAGAAATAGCTACCATATTATGGAAGGATAGCTTTTCTAGACTTGCTGCTTTCTGTCTCCTAGGAGACATGGAGAACAATTTTCATTTCCAATGCCTGGTTGCAGCTGTGACGTTAAATATTGTGAAGGACTCTCATTATTAGAACAGAATCTAATAATTATTGTGGTCAATTGAAGAAATCATTTCCAATTTAATTTAGCAGTGATGATGTTATTTTTGCTTGAGCTAGTCACAAGTCATTATAATTTATAAATCTTAAATACTGCGAAATATTTTTCTAGAAATTGCTAGTTGAAGATATTGTGTATTAATGACGTGTGTAATCGGTTCTGTGAACACCTGTTCTGTAAGAATTGAGAGACTACCAAAAGTTGCTTTAATTATAAACATGATATATGATTAAAAGATTAGTAGTTCTTCGTGTGTAATATAGTATCCTATATCCGTTACATCAAATAGTGTGCTTCCTTTGTAAACCAAATAGCTGTGCTCCTTTAGCGTTTATTTCTAAGAAATGGCACCCGTATGTGCAGTTACTCCTAACAATATTAATTATGGAAAACTTTATTTCTTTGAAACATCTGCATATGGTAATAATAGTGATAAAGTCTTATTTTGAATTATTTAATTAATAATTTCGAAAATGGTCTACTAACAATTTATATTATTTAAAGCTACTTATTGAGGTTATATAAATTTGAGTTTTGCAAGTTGCTACTTGTTCTACTACTGTTCCAAAAGTTCTACTTTTATGGTACTTTTATTAACAGCTTATGGTTGTTTTTCTTGACAAAAATTGCTTTTATAGAACTGAGTTATGTACAAATTATAATTCGGTTCCTGTTCGAAGCCCTGATAAAAATATTGAATATTGATCAGAAATTGTAAGCAATCTTCAATATTTCCTTGCTAAGTTAAACCGGTGCATCTACCTTATGTATTACAATCCTTACAGCCCATTTAATAATAATTGTTCAATTGTTTGAATTATAGTAACTCAATGTATAAAGAAGCAAAACAAAGTAAAATAAAAATAAGAAATCAAAAAATTTCACATTCTTTTTCTTTTATTATACCTTTATTGTCACTTTTTTTCTATTTGTATTTGTATTTGTATTTGTATTTGTATTTGTATATGTTTTTGTGACACAATAATTATTACACAGACATATTTAAGTTAAAAAAATTATAATTCTCAACTGCTATAAAAGTAAAGTTCTATAAATGATACGATTGTGAGCTGTTTAATTGTGTCATAATAATTTTAATATTTCCTTCAGTTTGATTTTGTTTAAGACTCAAAAAATTTTTCGTCAGAATTATGTTTTCGTTATAATGTTATATATAACTGATTTGTGAATCAAATGAGTAATAGAATTTGAAAGCAATTTCATTTCTTGCATTATTAATACCTTGAGATATCTGCAAATAGATTTAGCAACTTTGATAAAGAGTTTTTAAACACATTTAATCCTTTGTTACAATGTAGATTGGTAATAAGGTGTAATTTCATCATTTTAGTTAAGTCAGTGAATATTTGGTATTCATTACTATAATTCTCAATAGAATTCTATAAATTGTACTATGGTAAATTATAATATCAGGTAACAAATGTTTTAATGTAGAGCTGATTATTGTGGGATTCTAAATATATCTCTTGTTTGCAATGTTTTTGTGTGTATGTATGGCCAAATTAATAATTGGCTTGACAGTCGTAGTTTATATCGTATGTAGAGGTGGATGTGATTTATCTAGAGATATGTAAGAGTAAGTCTTTAGTGTTAGGATTTTAGAGAAATTTAGATGTTATGATTTAATATATGACCACGGTTGCCACATATAGTACTTTAGTACCAAAATTGGTACGTTTTTCCGTATGGTACTCTGGTACTCGTAATGGTATTTTTTTGAAGCATGAATTTTATTGTTAATATTATAATATCCAATTAAATTTATTTTTGGATGCACTATGAAACTAATATAATATTATTAATTGATTTAGTAAAAATATTGAGGCTGCAAAAGGTAAAAGAAAATTTCGTATTGAATGAATTTTAAGACCATATATAATATTTTGTAATGCAAAGAACTATTTGATAAAAAAGATATGCACTATGAATGGTCAATAAAAAATAGTCAGATTATTCAGTACTGTTTTACATCTTCTGTACAATTTATGTATATTTTATTTTCTTATTAAAAAATAATTGAAAAAAATTGGACCTTTTTTACAAAGATGGTACCTTCTTGAACCAATTTTTGTAAAGAAAAATTTTTCAAGTGGCAACCGTGTATATGACATAAAATTAATGCTGCAATATTAGTCAAAAAATGAACAAAAAAATTAAAATTTATTAAAAAATTTATTAAAAAATTTATTAAAAAATTTATTAAAAAATTTATTAATATTTATTAAAAATATTATATTAATATTTAATAAAAATTTATGAATATTTATAAACTAATCTGTAATTTGTAATTTTTTTGTTTTTCAATAAATTATAAAATATATTAATTATTTGTATATTTTTCAACATTACATTGTTTTTATAGTGTATACTTATAGTGTATACATATACTCGATAATAACTTGAATTTAATTCAAATTTTAAAGGGTTTACAGAATTTTTGAATATATGCATATTCTTTACAAGCTTTCATTAAAAGAGTTGCCAATAGTATAGAGATTGTAAATATGATGTTAATTCACTTTTCGTTGTCATGGCATATAGTTTTTTGGGTATCAATCTCATGATTCAAAGATTTACTTTGACATCTCCTTCTTCTTCGCACTCCATTTCAGATGATTTGATTAAGCAATTACTATGCAATCTTTTCACACATTTATTTCATTTTTATGTTCTGGATTTAATAAATTTTACAATGTCGGTGACACCATTAAGAATTCTTATATTATTGTTATATATTTATATAATAGAATCCAGCCTAGTTGTTCTAAATACACTCTTAGTGCATGTGCTTATGCCTGCTTGTCTATTTGTTTGTATTTTTATTTTTTATTAAATATTTTGAAAAATCAATTTTTTGGTTTTATTTTAAAATTAATCTGTAAATTTAAATTGGTCCAGTGTCATATTTCACTGAAGTTAATTCTTATACGCGTTGTTGTCACATTAGAAGGCTTTAAGGTAGTCAATTCAAATCAATAAAATGACTATTGCACTGTTTTGACTTAATTATTTCAAGCATTTCCGAATGAGATTTATTACTAATTGCTTTGCAATTAAGCAGTGCGTTAATTATGATAACTTTGTTTTGACACAATTATTTCTGTATGGGGAATGAGACTAATTGCTTCACAATTAACGAGTGCATTAACTGTAATAGTGTAAACGTACTGTATGTCTGGTACCACAACTTATCTTGTAATCTAGATGTGACAATTTACTACTGAGTTAAATCTGCTTTATTATTGTTTGAAAGAGTAAGTATAGGTATACAAGTAAGTTTTGTTAATTATAAATAATTTTAGAATAAAAGAAGTAAAGTTTAGTTATTATTATATAGAGTTACAAAGAGTCGGAGAGTAAATTTTGTTTAAAATAAATAATTAAGGAGAAAAGTAAAGAAAGTTGAGATATTATTAATGTATGAAATAGTATGTACCACTATTCGGTTGTTATATTGTGCTAACACCAATTTTTTGGTGTTAAAAAAAGACTTTTTATCAAATTTGAGGTAACTCTAGGTATTGAAGCAATACGAAATCTTTAGTGGGAAATTAAAAATATGTGACAGAATGAGATATCGATATTATTAAGACTTGAGTCTATCTAATTTAAACATTATCTCTAAGATAATCAGACATTGACATCATCAAGACTTGAGTCTATCTAATTTAAACATTATCTTTAAGATAATGAGACTTTGAGATCATCAAGACTTGAGTCTATCTAATTTAAACATTATCTCTAAGATCATGCGGTACTACTTTGAATTAGATAACTAAATTAATCTTTAGTAGTTTTCAGGAAAAATAACACATGAGGTGAAATTTTTTCATTGGGTCAATTTTCTTAATTTCAGGCGGTACTCATTTATTCTAAAAAGTGTGTCCCCATTTATATCACAATAAAACAATTTAAGAATCGCTAAGATTATTGATAAATCTAAGAGATTTTTATCAGTAATTTAAAGCTCAACTCTATTTCATTAAAGCATTCTCGTAAAATATTCTGCCTTCTAATACCTCACACAGTTTTAATTATGAACTCGTAGTTGAGAAAATAATAATCGCCATTAGTAAGTTTCCAATGTAGCACATATTAAATTATTTTAATTAAAATTTTCTTTTGCAATTTCATGAAAGTAATTATGAGTTATTTAGTTCCATAATTGCACTGTATTACGATTGTCCTATTGCCCACCAAAGTGTATCCATATGCAATTGTTGCTACAGTGTTGATTGCAGATAAAACGTTGATGACTTAAGTAAGATGAGGAAGTATGGATTGCGCTGTGTCCATATGTCCACATGTGCCATGTGCACACACAGTATTGCATTGTATATTTGATATGGCTATCAACTTAATGAGATCTATGGCCATGGCAATCAAGGCTGCATAAGATCATAGCAAATATTCGTACTCTTAAGATTGCTCTGCACAAGTCAAGGCATGTAAACGAATTAGAAATTGCAGAGATTTCGCAAAAAAAAAAAAAAATACAACAAAAATTTAAAAAAATAAGCTCATTTGAAATATGTTTACATAGAAAAAAAAAACAAATAAATTATAGATAAATAAAATAGACTTGGGATCTTATACTTATATGAAATTCTTCCAAGTTGAATGCAGTAAATTGTCATCTAAAACTATATCAGCAAATTTCCTCAAAGGTTAAGAGATCTTAATTGCTGATTAGCGTTTGAACAGAGAACTGCATAAATTTAGATCGCTATTAGTCACTGGCGCTAGTAATAAATTCTATTAGAAACTCAATAATAGACCATAAATAAATGAGAAAAAAATTACAATAACAGTCCAGGCAACATAGTCTTCATAGTCTAGCTCAAAAAAAAGTTAGCAATTCCCTGCAATTGTTTTGTTGGTTCCTTTTTTGTTTTTGTTGCCTTGGTGCTCATTCTCCGGTGGACCACCCAAGTTGACAGCGTACACAACGAGTACAAATGCAACGCTTCATACTAGCCAGCAATAAAGCTTAAGCAATTGCGCCGACAACCGTTGCTGACCAGCCCGTGCAGGCAGTTGTTGCAGCAAGATCTGTGGATACCTCAAATGCAGCAGGACGTTAAGAGGCAAATAAATTTTATTGAAGCAGTTAGAAAAGAATTAATGAAATGCGCAGACATCGAGTTGCATATTGGATCACTGACTGCAAAATGATCGCGTTGCACGATATGTGCTACTCACTGTCAGACACTGTGAGTCAGTCAGTGAGTCAGGCACTGGGCTAACTAAGTTACTCACTGAGTTAGCCTACACAATGTAGACACTTGGTTTTCTGTTGGTTTGGTAATTATTATGCAAAAAAATCAAAGTGCGATTCAATTTGCTCTGTTGCAACTCGAGAGGAGTATGCATCTCGAACTGAGTTGTACTTGGTGCTTGCGTTTTAGACAGCACTGATTAAGATTATAAAAGTGCAGATCGGACACGGCGATCGCGATCGCGTTCACTTCACGTGGCTACTGTTGGACTAATGCTGTTGTTAGACGATTTATGTGCGTAATAACTGTGACAATTATTGCATTCAAATGCACTTGAAGTCATCGATATGCGAGTGAATTTGTAACACATTTTGACATAACATTTTTCAGGCTCTTACTAGATCACAAGGCAGTAACAGTCATTACTGTTACTGCTTTGCATAGTAGTTTATAAGATTATGAAATCAAAATGATATGTAGAAACTCTAATATGAATGTCTTTTTATAACATGAAAATCTAACTTTTTTTTGTGCTTCAAATTTGGTAGAGTACCAACTCAACCACTGATACTTATAGTCCTCAAAAATTACAAACGAATAATTAATAGAAGAAATATATAATTTCAAAAGTCTACTGACGATAGATAGGTAATACTAAAAATGGCTGCAAGTTCGCTAAAAGTTTATTGAATTAAATATTATAAAATTTTGTTGTTGCAATTCACTACTCTTCAAAAGAACTCTAAAAATATATCTTTAAAATATTTCATAGTCATATCGAAAAGTGTGATACACGTACTTCTCATGTATTGTATATTATAATTGGACGACAAAACGTACATTGCCATCAGGTATACAAATGTTTATTTTATATATTTTTTTAAAATTGATGCAGCTATTAAGAATTTAGTTCCCAACGATGATAAGGCACTACCGGTAGTACCGACTGTCAACAGCAAGGTACTGAACGGCCGGCGGTGTAGTCTACTGGACCCGGCGAAGGCTAAGTCGTTTCTATATAGGCCAATTAATTAAATATCAATAATTTTAATAGCGTAGCTATATCCGATAAAGTTCTATCTATCCCTTAATGTTAGCAATAATTTTATAGATATTTGGCCTTGTATCAGCACAGATGTGTCTCAGAAACTACATTCTGAGACACATTTTATTCCACGGATTTTGTAAAGATATAAGATTTTATAAGCAATATACAATATACATATTTGATATCCTCGTAAGATAAATATAATACAGATACCATATAAGTTAAGATATTGTTTCCTACAAAGAAACAATATTGGTATATCAAATATCAGCACAGAAAGTAGATTAACAACCATGGGTCAAGGAAAGTGGTACTTTTTGGTGATTATTTTGTTATACACTTTTTCTTCAATTATTCCAAAATTGTTATAAAGATATGGATGTGTCACCATGTCATTGAAACCAAATGCACCTTAAAATATGTTAATGCATTTTTGCAAACAAGAATCTATTTAGAATCTAGATATTGGGTTCATTTGGCAGTGGTTTAAAGCAATTTCTTCTTTTTTCAAGAGGAAACTAAAACTGATTTCATATATTTAGATTTTCAAGACAATATATTTTCTTTGCTTTTCAAGAAATGTAGACCGATTGTAGTTCTGTTCAATAAACCAAAAAGATTTTCAAGACATTATATTTTCTTTGCTTTTTAAGAAATATAGACCGATTGTAGTTTTGTTCAATAAACCGCACTTATGGATCACCATTAAATTTTACAGCAATTCTGCTTATGATCAGATTTCATCAGATCGTCATCATCGTCATCAGATTTAGGGTCATATCACTTCCTAAATTTTGTAATACAAAACTGAATTCATATTAAAAAAATCATATATTTAATTTGTAGATTTCAGATTAATAGAAAAGTATTAAAATTTAAAACTTTACACTTCAAGAATTGAAAGAATACAATATAATAGTGAGACAACATATAGGGTTATCTATTTTGTAGTTACAAAAGTGAACATAAATAAAAGACACTTGTAATTGGGACTTTCGTAAAATTTGCATTCAAATATATTGTTTAGACGTGGTATGAAATATAACAACATTCAATCGTCTTCCACAGAGTATCTTACAGTATCGGATGACATTGAAGTACTTTTCGATGATTTTTCGGAACAAAACTAGCTTGGTCACTATTTTGGCAGATATTAATTTTTAGTGTCCATAATTTGAGGATTATTCCCAGTGGTTAGATATTTCTCACAAATATGTAAAATACACTGTGCAAAAATTTCACACAAAATAAATAAAACATTTTATGTGCTAAGTGGCGTTGTCCTATTGAAGTATATATCTTTAAAATTATACGAAACAAAACCAAACCAAAATTTTTCGCTTTCAAAGTTAAAACAATATTATAAGAAAAAAGGTCTGTTACATATAGGGTTACTTATTTTATCGGTTCGAATGTAATCGAAAGTTACATGGACAAGTTAAGTGTCGACAAATCATCCATAGCTTTAATTATTTCGAGTTAAGATGGGAGACATGAGGAAAAAGATAAAAACTAACATTGAAGAGAAATTTAGTAGTTACTTTAAAAGAATTTTTTAGAAATCCAATCCATTGTGAAACACTCAATAAGAGTTGATAAGTCTAATTTTTCATTTTATGTGCATTTTGTGATTTGAACCTTCTATTCTTCGCAGACATAAGCTTATCCGTTCAAGCTTGAACTATCTAAAGAATTACTATTTATTATTTTTTTATGAATTAAAATATAAATATTTTGCTTGTCTTAAGTGGGTTTTTCAATCAGGCATTCTTCTTCATACTCTTCAAAAAGTGCCGCTGTCATTAAATGTCATTTGTCAACTTTGTTGCGAATACAATTAGCTGCCGCATGTCAAGGTGCCTGCTACCAACTTTAGCCGATGAAGTATGAAACGTTGTTCTTCTAATGTTCACTTTTAAAAATAACGTTTTATTGAATTCAAAATAATAGTCACTTTTATATCTTTTTTATTTATTTAACATAAAGTTGTAGTTTTTTAATTGGAAGATACAGTATTGTAAAGGAAAAATTGCTAATTGAATAGGTTAACCCCAATAACCCAAGAGAATAGCAAAATAAAAATAACGCATATGAAATTAAATAATAAATTTATTATAATTATATCAGTTATGAAAAAAAAACCATAGATATATACACAAACGTAGATCAGAAATATGATATACATATTATAAAACATGTACACTAATATAGGATTTAACTTTTACAAATAAAATACTGTTTTCTTCATAAGAGAGTTGTAAAAGAACATCACTAGCTTGTATAAAACTTTTTTAACCAATTCTTAATTAAATTAATTGACCAGTAGAAAAACTTCCAAATATCCGAAGTGAAAAATATAATGAAGAATTCCATGAGCCGTTTTAAGGCATTAGTAACCCTTCCTACAACAACGAACTAAGTCAAATCAGTATCTTTAAAACTAATACAAACATTTAAGTTTGGTAGCAGAGTATATAGTCATCTGAATATTTGAATTTTGTCCTATTAATCTTTGCATTTCACTATAAGATTTCTTCTTATGAGACTACTTCGTATAAGACTTGTTCTATGTTAATATTGCTTATTTCGAATGTTTCTCATTTTGTCCATACCATGCTAAGAATAATTGTGCAGAAAGCACTAATCTGGGACTGTTTACGGTTCTAGTAGTGGTAACATTTCGAAATTTAACATACATTTTGCTTTATCAGAGAGGTTGGATATGCTCAATTGAAGCGAAGATGTGACAGTCTATAAGTTACTAGCCTATAACAGATTGCTTTAATAACACAAAACTTGAAATTAATTCTAAAAAAACTCTTTAGTACTCACAGGGTATTAGGGTATTATTGGTATTAAAATAAATAAAATGTTGTAATTGACTGAAGACTTTTCAGAGCATTGAGTTACAAATAATTTTCTATATCACTGGATGTTTAGTACAATTATTATAATTAAACATATAGACAATATTGGGAATCACATAGGTTTGAGGCCCGTATTGATACCAATAATAGGTAAATTTGTATTAATTTTCTTACCCACTTACCACATGTATTAAATCTTATGAACTATTCGTTAGAAAATTATGAAGTGAGAAACTTACTTATGATGTTAAACTTGGTATAAAAAAGGGATTCAATTAGAACCATGCCTGCTGGAAAAAAAAGAGGCGAGCAAAATCTACGCTAAAAAGATCTTCTCTTATCCTGTTTTCACATTGGAGCATAGGCCTCCATCATCCTTTTGTACCGAATTCTGTTACTTGATTCTCGGTACATGCCCTTCAAGGAATAATTGGCTTCTCTTAGCTCTTCTTCAATTGTCCTCCGCCAAGTTCTAGCTGACAATCCAGGTCGACGGCTCCACATCAAAGCTTGGTGTGCAATGTTTTGATTGGGTTTGCGGAGATTGCAGCCTATCTAGCGCTATTTGCGTCTACATATCTCAACAGTTGCAAGTGATCGATTTGTGACGGCCCATAGGTTGGTGTTTGGAATGCGGTTGAGCTATCATATTCTTAATATGTTAAAAATTTATTAAAAAGATAGCCTAGTACAAATGGGGGAATAACTTGTTGAGAAAGTATGCGGAAATTTCAAAGAGTAGAAAATATTGACTTTATTTATTACACCACTAATGATTACGCCCATTATGATAATGATTATGATTATGACTAGAGTTTATTTCCATTTGCTATAGATAGCAACATATAGCTTAAAATTTTAAAAATAATCTGAAGTTTCATATTACCTTTTTTTGTAAATATTTAATCTAAAACTAATCGATATAATATATAACTCTCATATTTATGAAATTCTTATTAAAATGACAGATAATGATTGCAATCTTAATAAAAAAATCCTATTCATATAATCTTATCTGAAAATCTTTATAGAAACTACACGCAACTACATTTTTTAAAAAACATAAATCAAAAGAAGTTACCCTCCGTCCCGATCGTTCGGCAGGCCCCTACTGTAACATTGTAGTAAATAGTAGTAGCCGATGCAAATTAATTTATTTTCCAACTGGTCGTGCAGCGAAAAAAGATAAAAGTGTTTCGATGTTGCCGCATTGTTTTGTTGCAATTATTTTAATTAATTATTCAATTAACGCTTGCCAATAAAGAATAAAAAATATTCACAACTGACATTTCTGATTAAAATTACATTTCATGTGATTAAATTGTTTTTATTCTAAACGTTTTGTATATTAATGAGGCAAAGTTAAACTGCGAAAATCATTTAACAAAATCGCCCATTCAAAGCAACAGATTCTTTGTACATTTTTCTAAGTTAGTCATGTTAAAATATGGGTTTTTAATATACACAATAAATACAACTATTTATATATAAATATATAAATACAAAAAATAAATATAACTGGGGGGTATGTTATTACTAAATGAAGTAGATTCAGGTGCTTTTTATTTGGTTAAAGAGATGAAACCAGATGATCCAGAAAAAAAGTTGGGTTCACTAGCAATATCAGCGGAGTTACAGGCTTTAATTGCTTATAAACAGCTGCTGCGATATCTGTTATGATCCGTTAATCTGTTAATCCTGTTAATGTATCTCAGTTTAATTATTTTTCTTTTTTTTTATATAAATAAATAAATACATAAAATAAATATATATAGGGGGTACATTATTACTAAATAAAATATATTCAGGTGCTTTTTATTTGGTTAAAGAGATGAAACCAAACGGATCAGGAAAAAAATTGGGTTCACTAGCAATATCAGCGGAGGTACAGGCTTTAATTGCTTATAAATAGCTTATTCGAAACTTCTCATGGTTCATTAATCTGTTAACCCTGTTAATGTTTCTCAGTTTAATTATTTTTCTTTTTTTTTTTTTTAAATATTTTCTTTTATTGCAATCTGTCATATAAGAATAGACAATGAACAATATTTAAGATTAAGTGACTAAATACTTAACATTTTTGTGGGCTTGAATGGACTGTGCTCAGTAGCACATCTATCTCTCAGTTAAATAAAGATTCTAGGAGTGGGATTAGTGTTATGTAATATACATAAAGCAAGTAATTGATATAGTTGATAATAACTAGGACCAAATGCTGATATTTGAGGATATATGCCTTTTAACATAGTATTTTAGAAATATGTTCTTCAATGAAATTTTATAACTATCAGTGATCATATAATATAATACATATATGTATATGTAATTTAATTAAGGTAATTTATACTATATTAAAATTATTTTTGAAAATTTTCTCGGATAGAGGTTTACTCTTCAATATTGTTTTAAACATTTCTTAGCTCAATAATGCATTTCCCATACAGCATAATCTATTTAGCAACGAAACATAATGACGACATTCAACTTAACCCATTAGTCATATGAGTATTACACCTAAATAGGAATTTATAATCGGGTTAGACTTTTTAAAAGAGGACCTAAGATAACATCAAATTCAAATGGAATGCACAAGAATAAGACTACGAGAACACTTTTCAATATATATTAAAACAAAATTATTTCGTTTCAGAGTTAGTTGATACGATCAATGATTCCTTTCAAATAATAGTCAATGAGATTGAAATGTATGATTATATGAAATAGAGAAGAAAATTTATAAAAATTTTGAGGAAAACGAAGGTTTCCGCAAAAATGATTAAAAATTCAAAGATAATTTAATTTTAAAAGCCTATATATTCCATACCCAACCAGTTAGGACAACGAACAAAAAAGAAGATTGAAGCACATTTAGGTAGCTATAAATAACATAGGTGTAAGAATAGTACATTATGACCGAAAAGTTTCCGGAAATTTTAAATAAAACGCAAAATTCTTAATCTTCATCAATATTTATTTTATCTCCTTCAAAATATGCTCCATTAGAAGCGATACACAAATGCCAACGTTTCTTCCAATCATCAAAACATTTTTTATAGGCGCTTTCCGGTATGGCTTTGAGTTTCCTCTGCGAATTCTGTTTTACGTCTTCTATGGATTCAAAACGCGTTCCTCTGAGTGGTAATTTGAGTTTGGGAAACAGGAAAAAGTCACACGGTGCAAGATCAGGTGAATACGGGGGCTGTTCGATGGTATTTATTGAATGTTTGGCCTTAAAATCGTTGATAATGTTGGCTCGGTGCGAGGGAGCATTATCGTCATGAAAAATCCATGAATTATCCTTCCACAATTGAGGCCGTTTACGGCGGATATTTTCACGCAAACGTCTTAAAACAGTCAAATAATAGGCTTTATTGACTGTTTGTCCTTCAGGGACGAATTCATGATGCACCACACCACGAATATCGAAGAAAACAATCAGCATTGCCTTGATTTTCGAGCGACTTTGGCGTGGTTTTTTCGGTTTCGGCTCGTCTTTTCCTCTCCATTCCGATGATTGTTGGCTTGTTTGCATGTCGTACTCGTAGACCCATGTCTCGTCACCCGTTATGATGCGTTCCATGAAAGTTGGATCGGAATTGGCACGATCAAGCATGTCTAACGAGACCTGTCCACGATGGTGTTTTTGGAACAAATTGAGGTGAATCGGAAAAAGCCGAGCGTTGACACGTCGCATACACAAATTGTCCACCAAAATCAAACGAGCCATCTCACGACCGATGCCTAGCTCTCGTGCTATCTCTCTAACACTCACATGAGGATTTTTGAACACGATTTCCTTTGCCTTTTCAATGTTTTCGTCGGTGGTAGAGGTCGAAGGTCGTCCAGAACGCGGCATGTCTTCGACGGTCGTACGACAGTCCTGAAAGGCTTTGTACCACTCATAAACTTGAGTTTTCGATAAAACTGATTCCCCATAAGCCTTTTGTAGCATTCGCAACGATTCTGCACACGAAAATTCGTTCGAAACACAAAATTTGATGCAAACTCTTTGATCAATATTTTTTTCCATTGTTTTTTTCGCAACGCACTACTGAGGTGAACTGGTTTCAACAGCTGCCGTAAACGAACTGTCTGACAGATCGCGCTCATTTTGGCATAGTAATTAAGGGACAGTGCTGCCAAACTACATAAACTTAAAATATCGAAAAATATACAGCGCGCGAATTTTAAATGAGAATTTCCGAAAACTTTTCGGTCACAATGTATTCATTAATGAGTTTATAGATAGAGTGCTTTATATTGCACTAAAAATACTAAAAACAAAATACTAAAGACGTTCCCTACTTCTTCGGTTATGAATATACATGCGTTTTAAAACCTGAAAGTACGTACTCAGCATTTAAGGCTTTTAAGCTAAAAACTTCCTGTAGATTAATTCATACTTTTAAACATGAACCAGCACATCACGGCATTTTTGAATAAATTAACATCATTATACTCTTATACTCGTATCGATGGTGCTATTACCGTACCATACCGATTTCTAATATCTCAAACTCAAGATATAGCTAAATAGTTCTATAAAATATATAAATATCATCGCATTGAATTTAATATCTATTTATGCATCATTTTAGAGTTTTGCATTTGGGGTTGTATTTGTTGTATTCTATTTATTTATTAGTACGTGAAGTTTTGTTTGGATCTTGAGCTTATATCTTCACTATTTACCAAACGTTCGATAGTCGATATATAGTGCAAAAAGCGAGTCTTTCCTTTACTTGTGGCGGTGAATCTTAAAGAGCCTTAAAAATTCAGACGTAATAAGTTCTTTTGAGCGTAAAATATTGGGTTTGTTTGAGCTTATATTTTCCCCATTTACCAAACTTTTGCTTGCCTATATATGGTGTAAAAAACGAGGCCTTTGCTTAACTTATGGCGATTAGTCTTAAATCGCATGTAAAATTCAGGCGTAATAAGCTCTTCTGAGAGTTAAATATTGGGTTTGTTCGGATCTTGAGCTTATATCTTCACCATTTACCAAACTTTCGCTGGCCTATGTAGTGTAAAAAATGAAGCCTTTCCTTAACTTGTGGCGATGAGTCTTAAATAGCCTCTAAAATCCTAAAATCCTCTTCTGAGAGTTAAATATTACTTCTGTATTTTTTTTTCAAAATTTTGGAATAAGAGATAGAGCTGTAGAATCCTTCTAAAGTAAATAGACAGCTTTTAAATTGGCAGATCAACAAGTTCTTTTTAGAGCTAAAGAAAGGATTCATAATTTATTTTTCAAACTTTGAAAGATGAAATACCATAAGAGCAGTAGAATCCTTCTAAAGAATAGATGACTTTTAAAATAGGTCTATAATATTGTTTTCAATTTTTTGAATATCGAATAAAAGCGTTCGAGTCCTGTTAAAGTAAAAATGTTTAAATGTAAGGAAGCTATGATAATATTTTTCATGCTCTAGAATATACTTTTAGAATATACATATATACATAATATACATTATGTTTGATTAATGCAATACTATCAAATCTAATACCTATAATCTATTGTAAATTTGCCTATTTTATTCAATTTATTTCAATTATCAATTATTTCAATTAGCGTACTTTTGAGAATACAAGTAACCCATGTCTCGTCTCCAGTTTTTTTTCGATACTGTTACCGGCAACCAATAATTTTTCATGAAAAATGGCTGGCTGCATTACTTTTTTAAATTTATTCTTAGTTGTATTTCAATATATATGTTATATATATATATATATGTATATCGAAAACTAAAATTCTTTTTTGTGGTCAAGATTATTTGATCTTATCTTTTGTTTAATCAGAAAAGCTCTGGTGAATAAACACACCTCTTGCAGAAAGATAATTCATTTAATTTTTCAGATACTTGTTTAAGTATCTCCAACAACAGTCTTTTAAGAATGTCGTTATAGTGAATGACATAATTTTATTAATACTATTAATAGTAAGTTCGATTAATATGTTTTTGAATTGATTTTACAAGAGTTGAACATTTTTATCTTTACTTTAGATTACATACTCTTATTATGTAGATAAATGTTTTTATTTTAAAGGTGGAACTATAAAATTATAATTGTATGAAACTGGTTGATATGACAAGAGATATGAATATTTGCTTATGAAAAAATTGTATATTGCATGAGTATATTATAAATATTAAAATTATTATTAAAAAAATACCAAAAAAAGAAAAATGGTGTACAAATTCAAATAATACAAAATTTTGAAATATTTAAACTACTTAAACAATTAAAGATACTTTTAGCTAAAAACAGTAATAAAGCGCTAGCAACTACATGAAATTAGTACGTTAATATCTCAATTATTCGAGCAAGTATGTTGATATCGTAATTGCAAATTTCAAGCAATTTTATCTCAAATGTACGTGCAATAATTATAACTCTATCGTTTAGCAGCAGCTGTTGCTTAACTGTGCTGTACTGTAACACTTTAATTGCTAAAATAAATTTCCATGCATTTGTTAAAATATTTAAAATTTAGAGAGCAATGTAATTAAGAACTACTGTAGGACTAGTTCGAGATTTGCTAACATATTTGTTTTTTTTTTTAATTTAATAAACATACATACATATGGGATGTATTAAATGATATACTTAGGAAATGTTGGGTTAAATCGACACCAATAGTTCCTAATAATAAAAAGATATTCAAAGAAGTTGAAGTTAAAAAAATTCATTTATGAAGAGTTAGTTTAAAAATTTATATGTTTGATACTAATTTGTTATTAAAAAAATATATTAAACTGAATAAATGTGTAAGAATTAATTGATATAAATTAAAAATTTTTTCCATATAATTTATTTGTCCCACTGTATATGAGAAAATTTAAACATTTTTTGTTAAACACTGATTTTGGTGATTTATTGAAGTTCCAGTTTGTTGTTAAATTGTTCTGAATTGCCTTTATAAGATAAATTTTATATCAATTATTTTGTAAAATATTTTAAATCAATTTAAACACATTTATTTTCTTAATTAATTTATTTATACAGCTTTATTGTTGTTTTTTTTTTTGTGAAATAAAGGCAGCAGACACATTTTGTTGACAATTTGTTAATAACAAACATGTAAAATGAAATGTTATTAAGATTTATTACTATTACATCTAATCCATAAAATTTAAATTACAAATTATTACATTTAAACAATTAAATAAATTTGCATAAAAATCAAACTAATTAAGATACGAGTTAATTTAAAAGGATATCGTTAAATTAGTTGATTGTAATTAATATTCACACTGATCGAATTGCAAAAACTAAACAGAAATCATTATGGGTTAGATATATTAATATGCATATAAAAAATATATTGAATAATAATATCAATAATATATTATAAATATATAATTATGTTATAAACGCCAAGGAATTCAAAGAATTTGTCTAGCAAATAAGCAGAGGGAAAATAACATCAGAACAGCGTAATGCGCGTGAAACCAAATCGTATTTGAGTCATAAATTCTGTTTCGATAAATGGTAAAAATCTAAATGTCCATCTGGCTTTAGTTTTTTAAAGAAAAGTAATTTCGATTGCTGTCTTTTTTAAGTAAAGATGGTATTTTTTTAAAACATATAAATAAGTTATATATAAGAGCAAATACGATTTTACTCTCATTTTTGTAGAAAGTATATCCAATAGTCAGATTTACTCATGAATTTTTCTTCTGTTTTAATAAATACATTTATGAATACTAAATATTCATTATAAATTTAAAAATAGATAGATAAATATATAAATAAATATCTATAGATATAGATAAACACTATAGATATAGATAAATATCTATTGATATAGAAAAAAGTCTATAGATGTAGATAAATATCTATAATAAATTTATGCTACATAAATTTATTTAGCTAAATTTTATAAAAATGTTTTATTTTTAGTAATAAATTCTGGAAATATTATTCTTAGGAAAAATATAAGTATAAGGCATAAGCGAAACTGCACTTCCTATACTTAATATTTGCGTAGTCGTTTCATCAATCAAGCCTTTATTCTAAAGTAATTTATATATCGTCTACAATACAAATATTAAATTTGTATTTCTGTTACGAGTACCCTAAAAAAAGCAAATTCTTATAGGACATAGAACTGCAGAAAGTTATAGCCGGGTCCAAGAAATAAGAACAACTGGATATAATATAACATTAAACATTTTGAGATATATGGGTTCTTAATTAAAACTTTTGTTTTTTGGGTGGACTTCTTTCGACTCCCTTAGTACTAATTATATTGAAAGTAGAGGTAGATAAACATAATTTAGAAATTAAATACTTCTTTGAGTTGTATATTTGTTGTTTTGAATACGAAGTTCTAGTCAATGCATTCAAACATAGAACACGTAACACTTGCTTTAAACAATTAAAAAATTGCTTATTATTGGGACAAATTTTTCAAAAAAATGTTTATATATTTATTGAACAGTTTTCGAATTATTTCCTTTACGAAATATATCCAAAGTAATTATAATATAAAAATTTTTTATTTGAAACGATATATTATTAACCTAACGTTAAAGTTCCAATTAAAGGAAGTATTTTTTGAGACGGGTTCTACCATATTTTACAATCATCACTGCAAAGTAATCTTTTTGAGTTTCAGACAACATGCTGTATTGAAGCACTAAAAGAGCTCATGATTTTAATACCACTCAGATAAGATTGTTAACAGTTAAATAAGTTTATTTTGAACTTATAAAAATATGATAAAAATCTTGATTTACTTCAAATAATCATTCTCTGATCTAAGCCTCTATTTAAAATGAATTTGAACCCTTCAACTTAATGCAATTAAGAAAAAAAGAGGTAGCAAATCATTTTTAAAAAAAATATTTTCGAAATGCAAAGAATTTTATATTTTTAAGAAAATATTTTCAGTTTTAATCTTGAGTTGCTTGTAAGAGAGTGTGGGTTGTTAAATTTATGGGTCCAAATTAAGCGATTTCTGTCATTTGCAAAATGTATACTGCTTTGTTATTTTATATAGTTTTTTTTGTGTTTTATGAATTTATTTTTCTTGTTGCTCGAGAACATGGAAAGGTTTGTTTCGAGCCCAGTTTGATGAAAATGTCATACAGTTTATGCAAATCCAAATGACTAATATTGCTGGACAAAAGCAAGAAATGCTTAACATTAATTTTACGATCCATGAATTCGCGCCAAGAGATTGAATGGCTTAATTAGTTGACATGAAGTGTATGGCGTCATGTCTGAAAAGTGCCTGGAGAGTTTTGTATGTTTGGTATTATAAATTAATTCAATGTACAAAACACATGTAAAGTCTTGTTAAATTAAAACTGCATTTATTTTTATTGTAAGGAATATTATGCAAGTTATTTAATTAATTGTGTTTGTATTTGATTTAGAAATAAGACAATGGTAGTAAACTTGCGGACTAAGAGTAATGATTTTGAGAATATCAACAAAATTTAATATGAAATCCTTATCATATTTAATGATTTATTTACACATATACATAACAATTTCTCTCTAGTAAATTTTTCATGAACTTTCTTTAACTAGTTTCTTTAATTAGTCACTTTAACTAGTTTCTTTAACTAATTTCCCTTCTATATTCAGGAAATCATTAAAATCCACCCATCGCAATGTTCTGAACTTATTTCTTCTCGTCAATCCTATTATCCTTGTTTTTATATTCAACAACATCACATCAAATTAACCTCTTAAAGTTTGCCTATAGATCTGCTCGTGCGATTTTGATAAAATTTTAGTGTGTGTCTATTAGAGATCATAGAACTCGAAAGAAACAATATTTTTTTTAATATCTTGACATATTCCTGAGTTATAGCATGGGTATTTCAATATCCAATAAGCATTGGTGTGGTAATTTTTCTATTAATCTAACATATTTTGCATCTCTATTGCATAAAAGACACATTAAACTGTCTAATAAAGGTAAGGGGTCTTCATTTTTTTAATTTCTAATATTTGGCAGCACTTTTTCCAAGCATTTTCCGACAAAAAAACCGTGATTTAAACTTGCGAAAAACTAAAGATAACTAGGTGAAAACTATATTTATCGTTTCCTTTTGTAAAAAAAGTATCTTGATATCTTTCACTTAGTTTGCACTAGAATAATTTACTTGCCTACACTTTCTTAGGTGTTTAAATACCCCATAGGTTAAAATGCGTTAAATGTGGTAAATATTGATATAACTATATTACTTGGTTTAGGAACCGGTGAATTTCGTTTACATTAATTTTTCAAGCTCCACAATATTATTGTATATCAACTTACCTAGGGTAGCTCTTATCTGTCTTCAAAAACAAGTGCACGTACAAAGAAAAGAAATAATGATTTATGTTTTCTAATCTTCTTGTCTTATTTTCAGTTATTTCCGCAAATATTGAAAATTCCTGTTCTAGTCGCATACAGTAGTAAATACAGCCATCAGTCTAGCAAGATACCTTTTATATATTTTTATTAGCAGTATGTCTGATTGAGTTTGTAACTTGGTCATAGTGTCCTACTAAACTTTATATCTTTACTAACTAAACTAAACTCTTTAATTCACTGTTTGCATATATTATTTTAGGCTTTGTTGTTTCGCTTAATCACATTAAGTGGTGTCAAACTAGTTCTGCAAGACTTTCTCCCATGGCTGATCCGGGTATCACATCAGATCAACATAAACCACCATTGAACAGTGAATGTTTGTTGTTTTACACTAAGTCTTAATACGTCATCATCATGTTATGTTGGGCCGAAACATTGGTTCTGCATTTAGGGGGAAAGAACTTAATTCGTCTACAGAATTTCATAAAGATATTGGTGTTGTTAAGGGTAACAGAATAAATAAACACTAGTACGGTAATTCTTCGTTTTAAGTTTTATTTTCTAATATCTAATGTGTATGTGTAAAAAACTAAAAAAAAGGTCACTATCTGTAATTACAACCACAAGTTCCATAATTTCTAATTTAACATTAATCAACACCTGACAAATTCAAGTTTTCACTTATGGATGTTCTAATTTTAGATATTTAGAATTATAGAATTCGAATTCTGGAATCCCGGTATTCTGATTCTGGAAGTTCTAATTTGTTGATTTCCATAGTATTAGCTTTTTTAAGTTTTTTACTTTTTAAAACCATTATTAACTTTATATTGTTATTAAATTCTTAGTTTATGTTTATAATTTTTTTTCGTCATATTAACTTTCAAAACTCCTTTCATACATATTTTGTTTAATTCCTTAAAATTATTTCTCACACTGGTCTTTTTTCATGTTACTGGAAGCTACTAATTATACAGTTTTATAGTCCATTAAAAACGTATTCTAATGATCTGCTGTTAATAAAAAATCTACTCGTTTTAACAATTTTTTTCTTTAAATTTTATTAACTCTTTAAAAAATATTAATATAATATAGAAATTTTTTATAATAATTCAATTAATATGTTTCTCTTTTATTCCTGTCTTCAACATAATTAGTTCTCAGATCTCAAAAAGTCTTGTCAGAAAGCCTGTAATTCAAATCTCATTGTCAACCTGTTGCATCCAACAGCTGAATGAATCAAAGTCAAACACAAAACATCTGCTTGAAGGACCTTCGTACTTCCTCCTCTATTATACGAAACAATTATTCGTTTTTATGTTTGAAGTATTAAGGAATTTATTTGGATTAATTTGCATTTAAATGTCGTAATCATATTTTTATTATGTACTCCGGCTGCTGCCAAGCGCTGGTTAACCGAGCGCCTCAAATCCTTGGGCTTTTGTTTACTGCTTTTTGTTACTTCAATTCCAACTTCTGCTGCTCAGGGGATCTTACAGATTTTTTTTTTGTCGATTTGCATTTAAATTTTGAGTTTGAGGACCCAACAGCATTTTGATGTGAACATGTTGCTATTGAAGTTATTATTGTTATGGTTGTTGTTGTTGTTATTGTTGTTGTTGTTAAATTTACAAAATTGCACAACTTCTGACTTGATTTAAATTTAAGCAAATTCTTAAGCCTCTTAATCTCTTCCTAAAGCCTTCTTCTTTTAATTGAGTTACTCGTATGTGTGCCCGTATCTGAGTTCTGACTGCAGCTTCCTCCTGTTGATTTAATGTTTTTGATTGAAACATTTCATTTTTAATTTTTTATTTTTTATTTTTAATTTTATTTTTGTTATTATGTTTGCTTTGATTTGTTTGTCTTGGGAGATGATTTAAATAATTGAATTTGCGTGTGGTATCTTGTGTAAAACCTCGCGTCTACAACATTCGATCATAAGCTGCTTTGCCAGGATGTCTCTTTCTTTGAGCTCTTCATGCGCACCTACCTATCTATATGCGATACGATATTAGCTTAGTCTGCATAAGAAGACTTGGGAAAGCGTCGCTTGTCATCCCTGCCCTCTTGCTACT
This sequence comes from Teleopsis dalmanni, assembly GCF_002237135.1. Taxonomy (NCBI): domain Eukaryota; kingdom Metazoa; phylum Arthropoda; class Insecta; order Diptera; family Diopsidae; genus Teleopsis; species Teleopsis dalmanni. The sequence goes on along the minus strand of NC_051847.1, from coordinate 74,878,539 downwards.
TTTAATCATGTCAATATTTTAGTTTCAATTATTCTGTGTGATGACTATGAAAATAATGTTACTGGAGCTGATGATGCTGTAATGTGCACTTTAAGCCAACCGGACTTAGAGTTAAGTTGCCTTGCCGAGAACTCCAGCCTCAGTTGGATGTCGAGGTCACATTTTTTACTGAATTCAAATAATTTTGTGGTAAATATCAGTTTTTATGTGATTCATTCCTTTTTCATTGAAGTATCCTTTTTGCGGTTTTTATATCGTTTTCAGTTTTCATTTCACTTTTAATTTGAGGTTTGTACCTCTTTTGTATCTGCTTATTGGAAAGTATAATTTTAATGAAGTTCTCGTTTATTACAGGCTTTTAGTTTGTTGGAATCATTTACAATGCACTCGTCACTTAAACTGTCAAATTGTGTTTTTGTTTTGGAATTTTGGGATTTTCGTTAGTGTTTAGTCATGAAAATGCTCAGATTTTGAGGTTAAAATCCCTTGATTATGCAAGCATAATTAGATTCTTAACTTCTGGTTTTCATCATTTAAGCAGAATGCTATTTGATACCTTGGGAAGGAGAGAATCAGTTGATATAATATTAAATATTGATATTGGTTTTTCTGGTAATTTTGTTAGAAGATAAAAGAATTTGATATTTCATTTTTTATTTTTATTTTATATAGTAATTGTCTATAGTAGAGTGTTTTCGAGCAGTAGTAAATTGCAGCAACAAAAATTTTTATTTATTTTTAATAAATTAAATTTTTGGTTCACCATACAGCTGTTTCGAGTATTGCCAAATACCCATTATGAGTGGTTTTTATAAAAATTAGTAAAAATATTATTAGTAAAATTATTAGTAAAATATTATATTTAATTATTCCTTAATAATTTTTTGAGAGTGCACGTCCCAAGGGTTGAGCTTGTACCTTGCTAAATTATAATCTCAGTGTCAGCGTTCATTAGCCAACTGACCCAAAGCCGTACTTGACTTGTATGTTTGAACCTGGAGTTTTGCTTGCTATATTAAAACGAATTCATAAATTAATTGTAAAATAATTGAATTAATTAATTATATTTATATTTTTCAAAAGTAATGATTCAAAAGTATTATTTTGTAGAGGCATTATTTAAGATTTTAGATTGTAGGTGTATAGAATCTAATCTAGGAACGTAATGCGGAGACGTATTTATATTATTTATATAAATTTCATCGGAATTCCGAAGTTTATTTGACTGCTTTAACCTCAAAAGTGAAGGATGGAATATTATTACAAATTATTTATCAAACAAAAAATAATTTGTTAAAAAAAAAACAAAAGTATATGGATTTTGAGGAATTCCGATAAAATATCTTATTGGATTAGGTATTAATATTGGTTGATAATGGAAAGAAAATGTAATAATATACCTCAAAGTTTTAAAATCACGCTTTGATTGTAAAATAAACAAATGCCGAAACAAATAAGTTTGGAGCTCCGAGGTTTAGATTTGATTGTTTACCAAGAAATCGAAGTCGAGAAACAAATTAATCTGTTACGTATATGATATAGTACATTTGCGTGATTGTGAGAAAAATGATAAGGTGTGTCAAAATGGAAAGCATTAGTTATGGAATTGGAATTCTTTAAAAGATTTAGCAGATTCGTAATAGTACAATAATTCTTTTAATTAAATTTATGTTATTGGAACTATCACTTATTGACAATATGAGTTTTTTTTGTGACTTTAATGCCAGAACATTTTTAGTTACTATAAAAGTTCGTTCTACACTGAGAGGATTGTTGGTCTGGCCCCTACTATAGAAATAAAACAATGATCTCAATGATAATATAAAAATCCTTTAAAATATTCTCATTCCTTATATCACCCTTCATCCCTTCTATACACTTGTGCATATAATAGAATAGAAATAACTCCCGTACATAAGGAAAAAAGTAGAGGGTATACTTTATCTTCTATATATAACATAATAATAACAGAAGAATGCGGTTACCTCATATCTCTGTTATAATTGCATTGATTATAATCTGCAATATTATTACCTATGCTATAGTTATTCTAGGATTTCTGCTAGGCAAGTGCTAAAGCTGATTAATTTATAGGTCTTATTAATTTTTATGTCTATAATAGTTTTTAATTAATTAATTGATAATAATATTTCTGTTGTTGTAGTTGAGTACTTTTTCAAACTTCTGTATTATAGTTTTCAGTCTCAAATCAGTTGAGTAAATTAGTGTTCCAGGGTGTTACTATTGTATCTGCTTTTGATTCTGTTAAACACATTATAAACTAATTATATCTAACAACCCAAGGTATTTGGTATAAATATATAATGTATAAGGTATAGCAAAAATAAAAACTATTGTGTAAAATGTGTGGTTATACATAAATTATATATTCTTAATTTGATTAAAATTGTAAATATTTTAAAATTAATAATATATGCAGTATATAATTTGTTTATTATAATATTAAATAATAACATATTATTATTTTTTATTGCAGGTAATTGATTCAATTATACATTTTAGTTGTAAATATTTTGAATACAACATTAAGTCAACAGGTAAAATATTTTACATATAAAAACGTAAACAAAAAACGCTAAAACTTTAGTTAGTAAACATTAAAATCTAATAATTTTCAATTAAATGATTAAAAACAAGAAAAAATGTTAACGAAAACCAAAAGTCAACAAGGGTCAAAGTGTTTAAGAAAACATTACAGTGAAAAACACTAAATTGGGCTTTATTGGCATGAATGCAAACACTGAAGGAAGATACTTGGGGTTTCTAAATGACCATTCCATTCCACCGCATTAGCCATGCACACAAATGCTGTGGCTCTCACAGATATTAACAATTTTTTGTATCTTAACTGTTTTTTTTTTTTGACAAACTAAATGCTTTTTTAATAATGTCTACATGTTGAGTTAACTGAGTATAAGCATATATATACATTGGCTATGTAATGTTGCTGGAGCCACCAATAATTTCTCAAGTCTTCAATATTCGACTTAAGTCTGTTGGCTTGGAGTGAATTACGTTGGCCATATTTAATAAGTATTTTCCAAAGCCATTAAGCAGGTGTTAATTGTTAGTTCCTGCTTCCGTCAAAGTTAAGTAGTTGTTATGAGCTTCGCAAGTAAATATGGTATTTTTCATTTAAGTTGTGGCTTTTGGGTAATATAGGAAGGTTTTCAATGGAAATATTGTTGGCTTCGACATGAAGCAGCACACTAGGTAAATAATTGTGGCTTCAAGTAATTTGTGTTTATTACATGTGTTTACAGACAATTTATATTTAAGTATTGTTAATAAATGAAGTAAATAGTTCCAACTTGATAATTGCTTAAGTTGTATAATTGATTGTTTTTTCCCCAAAAGCAATATTAGATAATGAAACACATTCGACTTTCTAAATAATACACTTATAATAATTTAAATGTATTCTTCCTGTAATAATATAACATTATTACTGAGCATTGTATTAAGCTCTTACTTACATTTGACATTTTAATAATAATTTGAGACTGTTTTGAAGCTTATAACATTTACAAATTTTTTGCCTTTTAATAACTTTAGTAGTAGAGAGGTTTTCAGCAGTAGTAAATTGCAACAACAAAAATTTTTATTTAATTGAATTTTTGGCTCAACATGCCTACATGTGTTTCGAGTATCGCGAAATATCCATCATAAGGAATTAAAGTTATTTGAATTCGAATTATTAGAATTATTTCTTATACTTAATTATTTGTTAATAATTTTTTGAGACTGCAAGTACCAAGAGTTAAACATGTACCCTGCCAAAATTGAAGCTCAGAGTCAGCGTTCATTAGGCATCTGACCCAAAGCCGTACTTGACTTGTATGTTCGAACCTGGAGTTTTTTGTTTTTTTGTTAATATGCTGTGAAAATTCATTAACAAATTCATTTGCGGAGTTATATTAAAACAAAATCATAAATCGTACATAAATCATGGAATATATATCAAAACCCGTGAGGTTAAACAATATATTACCATTACTTTATTGTAAATAATGGTAGGAATTAAATGTAAATTTCCAATCTTATTGAGAGACGTAATCCCAATGGTATAGGTTCAAAACTTTTTTGAATTTGAGTCTATTGTTTAATAATTAAAATAAAATAAATAAATCTTATAAAATCTTTATAAGTACCTTATGAAGTTTTCTATTTTATAAGTCATGTATAGTGTTGCCAACTCTGTAAATTTTTGATCTCATGAAATTTTGATAAGTATCTTCTAAAGTTTGCTGCTTTTTAAGAGCTATGTATAGTGTCGTCAACTATTTTTGATTCTCATAATATTTTGACAAGTATCTTATGAAGATTTCTGATTTTTAAGAGCCATATTTACGGACCTATTCTGTGCACTTGACAGATTTGTCAAATTCTTTAATAAAATTTTTATTTTTATAAAGCAGAAAGCTTTTTGGTATTCTGGACACATCTTGACAAATTTCAAAGCTCAAGTACCTAGTGCTTCTCACCACACTGTGGTGTAAAGTGTTTTGTATAGAAAACTGTTCGTAATTGTTCGTAACTGTTCGTAAAAAATGCTTGTAAAGAGCATATATTTTAAATTGCCAAAAACATTTTCCATGCAAAAAAATAAAAATTAAAAAGAGCTTGTAAAGAGCGTATATTTTAGGTAAGAATATTTGTCATGCATGCAAATAATAAAAAATGCTTAAAAAGAGCATATTTTTATAGTTGTCAGTAGCATGAGAAGTATTGACAACTAACAAGGAAAAGAGCTTTTTATTTATGTCACAGAATACCAAAACCTTAACAACAGTCAATTTTGACAAGTGTCAATGTTTGACAAGTTTATAAAGTGCATAGAATAGGTCCGTTAGTATTGATAACTATGTACATTCGTGAATCTTATGAAATCTTGACAAGTACCTTATGATGATTTCTACTTTCTAAGAGCCATGTTTAGTTTTGCTAACCATGTACATTTTTGATTCTCATAAAACCTTGACAAGTACCTTATGATGGTTTCTGTTTTCTACGAACGACATTGTACCGACAATCACATGATTGTCTCATTACACTTTTTTAATCATTGTCTGCTTCTGACTGTCTATTTAATAGGGCTTTAAATATTTTATGATTTTGTCAATAGAGATTTGAACTATAAGTCGATCTGCGAATTTATGAAGAAACGATGGCACAGGTAGCAATTTCGTCCATGCTCAAATCTCTCTTGTATCTTTGGTCACTAACAAGATGATTTAATAGTTTAATAATTAAAATAGAATAAATTTTGATTTGATTATAGTAAATAGTATTTTTAATATTATAATACTACAAAGAAACTTGCATACAGCTTTAATCCACTTCATTAGCTATAAACATTTATTTCTTGTTTATAATTTTTCTTTAACGAAATTATTAAATAAACTGTTTTCGTTAGAACTAGAAGTATGCCATGTATGTTATTATTATATATGTGTATCACCTCATTACTCAAACCTGTCAAAATACTAATTAGGCATTCCAACCCAAATATTTTCAAATTTCCAAATATATGCCAAGCATATTTCTTCCGCGTCATATACTCGGCATTTATTCCAGATTGTGTTTTAAATAATGTGGAAGAAAAAAACTACACTAAACATTTTAATGGAAATTCTTTTGTAAATTCATCAACTAAACTCATAATCATCAGTGATGACAGTCTATTTGTATACAAATCGTTTGAAAAACCGAACTTAACAAAAAAGCTATTAAATGGAATAAATGGAACTAATATTGTAGCAGGCAAGTCCCCATGGCTATTGTAAATACTCATACAGTAAATACTCATATAGATTGTATATATGTTATTATATGGAGGATTGTGAATGCACAATGGTAGAGGCAATTTTCATTTGGCGATCACTTGATGAGATCATAATGGGAAATGGCAAATTTTTATTAGTTTGAGAATTTCAGTATTGGGTAAGAGTTTGCTGTTTATTCGATTTTATTTTTAATTGGAAATGTTATAAGCAATAAATAATTTTATTTTGAAATCTACGGTAATTTAAGAATTTTTAAATATTTTAGTAAATATTATCTACTGTTACTTTTGGTTATTAAATTTAATAATTGATTAGCTTAGTTTTGTTTATTTATTTAAATTCTTGTGACATTTTTAACATGAAAAAAAGGAGTTTTTCTTCACTCTTCGCTAATGGCATAGTACTATGTTTTTTAATGGGGTTACAGTTAGGAAAATTGGTATTTGTGACAGAAATGTCACACAGTGAGAAATTATATTAATAATTATAATTTACAAAAACAAATAAAAATTAACTGAAAATCATAAAACTGGAACATGTGAAATTTTTTGTTTGTTTTTGGTTTTTGATTGGTTAAAAAGACATTAAATCCGACCAGATTTTAGTAGTAGGTACCTTAATGATGAGTGGGTTTCCATACTGTTGACACTATTATTTTTCAATTATAATTAAGTACAGGTATGAGTATGTTTGTTGTTGTTTTTGGTGTTGTTACTGTTGTGAAGTTGTCACTTAAATGAGTTATTTACAACTTTCGTAACAGTACAAAAGTTGTCATTAAAATGTCATTAAGGTAACCCAAGTGACTTAACTATGAGTTAATGTGTTTCGAAATAAAACAAATTGTAGAAAAATTCATCAAAATAATAATACCACGTCAGTGTTAAAAAAATGGCGTTTTCATTTGTTAATATGGTATATATTAAATTAAAATGGTGTCAATATAAATTTTTAATAGCTTTGAATGTGCAAGTATTTAATGTTAACACGAAACAGCTATAAAAATTATTTTAAGGGCTCACTTAAGCCACCCACGTCACTTCAATCAAACATACCGACTACAATCTTCTAGACAACAGCAACAAAATAACAGATTTGCACGTCAAGTGATGATATATAATATATGTCACATGGCATGGGACAAAGTCAAAGTAAGCCTCTGAACAATAAAAAGTAATATAAGACTTCCACTACTGGAAGCTAACACAACTTCAGCGTATGCAGATTGTGCAATAAGAGTGCATGTATAACTTGAAAATATAACTTACATACATATTTTGTGCTTTTTCATACTCTATAAAATCTACATAAATATTCATAAATCATTGACATGCGTGACAAAATTAAGTTACCACAAACTTCAATGATTACTTTCCATTAAGAGTTTTCAGAGCCAAAGAAGCCCAAATCTTTTTTCAGTTATTTTAACATAGAGATTTTATATTACTGTGATGGAGTTTTCCCAAATATGTTTAAAATCTTCAAGCCTTTACCTAAAAAATATTTATGCAAACGTTATCTACAGACATTTTTTTTGCGGAGTTGCTTCTTTTTTTAACTGTTTTAGTGCTGTTAATTGGCACCTTGGCTGCTCTTTTTCGTAAAAGTTTTTTGTTTCATTTTTTTTTTCGCAGTATTGGTGTTATAAACTGGAACATCTCTTTATATCACATATTATTTTAAAGTTCCTTAAGTGCTATTAGTTAAAATTTGACTTTTATTTTATATTTGAACTTTACTGAGCACTGACTGCTTGGATAAATGAAATGAAGGAATATACTTCTAGGTGCTATTAATTTAATTTTGAATTACTGTATAGTAATTGAGCGCCAAGCTCAACTTTAAAAATTCTTCAAAGAGGGCAAAATATTGCCCTAAGAAAACTGGTTAACGCCCCATGGTATGTAAGAGGAGCTGATATCCACAGAGATCTGAGAGTGGATTCAGTTGAAAAATACATTAAAGATCGTGCTCTGAAACTATTCAATGCAATTGACAGTCACAATAATCCAACACTCAGTATCCTAAAAATACAGCGAAATTTGATAAACACAGTCAGATACAAAGATATCAGATCCATCATATTATAAAGCCCCGTAAAGCCCCGTATTTAGTGTGACTTAAAATTGTCCACAGATAAAATAGAGTAAAGGTGCTGATTCACCAACTCAGACATCTGAATATCAATAAATGATGTTGAGAATTTCGTTATGATTTATGATAACATCAGCGTTCCTTCACCAGTAATATACAAGTTAAATATACATTCTTGTTTCTAGAATTTCTCGCAAAAATAGAGATAGTTCATATAAATCTATACATTCATATTAGGAGTTATGTGTGACATTTATAATGATATTTTTATCTCTGTGTGTGAAAACAACATTGCTTATAAGAATTAAAGCCTATAAAAACAATAGAATCTGTAAAGAATTTTAATATTGAGTTTTAACAATGTTGGCACTACAAATTAGAGTTAATACTCTGTTTTATGTATCTAATATAAATATGTTCAAAGATCTCATGGTTTTTTTTCTTAGCCAAAGGAGCAAAACCACCTATGGAAATTGAAATATTTAAAGCTATAATTTGAAAAAAGAACTTAATGTACGACTCTGCAAAAGACGCATTCCCAGCAGAGAAACCTTAAGAGATTTCTCCATCAGACCGAAACCCGGTAACGGGTTTTTTATGGCTATTAAAATAATTAAGTAGATACAATAATAATCATAACATAAACGTTTCTTGATTATAAAGTATAACTATAATCTACATGCAGAGTATAGATAATAGTACTCAAATAATTTTTGTATAATCAGCGATTACCATATTTGATAATATATTTTCATTCAACTGACCATTATCCTCAACAAGTACCATTGATTAAGTTATTAAGTATATATTAATATTATAGATACCAAGTATAATTATAATCATAAAAGATTTCTGACTAATACAAATGATCGTTTAAGTGTTGTGTCGTAGATGGTTATAGAATTATTACACGGAAGTCTTTTTTAATCTTCTTGTTGCCATTGATCCTGTAATTGTCGTTGTTAAAACTATTTTTCGAATGAAGATTTCGGAAACTGAAAGCCTCCCTAATAGCTTCAATCATCACTTTATCGTATTATCATAGAAGTGTTATAGTCTTTTTATACGGCACCATTTTTTTATCAACTGTTAGTCTGCCTTGAGATATTCTTACTGTTATTGCGTTTATTGTTTACTAACAAATTTACTGAAAGTAGACCTCAAAAAGTGTGTATACTGTCCTTTAACCGTACTGAGTTCTTAAGAAATTATATATTTTCTTATTTACATGACTTTCTGTCATGTCGATTATAATTAACAAAAATGTCGTGTGATTACTAACGTAATTCTGATGCCGAGATCACCTTTGTCGTGTCAATACAGTATCACTGTGAGTAGCTTATGCATAGATATATGTGTGTTAAATTAAAAAAGTTATTAGGAGTTTTATGAATTTGTCCCATTCAATTCTAGTTTTTAGGTATAATTTTTAAACATAATATTCTTTCACACAAATAATGCTGTTTAATAGCAAGAAAAATGAAAGGTAGTACATTCAGACTTGTAAAGAAACTGTAACAAAATTAGACACAGTTTAGTTAGTAATTCTATAATTTAGTAGATATATAAGACTGACTAATTGTTCTATAATTCTTTTTATTGTTCGAAAACATTTTTAATGTTTTTTTAATATAAACTTAAATAAACTCAGTAGTAAACTCAGTATCCTTTAATTTATTCAACTCTGTAAAGTAAAAAACGCCTTCGTCTATTCAAGCCTTTCTCAAGCAACAATCTTCACTTCCAACATCTTTCAACAATTGAAATACCACAGCTTAATGCCAAAATTTAAAAGCATCCAAGTAAAAATCGAAAGTAAAAAACGAAAAAAAAAAAAAGATTTCACAGTCGCCGTTCTTCCAAGCATAAAAAAATCGGAAAGCATGCCAGGCGCCATTTGGGCTTAATTAAGTCATCAACCAGAAGGCAGGCTAATTGGAGATTCTTTGCCGCAGCAATCGGCAAGATTGGTTAACAGCAGCATAACGGCCGTTGGCGATTGCGGAGGTCGCAACATACTCGTATACGTACGCGTATACAATAACAACGTTGTTGGTTGTCATCCACATCGTCAACCGAATTCTGTCGGCAGCAGAACTAAACGAAATCATAGCAGCAGTTGCAGTTGAACCGAGCTTCAGTTCGACTCTCTTCCATGCTCAATATCAATATTGATCGGTAAACTAAAATTGTATGTCATGGAGGTCCAAGCGCGTCTCTTTTCTCGTTCAATACAAACGCAACATTTTTTTTTTATTTTTTTAGCAAAAATAAAGACCACACGCCGTTGGAACAGTGCAGGCAGCTGATGAAGTACGTATGGGTATAGCGTATGTGGCGTCATAGTTGTGTATGCCAAGGTACATTACCAACTGTTGCCAACACCAAATACCAAATACCAACGCCAACGACAGAACGAACCAACTTACTTGCCTCGTTTGTCGAATGACTCATGCACTGATATTGCGCCAGGCAATGCTTATGCTGATTTCTTCGCATGAGTATATGTAAGCTACTGATCTTCATGGATCTCCATTGAGTTGATTGTGAAGAGATTAAAGACGAGCATCACACTGTGAGAAAAAGAGTCAATTTGATCGGCGTAACAGTAACTGACTTTCAATGCAGAAAAAGTTAAAAACAAAAAACAAAAAACCAAAACTAAGAGGCACAAATATTTACAGCATTGGATCAATGGACCACCAAAGCAGCCATATAACATTTGGGGCTATATTCGCTTACGTTAAGTGTATCTAATCTATAGGGTGGTCCGACAGATTTGCGTTCTTGTAGGTAAAATATGTTGCAAAAGTTCATGCCGCATGTGTGTTAGCAATAAAATTCCACCTGATATGCCTTTTGATGAAATTGAATATCTTTGCGCTGGTCTTCAACTTTTTTTTAAGCTCGATGTTCCTGTTAAGTAATGCATTATATGGTAAATTGTGCAATAATGAAACTGCAACAAATTATGGTGTGAAATATGTGTGCATCTCTCTTGACAGTTTGTATTGATCGTAAAAATGTCGCTGTCACATGTGGAAATTAAGGAAATATGATGGGTTACATATGTTTCCCAAGCTAATGTAGCAGACGGTTTATTGAGTTCTTATATTATAGAGAATTTGAATTTTTTACATAAAATATTAAGAAGAATGAAAGTGGGAATGAACTAGTGATATCATATATTACTGACCGAAGTGCAAATCACCTAAGTACCCTACAAAAGTGAGAATTAGTTTAGATTAAGTTATAATAGATTGTATATCTAATAGCATATAAAATATGGGCTTAACCTATTTATTTATTCAAGTTTTCTAAATGATAAATTTTAAAATACATATTTTATGCGATTTATACATGAATTATATAGAAAAATCTATAAGTTTTAAAATGCACTTATTTTACTTAATAGAAAAAACTATTTTACTTAATAGAAACTAATGTTCTTAATATAGAGGTTTTGAACAGTAACAAACTGTAACAGTAATTTTTTATTATTACTTTAAATAATTAAATTTTTAGCTGACCATAAAGGTGTTTCGAGTATTTCCAAGCACCCATCATCAGTAGTCTTGGAATTATTTGTTGTATTTATTTTACAACTGAAAATTCTTAAAAATTCACTTGTCTAGTGCTTAAATATTAGTATTTGTTTGAGAGAATATAGCACCGTACCCAAATTTCTATTGCTGATGCAGCACCGCAACCTATAGGACTATTGAGCGTATAGCACCGCAATCTAGAGGTCTATTGAACGTATAGCACCGCAATCTAAAGTTCTGTTGTCCCTTTTTATTAACTGTCAATGCTGTACTTTCCTAACAAATACTGGTATGTGGAGTTTTAAGTTATTGTCTAGTGTAATATAGGAGTTTTCACCTAATATAATGTGGGCAAATAAAAAATATAACTAAAGTTTTGAAAATTCCAAAGAAGACAAGATTACATCAATATTTACAAAAACAGGCTTGATTGAGCGTTCCATTGCCGAACATTGTATTGAAAATTCCAAAGAGGACAGGATTACATCAATATTTACAAAAAACAACCCGGCTCGATGGGGCGTCCTATTGCCAAACATCGGATTAATTGACAATTGAGTTCTTCGTACTTAAAGAAAATGATCGAATTTTGTCAGCAGGAAGATTATATAAAAAGATATAGACATATAAATTTATGTATTTTTTTTACATATATATTTATAGCTATGTGCAAATACATGCGTTGTGCAGAAATCCGATCCATCAGCAGATGGTTTTCGATATTGGAATCCAGGTTATTGAAAATAAATAACATGAGAAAAATTTTAAAAGATGGTTTAAAACTGTGGGTACCGAGTTAAAGAGTATGCTCTTGGGTAAGATAGATGCATAGGAATTTTTTTGTGATGAACGAGACATAAGGAAATCCGGAAAAGGATGGAACTTTAAGCTATTTAAGAGAAGTGAGGCACAAGTCTAAATGGTAATAAAAGCTATATATTTGGTTACACAATTAATCTAGCATGATATAGAGTAAAGTTGGGATTTTCATACTATAAATAATTAACATGTTGTAGACCTTAACTTGTGTGTTAACGTTGTGCTTAGATATCATTGAATATTGTTATATTGTCATATATTTACAAAAATTTGAAGTGGTTTGTGTGGAGTGGGTGCTCAGTATAATCGTTTTTTTGAACAGCTTTACTCATTCTGTTTTCATAGCTTGAGTTTTTGCAAGCCGAACTATTTCGAGCCGATTATTATATTAATATAGTTTGTATTAGCTATAGGTAATACCTTATTGTAGTTCTTGCATATCTTTAAACTATGGATGTGAGTAACTTGCAATTTACTAAGCTTTATTGATACTGTCAGAATTGTAAAATCGATGAATTAGACACATACCGCTCTACTCTTTTACTATAGCCAAAATTGGCAAATATAATTCCTGTCGAAAGAATTATAATTGGAAATTCTTTCACATTTACATCATATACCTCACTAATCTTTTAGTATAGCCAAAAATGGCAAACGTTATTTCATGCACAAAATAACTTTAGTAGTATATAGAGATTAGTAGTTCGCCCATCTCCGTTTTGTATCAAGGTACCTCCTGTCAAAAGTATTATAATTTGAAATTCCTCCATATTCAACACAAGTAGTGTCGACAAAAGTTTTTCGACAAGGACATAAGTTTTTCGAAGTTTTTTATTTAAAAAAGTTGGCAGCTCTGTGTATAGCTGACCAAATAAAAGACGTTATGAACACGGTTTATGAAAAATAAATTGGTATAACTTAAAAACTTGCATTCAAAATTATGGTCGTGATGTTAAATTACGATCTATTTTTCGATACTTTATATAGAAAGTATTAGGAAAAAGTAATGCAGTCAAACTTCCATGAATCGAAGTACCATTTCAAGTTAATACCATAGAAAAGGTTCGACTTATGACGAAGTCTTCATAAAGAATTTTTTGTAATTGTATGTAATTTACTCTCTAAACCCTGTTGGACTCCATTTAGTTCGAGTAATAGAAAGTTCGTGTTATGGAAGTTTGATTGTATAATGAAAATTGAAAAGTGATCAGATCGTTATTGCGTTATTTAGGGTTATTGTTGAATCTAGATGGTTTAATACGAAGTAACATAGTTGCTGGAAATTTTTTCATTATAGTGTTGTGATATCAAATCAGAACAGGCTTTAGATCAATTTGAGTTTAATTATGTATTTTGGAAATGCCATTAATATTTTTAGTCATCTATATAGTGGATATCTATCTACTTTATTTTTCAGTAGATATTTTTAAAGATTATTTAATAAATGTCGAAATTTAAATTGATGACATTTGTCTTATATTATAAGCAGTGCATTAGAAGTGCGGGTATGCTGGTTAAAATAAAGTATTTCTGGATAACTTATATGTTAATTGAGAAGGGAGTCCCTAAAATCAATACAACTAGCTCTCTAGATATTTTATTCCATTCCAAAGTTTATAAACTATGTCACATCACATCACACCAAAATGCAAATAAAAATGTGTCATTATTTACATTTTCGCTATGAAGGGTGGCGTTGTGATGTTTGCATTGAATAAGTGAAGCATTCATTACGACTAAGAAGTGAACTGTATTTGAGGTCTTGGGTGGTCTCGTTGTCAAAATGTGTGGTCTTTATTAATAACAATGTACGACAGACAGCCTATAAGCAAAGTGACTCCCATGCAGAAACGTCGCTCGACCCTTCTTCTGCTTCATCGCCAGCTTTCGGGAAAACGGATGTATATGCCTTAAGTTCGTTGCGCTTGCAATTGTGCGAATGCCGCGAAGTTGTGTCGAACATGTTGCTAGCACCATAACAATTCCTGTTGTTGGTGCTATTGCTGCTGTTGCTGCTGCTGGTATCGCTGCTGCAGGCATCGTCAAGCATCGTTGCATGTTTGAATTAACTTGAATGCCTTTTTGTCCCTTACAAAACACAGGATTTTATTGTGGCGTTATATTCGCTTTGTGTTGTTTATATGTGCTTCTCTTTTTGGGGAATTCTTTTATTTTTTTTTTAATTTTTTAACATTTATAACATTTTTTTTTAATTTTTTAAACTTTTTTTCAATTTAGTTTAAGGCGGCTTTGGCTTCTTTGAAGGAGCTGCAAATTAAATGAGCACACATAATGCCGTAGTTTTTAATATTTGTTTGCTTTACTGATGATTATGATCATCGTTGTCGTCATTAAGTAAAATTTAAGTCGATATTAGTTTGTTAATGAACTCATCAAGATTATTTGAATGGCATGTGTTGTTGTTATTGCTACTCTACTACTGGGTCTCGTCCTTTTCGTTTCCCTTTTCTTTTTATTTTTCAAATCTACTTAATTTATTTTTTTATATACGAGTATGAAGAATTTATTGCGGGTGTGCAGAATTTTGGACCACAGCAGTATTAAAATATTCTAGTAGAATTAAATACTTTCGTTTTTAAATCTATGGAATAATTAGGAAGTACATGTAGATTTTATATATTAAAAGTTTTTGATTTGAACTTCAATAGAATATTGAACATGGAACGCTATTATTTATATAGCTTCTAATAGAACCCAGACTTACTTTTTTAATTTGTGGAATAATTAGTAAGTTTATGCATATATTTTAGACGATTTTAGTTTGGATTTTAGAATATGGAACATGAAATGCCGAAATTTATATAGCTTTTAATTGAATCCAAATGTTATTATCTCTTAATACACGTATTCATATAATGCGCCAATACCGACCCATTGAAATTGTAAAAAATCACACTAGTACTAGTTAAACTTTACGTTTGTATATAGTTTTCTCATACGGAGAGATCTGTCTTACACCGCTGCTATTCTTTGGGTCACAGCAACCGGTTGGAGAATGCAACTCCACATCGAATGAAATTAAAATAAATACAGTTATTCTATCTGTGTATGTTTGGGTTTTAATCACAGCTTCGCGATATTACTATTAAAGGTGTTAACCTCAATATCATAGGACAATCGAAGTTGTGGAATGTAACCTCTGGAATGCAAGACTAATACCTCCGGTTGGGTGCCATTAAGAAAGTAACTTACTACCAGTCATACTCTAAACCGTGCCGAGTGGTGCCTTATAAATTTTAGTCGTTTCTTATGACAGGCATGCCTTCCCTCGGGAATATCATAACCCCTATCTCGAAGGGGGGGTTTCTAATAGAATGGGATTGAAATTAGTGATGGAGGACTCGTACTTTCAATGAAAATGAGAATGATATTTTAAAGTTAATTAGAGTTTTTGACTTTGACACAATAAAATATTTCGGAGGAGTGTTTTCTTGTGTTTTCAAATACGCAATTATGCCAGTGTGGGCATAACATTTTAGCTTATTTATGAATATCATACATATTTTTACAAAATGTTGATGCATAGACTGGTTAATCTTATATTGTTTCCGGATCATAGGGATATGAACTATAGTGTCAATAAATTGAATGACTTACCATCACATTTATGAACTCACATCAGATGCCAGAGCACCATTATGTCTCTAGCTAGTATTTTCACAATATCCCGGACTATAATTGAAATATTATACATATAAAAATGAGACGTCTCTACATCAAATTAAGATAGCTTTCGGATCATAGAGATTACGTTCCTAACAAATGTAGAGTCGATACTACGGTAGAAGTAATATATACCTTTATTAATCTATTACATTAATCGCATCGAAGGTGAAATTCCCTTTAGTTCTAGTTAAACTGATTATATGTGCAGCATATTTTAAAATGAGTAATTAATTAATTATTTAATTATATGTATGAAATGGTTTGTTTTCTATGAGAAAATAATTAATCTTAATTAAGAATAATTCTATTGTTTAGTACTGCGCATCGCAATGTGGAAGCAGAATTGTTTTAGGGGTAGCCCCGCTTATTTGTCAGAAACACTTTCTAACGATTACTGCCTTAACTGTCGGTTAGATAAAAAATTGAAAAGTATAATCATCTGATTTCTAACGGTGTGATACTTGCCAAAAGCCGTATATCTACACTAAAGTCTCTTTTAATTAAATGTCTAGTCTGATAAAATCAGCATAAAATGATTTTCCTAGGTTCCTTGAAATGGTTACCATAGTTTTACAAATGGATCTATCTTTAGAGCAGGTTTTTTGGGAGACGGTGCAAAACTTTATCAACATTCAACAGATAATATGTATTTCGTAAAAACATATACTCGTATAGCCAGTATTGCGTTTTAGATTGAGCCCTTAATAAATTTACTTAGGTTTATAGTGAATCTGTAATTTATTTTCTGACTTAATTACTATCATAGTATAGGAATTTTGGATTAATGTCATTAGTTTTTATATTGGCTTTCGCTCAATCCATTTTATTTCACTTATTTTTTTATTTTATTTTGTCTAACTTTTAAAAATAATTAGTGCTTTATGTATTCTCTTCTTTTGTACACCATGATCATTAAACATGGAATATCTATATAATTGCTTAAGTTTTGCAAATACACTAGCACATTTCTAAAAATATGATTTTGCCCTGCAGTATTATTATAAAAATTGTTCACAACAACTAAATACAAAAAAAGAAAAACCAGAATAAATATTCATAGTCATAACACATTGGCATGTAGACCAGTGTAGAAATTTCAGAATTCAAATGTTAATGAGTTAATTAGTGAAGGCAAAAACGATGCTGTGGGTCTTGGGTAACACAACAAAAACAAACAAAACTTATAAAGGAGTCTCCCCAAAAAACATATGCTTTTCAACAGACTCATAGATTGCGAGAAAAAAATGGAATAAAATATTATACGAGACCCATGTGCCACTTTTTGTACGATTGTAGAGGGGATAAAGAGCAGTGCTCGTTCTTTAAATGCAACAACACCAGTGACAAGTGCTGGAACACAGCTCACTACTATGTCATAAACACGCGTAAGTGTATCCATAATTAGGAACAGAAATGTGGAATGGATTGTAGCATGCCGCTGCTGCTTCTTGCATATTAGGTTTTGTATCTGGTATGTTAATCTCGCCGTCACAAGGGCAGAGTTCAGTTGTAATTTTTTGGCTTTACGGTTGAGACACACAGTCATAATAATTTAATATAAAGATGCATCTTATTTTGGTGCTTAATTTTTCGGAGCACATTTATATGATTTGTGGATTTGTATCGGTATGAAGATCTTAAACACACTCCGGAGACATAATTTCTTATCATAAGCAATTTATCTTCAAGGTAACCTAATTAATTTGATTTTAATTTTGCTGAAAACTGATAAGAAATTGTTTATTTTTTTGTAATTAATTTGAATTTAAATTAAATTAATTTGTCAAAATTGTTTATTCACAAGTTAATGATTTTAATATGTGGTTTCAATGAATTTCGCATTAGTTCCTATACTTAAGTTAAGGTTGTTAATTATGGGTGTAGGTATGGATGTTGTTGAGTCTCATCTTATTTTATATCTTAGAGATGCAGATGCAGAGCATAATTAAAAGTCTGGTATTTTTTACTTTCAATACAAGTGTAGGCTCTTATCGCGGATAACACATACTCGTATTTTAAATACTATACTATATCACATATACTATAATCCAATTCCATATACATAACTATAATGTATAAAACCTCATTTGTAGACAATGTCCAAATGAGTAAATCTGCTAATAAAGTCAGTATCTGGGATTCTGCATTTGTGCATTGTTATTGTGTTTTAATTCGATTTCTTTTTTATTATTTTTGCAATGAGATACAATTTCTAGAACAAATTTTATAGAATTCCGAACACTGCATTCATGCATTACAAATAAGTTCTGATACATTATTGTTTATTTATTTTTTTTTTTTTTTGTTTTAAAGTAGATTATGTTTCTGAAACGTGTTGATTTTTACTTTATATGTAGAAAATGGTTTGTAAGTACAAATATAGCGAATTCAACGGAATATACAAGTTTCAAGGCTTATATGTTTTGACTTGGAAACAAGTTAAAACATTTTTTCACCGGTGCAATTAGTTGCAATAGCAGCGAGTAGGCATTGATTGGTTTACTTAAAATGCAACTGCAATTAATATTCAACACTCGCCAGATTGCCACAAAACATTTTCAGCACATATGGTACGAATTGATTGATCCGAGACTGCCAATTTTTTTTTTCTTTTTTTTTTTCAAAATAATGATCGGTATGCGTGGAAAAATATTTCATTTGCTTAATTGTCAACGAAAAACATCAAAATAAATATTTTGCATTTTTAGCAATTAAGTGTTAGATGCAGTTTACATATTCACCATATTTGGGAGGACGTTGCAGTCATTTGCAAAATTTGAAAAAAAAAAGAATTAAAAAAAAATTTTATAAAAACTTAAATATAAACTATATACTGAAAATACGTTAATATATATTTAAATTTAAAAATTTATTTAAATCTGTTTGTGATATAAAAAGTCTCTCAATCTTTTATGGAAATAGGGTTATGGATATTTCATACTTCAATCATATGAAGCCACTCTAAAATTTTTCGTTTTATATATTTTCGTTTAATTGTTGATAGAAGAAATTCATCAGCTAGGGTGTCATATATCACATATATAATATCATCCATCCACCTTGTCGCAAATTTCGACAGTTCAGTTCCTAAAATTCAAAACGTTTCTAAAATTGTAGCATTCCAAGCCGTTTGCATAAAAAAAGAAATAAAAAAACAAATAAAATAACATAAAAAAAATAGTATAAGAAAAAAATATAATAAAGAAAAACGAGTAAATTCACAAGAAAAAATAAAAATAAAACAAGAGTATTAACAGAAAATATTTAAATTAATAACGAACAATAAATTAATAGTCCTAGTACTTCTTCTTTTAACAAAAGAACGGTAACGGTCCACGCACTTCAAAAATGACTTCTATTCGTCCGCATTTGGGATGAAAGTTTAGGGTGATCTACCGATGAAACTTCGGTACGTTAAATGTTTTTCACTAAATTTTTAAGATATCCAAACATAAAAATAAAGATTATAATCAGTTCTTTATTTATATATTTTTTATTTATTTTATCAAATATAATTTCTTATCTAAATCACTTAGTTTTTTTTTTTTTATTTCATAAAGAGATTTTCGAAAATTCCAAACTTTTTTTATTATATTTTAATTAATTAATTAAATTAATTAATTAATTAAATATCTGAGTTGACCATAGTTGTTTCGAGTATTGCCAAATACTTTTCATTAGAAGTCTTGGAAATAATTCTTGCATTTACTTATACGTAAATAAGTTTTGGAGGCTTCAAGTATTAGGAATCCAACTAGGAATCGGAATTCGAACTACTAGAAATCGTGCCCTGCCAAATCTGTTCAAAATAATTTTGCATTTGACCATTTGACATTATTATTTGCAAACATTCATATTTTCGCAAACCCGCTTATTAAAATTAAAGCAACAACAGATTATATAGATGAGTAGGTAGGTTGGAGTCGCGACCTTGTTCCCAAAAAATTCAATTGAACTCAAATAATGGCCCATTGTGGTACCATAGTTGTAATATTGATACGTCATTAAATTGAAAGATCAGTATACGACTTATGCCGAAAATGATAACGACTTCCCCATTAGGTAAAGGAAAACCAACTTGACAGCTCTATGAATTTAGTTAAATTGCTAATATTACAGAATGACTGCTCGGTCACGTTTGTAACAAAAGGAACTCCAAAGATTTTTAATCTTTTCCAAGTTAAAAACGGACACTGACATATGAGATAGAACACGGTCTCCTACTTATTCTCAGAGCCACAACGGTTATAAAAGTCATTATAGGGCAGACGCAGTCTCGAAGTCTTCCTATTTTACAATGGCCGGTCAGCATACAGATAACGTTGTGTTGAGCATCTGACGAGTGGGTTTTTGCCTTAATTAGACCAAGTCAACCTAGAGATTTTACAACTGGCTATGCTTAGGTATTTAGGTACATATAAATATAATAGTGGTTGGCAGAGCTCCTAGTCGTTCAAAATGAAAATAGCACTACAGTTACTGTTGATAGAGAACCAATTCATATTTCTATTTTTTTTGACACAAATTACATGATTATGACTTTAATGATATAGTACAACATGATATATATCTCATAATATATGATCAAATGCTTAAGAGAGAAGGTCAAATTGTATAGGTCTTTTATGATCTTGCTTACTTATACTTACTGTAATGGTGTGGTTCAACATGCCATATACATATCTCATAAGAGAGACGCTTAAAATATACAGCTTTTATTTGATATTGATAACTGACACTCACTGTGACTGTGATTTATATAGAGGTCCAGTATTTTATCGAAAATCATGCGCAGTATATTTGTTTAAAATTTGCTGTAGCTGCAAGGATTTGCAAAGGTTATTAACAGGCACTTAGCCATTTAAAATAGCGATTTAAAGGCATGAATCTCCCCTAAAATGAATCAAAGAGATAATGTATACATGTGTTTATTTAATTATAATGCATCATAACTAAATGGTGAATAAAAGTATAGTTGGATAACATTTTATTCCCAAATACCCTGAAACCCAATTTCTGACTATGGGCCTGATTATTGAAGTTAATACCAGTACTACACACTTGTGGTAAACTCTTAATTTTTTGATTACTATGATATTTTTCTGAAATTAGTTATATCGCTATTTTTCACTTTATTAATAATAAATTTATGGTTTTGCGAATTTTTTAATTGATTTTTTCCTATAAAGCGTTTGAAATTGAAGTCTTCAGTTTTACTTATTCACTGATTTTATAATGCTTTCTAGAATATTTTCCATAATGTGATCAATACTAGTAATACCACTTTTAGAGACTAAAAATAATGTCTTACTATAAATATTTTGTTGATATATTTATAAACTACATTTAAAACTTTATATCATAAGTAATAATTGAAAAGATTTTAATCTTCTCAATAGAAAGCTATCATTGATATACTCGTAGCTAAAACAGTGTAGTATAGAGTCTCTTGTACTTGAACACGACGTACATCAAATGTATAAAATTTGTGTAATTATTTTTTGGTAATATTATTGTAATTTTGTTGGAACCGACGCCGCATGTAAGTTCTCCATAAAATTTGCAATATCGGCGTGTTTTGGCAACATAAAAGGGGAATGTGATTTTAATAATAGACTTCGACTTTCGTCTAGTCCAGCCATAAGCCAGACATGGACATACCCCAAGTGGCATAAATTATCAACGAAATTAACTGCTACTGAGCTTTTTGTTATTATGCTTGTTGTTGTTGGTATTGTTGTTGTTGGTGGTAGTGTATGTAGTAGTGATAATTACATCGTCCGACATTATTGCATGAGGAATGTTTTTCGATGTAAGTATTTAACTTGTTTTTCTATGTTATTTTTGTTTTGATTGTTTTTCAACTATTAGATTTTCTTTACGCTGCCAATCGCACTGTTAATGGTATTTAAGCATAAAATACTGTGGTGCTTGGTCAATATGTTGGCACTTGGATGGATGCAGAAAATAACAACCATATGTGTCGTCGATAGTTTGAGTGGCGTATATGAATTGGCAAGTTAATGCAATTCGGTACGTCAATTTTTCCATCGTTGTCGTTTGCCATTTATAAATTGAGTTATTTTGCTCTGGGGGCTGATTCTCGTTCGCTGTATTTAGTAAAATCGCCAATTGGACTGGTAAATGTGTTTAAATTGCAAAGCGCACTAACTTAAATGAGTTATTAAGACTGAAGTTAGCTGTAAAAGGTGTTTTGAGGTTAATTTCAAAAATTATGAAATCGTACAATTACTTTTTATTCGCTAATTCGTTAGAAACTATAGATGCATAAATTGACTGTTAGATGAGGCAGTTTAAAAGTATGTATATATTATATAATATGAATGAATACTTAATATGGTCCTTGATGTATAAGTTTGTTGAGTTTAGCTATAGTTTACCGAAAGAGAGACTAACATTTGTACGATATACTACTTATAATTTGTTCAATGAGGTAAGAAAGTGGTGAGGTAGGTATAGTGTAGTAAGACTAATTGTCTAATATAGATGAATTGAGTACTTTTTTTTATTTATTCTTTGTAAATGCAATCTGTTAAAGAACATTCACTTTTACTTATGGATATAAAATGGAATAAAATAATATATCGAAAAGTGTGGTACACTCAGTATACTGTTAAATACTGCTAAATACTACAAGTAATAATGAATATGTAGTTGGCTATAAATGTTTAATATCAGTGAGTTTGGTGAATCGTATATTGGGTTCTATTTGGCAGACTCTATTTGAATTTTAGCAAACAACCCAGTACGTGCAGCGCATTTTCAGACCCAGTTGCTTGCGTTCCGTAAATATATGGTGTTTCCACGTGAGACCCCGATGAAGATGAACTGTGTAGAGGGTTGCACCTATTACACTCCCTTGTGGCACGATCACTGGCACGATAACATCAACAAAGGTGGCGGTGTACGTTAAGGGATCAAGTGGTAAGTTAGCTGTGAACAGTGTGTAGAGGATTGAACCTATTACACTTCCTTATGGTACTCCAGCTTTTATCGGAAAAATTTTCGTATTATAGTCTTCTATGATTTTATTACCATGGCTTAGAAATGTATGGAACATTTTAGAAGAAATTTATTTAAAGAAATTAAAACACAACACATGGGTTGATAATTCCGTAGAATAAGCGATAAAATAATAAAGTTTTGCCAAACTGTGATTTTATTTATAAACGTGGTCTCCTTCGAGAGTATTATAAACATTTCAGCGCTTACCTAGCAATTTAATACTTCTCCCGTAAAATTATACAACATTGACTTTTAAATATAAATAAGTTTCAGCCTCAACTTCTCCATCGGAGAAGTAAATCTCTTTCCCTGTATAATTTTTTCAGGTCTGCGATAATATATCAAGAAACATGGGAAACAAATGGATTGCAGATTTAATGCGAAATAATCTAGATCGAAAAAAAAATGCGGCATTAATTTTTACTTCCAAATTTAGAGGAAGAGAAGAAGAGAACTGGACTGCAGTTACAAAGTAATATAGTCAAAGGTAAAAAAAAGTAGGGGAATTTGTAATGCCGAAAGCTAAGGCTCTAAGTGTTTGAAATCCGTGACGTGATCAAAAGTAAATGGACTGCAGATGAAAAGTGCTATTGTCTTAGCAGATCCAAAGTAATACAGTTAAGGTAAAAAAAAAATACGACAGTTTGTAGTTCTGAACGCTAAGGCTCTAAGTGTTTGAAATCCCTGACGTGATGAAAAGTAATTGGACTGCAGATGAAAAGTGCTATGGTCTTAGTCGCAAAAAAATTACGGTAGTCCGTGGTTTTAAATGTAGAGGTTTGAGCTGAATAAAATCCATGAAGAGAAAAGGTTGCTAAATTAAATTTATCAAAAACAAGATTAAGCAATAATTTTGAACTGTAAAGAATAACAACTTTTTTATAAGTTGCATATAACCAATTAAGTTCTTTCTGACTGTTTCTGACATAAATGTCTCGAATATTGTAAAATGTTTATTTGTTAGATTTATAAGTGTGCATATAACTTTTGGAGAACAAGTGCTAGGTTTAGAACTTCAAATCTGTCAAAATTCAAGCAAATGACTAGCGGTAATTAGTCGAACAAGCCTAAACTCTACAAAATTTTCTTTTTTTAAATTTTAATTTTTTTTTGCTCTTTTTTTGATTTCTGAAATTTTGCAGTTTATTTTGACCGCCTAGTATACTTATACATTAGCAGCAGTTGACTTTTCGTTAATATACTTCAATTATTTTTCATAGAGAAACAATTCATTAATATTATGTAAACACCCCAATGATAATGTTACCATTGAAATACTGAGTATTACCAACTTCAAATGTATTTAGCGATTTTGTATTCATAATCACTTGATGATACCGAACAAGCATTAAAAACACACCACCAACCACAAAACAATGAACAACAATCAACAATGAAATCCATTAAACAAGAGAACAGATACGAAAATCCTCATAATGCATATTTCATGGTAATCATAAAGCAAATTGCAAACAACCAACAACCAAGAACCAACAACAAACAACAAACACCAAACAACCCACAAGAGAGGCATAACATTTAATTTGGTACAACAGCCACTAACACCCACAATTCCAAAAAAGCAACAACAGCAATAAGCACTTAAACACAAACAACAATTACAACAACTACAACAAATGCAACAACCACAACAATTACAACAACAATGTGAACAATATGAAGAGTCGTTTCATTGCCTAAATAAACAAATTTAGTTAAACCTCCCCCAATGACGCAATGTACACTGCACCATACTTGGTGTAATGTTGACTGAATGTGGAAGTAAGAAGGGAGCACTTGTACATGACTGCGCCGACAAGATAAGCTCTGTTATAATCCCATTTACAGTTCAGCATGGCTATAAGACCCAGTATGGCTATGTGCGTGTGTATGTGTGTTTGGTTGGAAAATATTTAATAGATTTTTTTTCTGAATTGTTGCTTTATTGCGTACATGCGACATGCATAAAATGAGGGCATTTATTGGCTACGTAAGGCGGAGGTTAATAGAATTTCCACCCCCCTTAAACTGATAGACAACAAAAGCGTGTTTATTGAATTTTAAACATAAATGTTTAATATTTCAGATAAGTAAGTGTTGAACATGTTAAATAGATGTCACGGGATTAAAGCGTGAAGTGAACAGTACTTTTACAGTTGTATGAGCTGATATTGATCCTGGAGGTATATTGAGATGATTTTAAAGAACATAAACAAAAACATATGTCTATGTGTATATACATACATACATGTTTATAAAGTCAATAAACTTATCAAAATCAAATAATTTTATAAAGGTTTTGATTTTAGAAAAATTAATAATTTTATATGTTTTTCTCTTTGAATTTTATTGTTAAATTGAAGTCCTGAGATTGGGTGATGTTTTAGGAGTTTTTCTAGAATTGTTATTTTCAATTGTATTTATGCCTTCTTCTATATAATGTCGACTGTTTTTATAAGTTAACAAATGGCAGTATCATTTGCTCTTAGACTTAATGCTTGTTCACGGTGAATGACTAATGACTACGGCCACGGCTTGATTCATAATCTTTTCAGTCCTTCTCCAAAAAATATCAATTACATCTCTCCCATTTTAATAGAAAATATAAAGTTGTTTCCATCTAAAATCACCTGCCTGTCAGAAGGTCTTTTATTAGAAAAGAGTCTAACTGTTTTCACTATGGGCAGTGAAGTTTTTTAGAACGATTGAGTAAATATATTTATTAAACTAAGTTTCAAAATTTCAAAACAATAACTTTGTATAAATTCATATACTCAAGGTTTGAAATAAAACCTTGAGTATAACCTTCAAAAGTAATTCAGACTATAACATTTTTAACATAATAGTAATAAAGAGGTTTTTTCGAACAGTAGTGAACTACAACCACAAAAATTTTATTTTTTATATTATTTTAAATATTTGAATTTTTAGCCCATCATCACTGGTCTTGTAAATAATTCTTGTATTTAATTATTCGTAAATAATTATTTTTTTAAGACTGCAAGTACCAGGAATCGAACTCGGGTCCTGCCAAACGTGATATGAAATAGTAATTGTATAGCCCAAATCTTGAAGAAAGAAAAATCGTCTTATTAAACGCCTTATTAAATGTAATGTTTTAATATAAAACCAATTAAGGCATAAATTTTATGGCACGGTTACTTCTTTGCAATTGTTTTTTTAAGATTTTGAATATCTTAGCTAATATTATGCGTTTGTTCCAGAAATAATTATATTTAATTAATTCAATATCGAAACAGTAGTCAAGATAAGACAAAACGTTAGACAACTATGCAATGCACCATTTGCCATAGATGATTTAGGGCTTGCAAACTCCTATTAGCAATATTAAAATCTATTAGGCGTCAACTTTACAATGTGCCATATTCCATGTGGAACTTTATTACTTAAGTAAATACATTAATAATTTTTTATCAACAGCGGTAAAACTACATTAAAAACCAATAAAGTGAAATTATTATTTTAGTGATGATAATATCTCAAAAACGGCTACACAACAAAAAAAATTCCTAATTTTGCCGGTTATACACTATATAATATTATATACTAGTCTAATAAGATATTATGGACGAAATTCTGAAAATAATTAAAAATATTGGTGTCACCATGTAGTATGAGCCTGTGGATCCTTGTCTTTAAGGATCCTTGCATCCTTGTCTTTAAGTTGGTCTGCAATTAGGTCTCTGATTGATGAATGGTTCTCAGCTGAGAGAAGTCGCTATTGGCGCGATAGTCGAGGTATCCGTCAGACTAAACAGCTGGTTCATTCTTACAGTTATGATAAGGTATCTCTCTTCAGCAGAATAGAGTTGAGATTGCTGGAGGCATATTTAACGGATCACCATGGACTGCGTTATCACCTTAATAAAATGGGTCTGTCTGCGAAGATGGAGTGTCGACTCTGCTTAGAAGCAGACGAGACTTCCAGTCACATTCTCTGTGACTGCCCAGCCTTGATCTAGGCCAGAAGGTGGTCACTGGGAGGAAAGCTGAAAGCTCCACTTCTGACATTAGGAGGTCCTCAACGGCCGACATTTTGGCCTTAATTCGGAAAATGGAATGGCTTCTGCTCGGTTAGAGTCTGTTGCAGCACAAAAGATCAATTGGGTCGCAGTACTGCGCTCCGTTGAGAGGTAGTACCCCATTCATTCCTATTCCTAAGATAATGCAGAATTGTGGATGTATGTATCGTTTAATATTGATTTCTTTAAATTTGTACGTTTCTAATAGTTGATTACCGCAGATCTCACATAAAACATAATTTTAATTATTTTGTTTTTAGTCTATGATATTCTAGAACTTTTCCACTGCTTATTAATATGAACGTAATGTATATTATATATTATTATTTTTTTTAACTTTTAAATATATCTCACTAAGTAACAGTAAGTATAATAACACACGTTTATTCCCACAATAATAACAATACATACACACATGTACATATATATTCAATAAAACACTAAACAACTCACTTTCATTTAATTACGCTAATTATTTCCTTAAACAAATAAATTTGTTTTATAACGAAACCATTTAAAGTTGATTAAATACAACAATTAAAAATTGAAAAATTGTTAACGATTTATCGTTACAACTCGAAACCCCACCGTTCGGTGATGATAGCTCACAAGCTTTATTTCGTTGAAATTATTTAAATTGTTCGTCAGTCTCTCAATACTTCAGTAAAATGTTGTCTGTACTGACGGTAGCGATGATTAAAATTGCAGGTTGCTGGTATCAAAATCAATTTTTATCAACAACAAATGAAAAATTGCTGTGTGCAATTTGCCATTGTCTGTTGCCATTGATCAACCAACCCCTTTTGCAGCCCAAAATGTTTATTCGAATTCCATTATTTGATTTCGATTTGTTACGCATTGTCATCAGAGCTCTCAGCTTTACGAAATTTGGATAAATTTTATTTTTTTATTTTTTTTTTTATAAATTAAATTGAGTTTTACACGCCTTTTACAATTTCATTAAATTCGACGGTAATTACAAGTTTTTTTTTTGCCGAGTCATTGTTATTTAAATTTTGCCATCAACGCAAAGGAATTGCCTCATTTCGAAAATTAGTTGGTTTAACAATATTATATTATTATATTGTCAGTATACTTGCATCAAAAAGTGATTGGGTGATGGGATTTGTCGGAACAAATGAGCATTATCTGAAGGCGTAAAGATACTATGCAAATCGAAATTCCATTTTCAATTTACCACGAATTTGTTATCATCTTTTTAGTTGAAAGTTATCATTTCAGAGTTAAATTTCTAGTTAAAGATTAAATAATAAAAATTAATTGATTAAAAGTACAAGTCTACAGAAAAAACCTGTAATAATTCTTCTAAAACAAATACAGTATTGCTAAGTTCTATGTGCACTATATTAAAAAAATTACTGAAAATATCCAATAACAATAAAAAAGTACCACAACAATGTATACATATGAATCATGTCATTTAGATACAGGAACAAGTGTCATGAAGCACCTATAAGTTAGATAAGGTATGTGTCAAAACGAATATCAACACTTCCAGACGGAGGCAACTTATTGTAAAGTCACCAGCTGGAGATCAGCTATTTAACCATTAACATTGTCACTATGATCACTATGATACAA
This sequence comes from Teleopsis dalmanni, assembly GCF_002237135.1. Lineage (NCBI taxonomy): Eukaryota > Metazoa > Arthropoda > Insecta > Diptera > Diopsidae > Teleopsis > Teleopsis dalmanni. The sequence goes on along the minus strand of NC_051847.1, from coordinate 74,849,916 downwards.
TATGATATATAGATTATGCCTTTCAGCTCGGCAGAAGGAGAATAGCTATATTCACCTTTGTTGTAATAAATATTGTATTGGCACTGCTAAGCCATTTGATGATATTCTAGATCAAATTCTGAAACTCTGCTACTGCTCTAGTCTGCCATTTTATGTCTGCCGAGTAGGTGAAGAAACGGACATTGGAGCTCCTTTCTCTCTCAGTCCGTAAATGGATATAGAATACATTTACTAAAATTCCCTCTCTCTGCACCATGCCGAATCCTGCACATTTCGTTTGCTAAAATACATACCTGCTAAATCATCAGTGCACTAATACATTTCTCCGTTAGAACTCTACTAATTAACATACTTAACTACAAGCCTGTTAAGCTCAAGAGATCTTTCAATATTTTTCTGTTAAACAAAGAACGTTGGTTACAACACTTACTTACATTACTCCATAAGTTTGACGTCACCGCAATGGTGAATTTATCTATATTATTAAAGACCTCTCTAAAAGTAGAACCATTTAAAATATATTATTTGAGAGCAAAATGATATTATAAAATATATTTTAATGACAGTAATGTTAAATGTCTTCCAATAGCACATAAGTGTGGAACCCTCATAGTTTCCACGATTACTGTTTAATTATACTATACTTATAAGATATGATCATTCGTTACCGCAAAGGTCAATATTTATCTATGTTGCTAAAGACTTACTTTTCTATAAATATGATCAGTTAAATAAAATATTTTGATATGATTAACCTAATTTATAAGATTTGAGGTTTAGTAACTATTTTCTCACTAACATTTAATATCAAGGTATTTAGTTTTAGTTAAATTAATATTCTAGAGATTTCGCCACACCAATAGACGTAGCCAGGTAGAGGGTAACTATATGTAAAAGGGTTCAAGCAATTATATTTTTTTAATTGAATATTGTTGTAAATTATTTTTGTAATTTATTATTAATTTAGTAATGATAATTAGAGGCAAAGTGTTACATATTTCGACTACTTTTTAAGGAAGGAGTATGTACTGAATTTTTCTATTATGCCCTTTTTTTAAATTTATAGACGATTTTATTGATATATAGTTTAACGCGACTGATCTAAATAAAATTAGTAATGCCAACAAAGGTTCAAAACTATATCACACATGTTTCTAAGATTTCCTTATAAATACTAGTTTCAATTTATCCAACGAATAAGATGAGAGAATTATTTCAGAAAGCAATTAGATATGGTGAAATGCCGACACGATTATCAGAATTGGTTTTATTGACCCAATTAAAAAAGTTTGGATAAAGTGTGCCTGATGTTTTTTTCGGTTTACTACGAATATCTTAGCGAACATAATGTATTCTTCTTATTCTCATATGATAAATAATTATGGTAAATACTTAAAAGTCTTGACTCAAGGCTACGTATATTACAAGTTCAGTTGATATTGAATAGTCTCTGATATGTTACACTGTGATATGTTAATTCTTTTTGTATTTAAAATAAAGATACCGTATGTTTCTAAAAAAGAAAATTATTTAATAAGAAATTCGGGGTTCAAATATTTTATTATCATTTCTATGGATATCGCATAACAATCCATAAAATGGCATAAAACGTATCGTTTATTTTCGTTTATAAAAAAAAGTGTAGAAAATATTGGCAGAAAAAAAGAATAAACCCAAATCCGTAATCCTTAATACAGATCCATAAAAAATATACGAGTATCTAGCACTCTATTACATTGCAAGTGGCAAGACAAAAACAATCTCGTGAAAGGATTCCAGTTTTTTTTTATTACAAATACGTTTGTTCAAAATTGCTTTAATTTCTCTTGTTGCTAAAAAAAAGGATGTGTCTATCTGTGGAACACAGATGAACACCATGAAGAAAAAATAACTGCAAACAAGCTTGAAGTGAAGTTCGTAGTCATGGAAGCTGTCAACTGAAGTTGAATTTAATTAAATCCTTCATGTCGGCGTGTCTGTTAAAAGTCGACAAATGACAGTTTCCACTGGAAGCTCTGCGTAGATTAAAGTTTAGAAAAGTTTCACAATTTGATGTTGGACGGAAGAGCATTTAATTGAAATTTAGTGAAAATTTTTTATTTACTATTTTGATTAAGGGAATTTCGAAATGGGGCATTTCTAGGTTTGATAAGCGTTTAGTGTTTGCAATTCATTATTTCAATTTATATTATAAAATTTAGTACACAATGATGTGGTATGTGGTATATGTAGCTGCAATATTATAGTAATTGATAATTTGAATTATTAAAAAATAATCAATGGCAACGAATTTGGCAGTGTAAATGCAAGACTAAAAACAATCGCGCAATATTGAAAAAGAAATTGCTAATGAAATTCACATTCAATATATTCAATAATTCACGTTCACACATTTTTAGATTACTCTTAATATAAGACCTACAACGGTGTTAGGAAGATATCCAATGTGTGGTTTCTCTAATAATAAATCTTGTCGTGATAATCTGCAGAAGAAACGGAAACCGTGTTTTACCTTAACCTCAATGCCTCTCTTTGGCCAGTAGAATAAAGATCTTTACGGCCCTTTGCGGTCCTCTGTGACCGACTTAGTAGAGATATCATCCTTTAATATTAATCATATAGACAAGTTAATAAACTTTTTGTTGACGTTGTCTGTGCCAATCCAGAAATATGAAAAAATGAATATTTCAACAGCGTAAAAATTAATAAATTAATTTTCTAGATTCTAGATAATTAAAATTCTAGATAAACAAGTTTACGTACCCAAAATAACAACTAAATAGATATAACGATTTTCTAGATACTAAATACGCTTTCTCTGTAGTCATGGATATAAACATAATTAGTAATTGATGGCAAGTTCTTGACAGTCTGTTGCATAGAAACACATTTTTCGGATTAAGTGATCACTCGAATTATAGGATTGCTGAATTTAAAGAGATGTTTCATTGTTTTTACTTGTAATATAAGCCATATAATACTACAGCACAATCTTCTCGATTACCTTACAAGTCCTCAAAAAGACAAAAATCAAGAAATTTAATAAATGTAATAAAGAAACTAAAATGAGGACAAGGTAATGACAAAGTAGATATGCCGCACTTTGTTCTATTTATCGACCTCCTCTACTCTGAATTCTGTAGCCCTGGACAAAGTTATAGAAGGTAATTTATACCGTCTGCATATATCTGTGATTCAATGAGCAATCGAATTGCAGGTTTGTAAAACTTTTAATGATCTTCTAATGAGGACATAGTATAAGTTCATAAGTTCGAGAAGTTATTTCAATTTCGCGGTTTATATTGACATATCGGTTTTAACTATAATCGTTTGTAAGACTTTTCTGTCCATTTGTCCTGCCAGTTCATTTTCTTCAGTACAGAGATTAAGCGAAAGATCATTTGACAGTTAATAGTTGCAGATTTTGCTACTGGTTATAGAATTTTTTTATTGCTTCTCATATATAAAGAGCATATATTTCAAATTTGTCTAGTGTATCATAATGTATTAGATTGCATAGCTTTTAAAGAATCCACTTTGTTTTCTTATTAATAATTGTTGTACAATCTAATACTTTAAACAGTAGATATAGATTAGGTAAACCCTTTGAATTACCTATCTGTGGTTGTACAATCCAAAGCTTTAAAGAGGATATATAGCTAAAATCGTTTCTTTTCTTTTGTTTTTGCAGTAGGTGGAAAGCATCGAAAGCCACAGTGTGAGAATTGAACCCACTAAAACCACCTCTTAGGAATGAATATGAAAGGATGCAGCCGCGTGCAGCGCATACAACCCCATTCCAGTAATCAAAACAGAGAGATTAGAGCAAGAAGCTTAATACCTAGCAAACGAGGTTAAAATAAGCCAGAAAGCATGGGCGTAAAGCAGGAAAATTGGGTATTAGTGAAGGGGGTGGGGTTTTTACACAAGCGCGGGAGTCTAGCGGTAGACTCTGTAAACGGGGTCACGACAGCCGCAGTGAGTTGCAGAGAGGGATGATGGAGAGATTAGACTCCCACTCATCGAGATAAAGGGATAGGTATTGAGTGGTTTGTAGCGAAAAGCGTGGACTAAGTTCGCAGAGTGGGTGCTAGGGGCTGAGATGTCAGGCGGAAGGTTGTGCTGCCGCGTGAGCTACCTTCGAGTGAGTGAGAAGAGGTATTCTTCGATATTAAAATCGCTACTGTGGTTGAACCATCAGTAGTTATACAATGTAAGAATAATAACAGGATATATATTTAAAGGTGTTTCTATGTTCTTATGGTTATTTGATAAATTAACTTATTTTCAACTCTGTTAGCAGTACATTAATCTTTTACAAGAGAGCTTCAAATAACTATTCTGAATCGTGCAATTTTATTAAAATTCACAAGAGAAATAATCAGTTGTTTAATTATTCAGTCATAATCAATTATATACTCAATTATTATCTCAACTGCTTCCTGATATACTTTTTGTTTTCGTTTTAACATGAATACACCTTCAGTTTTATGCTTTTCTTTTGCAAGTCAATTAAAGTAAGTATACTGCTTAATTAACTCATTAAGTTATATTGAACAAACAAACAAAAAAATCGATTTCTTTCGTTGAATTCGAAATGCGTAAAATTTTTCTTATTAAACTGTGAAGTATAAACAATTAAGCCAGAAATAAACTCTGAGTTGCAATGTCGTTAAATGTCAAAAGCGTGAGAATTCAGTATTTGTACAATGAAAAATTTATCAAGAAACGTTCACAAAATCTCAAAAAAAAAAAATTATAAAAATAAAAATAAAAGACTAAGAAATGAAATATTTTATACAATATCAATAACAAGCGCTACTGCACTGAAGAACATAACCATTGACAAAGCAGCTACTGAACTTAGGAACTTGCGGTAGGCATAAGTGGATGCTTTCAAAATTAACATAACTGCACAGCTCCAACACAAGATGAAACAAGGAGAACCTACATCACAAATGTCCTGTGTTAATTCCTAAAATAGCAGTCATAATATCAGGTAGCAATTTCCAGGCCAACGACTTACCCACAACCAGCGTATAACATACGTATAAAGATACAAATTAAATAAAAGTTTCCTTAATGATTTTTCAATTTAGTCATTCAAGCAATCGGACACATACACACATATATATGTATATATATGTATAGCCTTGATCTTAAACGATTTCGATTTCATTGGCGCCTGCGCAGTATTAAGATGTATCTTAAGCCGAAATCAGCATCAGTGCGCAGAGACTGCAACGCAGAGTAAAATGCAATACAATAACATTTAATGAAGTAGGCGCGCTTCATTTCACTAATTGATCATTTAACTCGTGATGAGTATTCTTATTTATTTATTTATGAGTTTGTTTTCTTCTGATATACCTATTTATCTATTATATTTCAAATTCATTGATATGGAGTGTGATTCATACGAAAGTGCTTTTCCAAGATTATGGACTATAGAAAATGATTAAATGCCTCAACAAGCGTAGCTCGTTCATATCCACAGTCACAGTCAGGCGCTCTTATTTTTGCTCTGCGTGCAATCGTAGATCATTTTAATAACTCAATTAACCCGTCTATTCAAATGAGCAACTAATACCGATACTTGTTAAATTTTAATGTGCCATAAAACTTAGTGATCCACGAGTGGCTCAGATACACTTGGAGTGTTCCAACTCGCTTTTCTTTCGACTTTAATGTGTTTTGTTGTTAAATTGGCTAGCATGCGGTAGGTAAATTAAAATTGATCGAAGAAACGTTTTATTTAATGAGGCAGCAGCGATCATTGCTGTTCAGTTATATGGAATATACGTACCGGCATTGTAGACTGCACTTATGCGGAATTAAAATACTCGTAAATACAAGATGACCAGTGCGACAGCGGTGAATGCGTGTGGTCCATTGTTTAAAACGTTGACAACAATAAGGAACAATAATAATATCAATATAATAAAATCAATCAATGCAATCAAAATTTTGTATAAATATGAATAAAGTTCACTATATGTAAGAACGATACGAACGATCGATTCTCAACAGAATTGCAAAAATACACAAAGACTTCATAATTTTATAAAGACAGACAACGCGTCAAATTCAGTTGCAATTGATATTAATTGCTTTATAAATCCATTTAGAATGGATTCGGAGACACAAAGATTGCTCCACTGAAATGTTGGAAGTCAATTCATCTCGTAAATGGATTTGTTCAATTGTGAAAATGTGAAAATGTTTGCGAATGTCTGCCCAGATAATGATTGTTTGCAATTTGTTTAAGTTGCACATCAATGATTGGAAAAAATACGTTTTAATCACATATGTTTTTTAGAGATATTCATTTATATAATAGTGAAATAATTAAAAATTCAATATATAAAGCCATTAAATTCTTAAAGCTGTTAGAATTGCAGGGTACAGAATAATTATTTCAAGCTCTGTTCGAAAAGGTTAATGTACTGTTAACAGAGTTGAAAATAGTTTTTAAAAAACAAAAAATACTAACTGAAATATTTACTAAACATATCACATAATTATATTTATATTTTATATCTAAAGATCTTCCCGACGGTCGCAGTGCTACATCTCCTAACAATAATCTAATTATCTTCATATATACTAGATTAAGTAGAGAGTAGTCCCGATAATTAGCATTATCTTAAGCGAAATAATCTCAACCAAGTTTGTTAGCAGGTCATCAGCCAAAACAGCTCTATCTGTACTAGTGTCTCAATAAAATATGTTTATCTGATAGATAATGTTAGTACAAAGTCAACTATATTGAAAGGAAAGTAAGACTTTATACTTTAATCACATATTTTGATTAAAAGTTAAAGTCTTAAATTTAATACTTACTATTATAGTTTTCTTGCCATTAAAAAAAAAATTTAATTTACAATCCATGCTCCATAATCCGCGAAACTAACAAATATAAACCACGTATTTCACATTAAAAAACTTCAAATTAGAGTTTACTAAAGCAATCAAGATAGATTCGATAGATTAACATGAGAATTAGCAAAGTAACTAAATTCTCTTGTTTGACTTTTTAGTAGTATTATGAAGTTACCATAGGGTCCACAGCTCATATCTGCAGCCCATTTCTCGCCTAGACATCTGAATCTCTATTACAACTTTTTATTTTAACAGATACGAAATTTGTTTTAACAGTAAGCTTGCTACGAATAAATAGATGATTATTTTTTTCTTTAACGTCCTTTCTCAAATTTTTAACCCTTCCTGTAAAAACGAGGGATTTTACAAATATTTTTTGGAATATATTTTTGTTTTACAGATTAATGTTAAGAAAAATCGCTCCGTAAGTGAGATGGAAAGGAATTTGGAAAATAACGTCTAAACCAGAAATATTTATCTATTCATTCGTAGTAAGAAAAAACAAAATTTGTCTCCTAATTTTATTAACTATTTAAAACATCAATTTTTAAACTTTAGTCTGACATTACCAGAGATCCAAAAGTCTAGGAGAGAAGCCAGCAGATTGCAAATTTGAACTCAATATACTCAAATCAACCGAAAATTGTTAAAAAAAATCAAAAAAGTAAAAAAGAGGGTTCATATTTCTCGCACAGTGTTATTTAGCCATATTTCCCAAAGTTTTCAATATTTACTTAAGGCATAGTAATTTCTTTGAGTAGGATTCGTAATATAATTAATCGCTTGAAAATTTAGTAAACTTAGTAGTAGTAATTAAAAATTGTCCTTCGAACTTAAAAGAATGTCGTCTAATTTTTTCAAATCATGGGACAACTAAGTAACTATTTGCTTATGTATTGGTTATAGTATTAGAACCAATAATTTTTAACCTAAAATACATTCTCACCTATGACATATTTAATGAAATCATGATTATTAACTACATTGGGCGCATAATAATTGTTACCTAGACCATATTCCAGTATTCTTTTCCAATAACTTCTAAATTTTTTATTCGCCCGTATAGCTTCCTTCACATGACACTGAATGTTTTGGCTCCTTCCTTTATATCATGTATCCACTGCAGCTAAAACTACTTATGTTAATCAAATTAAGATTTGGTCGTTTCCATTGGTGTAAACTTAATCATGCATGTGAAATAGCTTGATTGTTTACATTTTACAACTTGTTTTAGTTTTACTTGTGGAAAATTTATTCTCAACAACTGCATTCGATATTTTTCGTTTTAAATCAGTTGATTTATATATAATAAACTCATTTGTATAAAAGCCTCATTAGCGGCCTTAGTGAGTTAATGCCCAAATGAGACAAGTGGAAATATGGCAAAGGTTATCAGATGGTATGCCCATATGCCCAAACTGTGGTTTCAAAACGGATCCCTTTTTACGATATGCGCAGGCACTTACGTCTACATTTACTTCATCCATACATCTACTTCAGAATACTGTAGAGATCTTAATGAATCTAGATAAATATTCAATAATTTATACCAAGTTTTATTTAACTTAAGTGTTATGTGCACAACAGAAGATAGATCCCATACATTTTTCTATCATAGTCTCTGACTATATGGTTGAAGTTAGGCATATTGATCTCCCAGCTTTTAAATAATGAATAACTTTGTGAGAACATGTTAAATATAAGTAAACTAGTCTCCCACTTTTTGAACTAATAAAAGTCCATACATTAACTTTCTGAGTATAGAGTGGAGGTAGCTAACGTGGGCTTTCAGTCTTTGAGCTAATGAAACTGCCTACAATCACTTTTAAAGAATTCAAATAGATCAAGTCATCAAGCTGATTGAATTAGTTTATTACGACTATATTATCAAATATACCAAGCGCATTGCTTTAATTTACTATGAGTATATTTACGTATCGCTCATATATGCACAGATGAGTATGTACTCAATATACATTATTAAAAAAATATATTAATGATAAATAATTGAATATAATAATTTAAGTTTCGACAAATCCAACCTTAACTTTGTTTTTATGATAACGAACTTTTTTCCTTATTGTTTTAGAAAAAATAAATTAATTCTGAAATTCCATTAAAAACAAAATAACGTAATATTAAGTTGTAAGGGCTAGGAGTTCTTTCCAGCGGTTTCATTTATGTTTTCGTAGTCTCATGTCTTTTCATAAATATTCCTCTAATAGCCGCACAGTCCATCTACGCCTGAGTGCACAGGCATTAATTAAATGGTTGTTTAATTGATTAATATACCCTCAGGAGTACTTCGCCAAACGTACTCGTCCGTGGATGTGTTTAGTACAAGAATCTATGCACTGCAGCTAAAGCAAATACACTTGGCAACATATTAAGCTACACTTATACCGCGTTGAATTTATGGCTTATTCAATTGCGCCGTGAGGTGAATTTACTGATTCCAAATCAGGCGCTTACTCGCCTATTAAGATCTCGGAGGCCAGCTATGCTTTATTTTAGTCTTAGTCATATAAATTGTTCAATACGGTGTTGCTTGGCTTCACAATGCCATCAGCAACTTGGTGGTCGAGTTTGAGTGTTTTGCATCTTTGATCCATGGAAGATTGATGTTAATGTTCGAAGGCATGGTGTGAACATTTATTTTCGCATATGCCACATTATTTATTTGTTTTATCTTTCAATTTTATTTCATTTTCTGTTATTCCCTGAAATTGTCCCTTGGCTCGATTGAATGCCACACACGTGATACGCTCAAATACAATATCATTTATATCTATAAATTTACTGCGAAATTGTACTTTTCACTTAATTTTAATAATCTTAATTTAAATAAACAAATAACGTAAACGAATATGTTACATCTTGATTTTCATTGTCTTCACACAAGATTCGAAATGCTGCATCATCTTCAACTTCATCGAAAGCGGTTACTGCAGAAAGCACTGTTAGCATTTTGGGCAATAAACCTCACATCACATAACAGCGCAGCATCATGAAATGTATCTAAATAACCCTTAATATAGTCATAAAAACGTCTGTTATCGATCTACAAATTATTTTGACCTGCCGCCGCCTCTGCTGCTACACTTCGCAGCGATTCGAGTTCCATGCAGACATAATAATTTCTTCTTGCAGCATCATTTTTTGTTGTGAATAAGAAGAGTCTTGGCGATCGTATCTGTTTGATTTCATATTTTTTAAACTGTATAATTCTGGATTAATTTTAAATATTCATAAGTTAACGTTTTGTCTTAATGTTGCTGCCACGACATTACAAACGCAGCGATATTTGAATTTCCAGTTGGGTGGTCCCGAATTATGAATCCGTATTAACCGAGAAAAACCAACAAATCTCAAGAAATTAAAATTAAATAATCGTTGTGTGGTGAATTTAAGGGAATTAAAAATACAAATATTTAAATGTTTTTCATATAAATACTCATATGTAGATAAGTACAAATAATAGTTTATAGTTTGATATGTTCATTAAGAATTTAAGTAACCCATAAAAATGTTCATGCGATTATTTCCTTAATTAAATTAAAAGAGTTTATACTCATCTGTATACGCTGAGGAAGTTTTTAGCGGCTATTAAGAAGCAATTCAACTGAATGCACTTAAATATTTTTAGATGATGATTTGTTCAATAATAATAATGACAATAAAATTATCTTTAACATAAACACTGAATGTGGATTGGTGACTCACAGAGAACGAAAGTAGGACGGTTTACTTGCTCAGATACGCATAATTTTTTCTTGAAGAGAAATAAGAATATGTCTCGCTACGGGTTATAAAGCATTAAGAAATAAGAGAAACGATAATAGTAGTAATTATTTCTTTTAGAGTAGCAAAAATATATTCGCAACTTACGAAAAAAACATGTGAATCAACAACAATACTCTTAAAATCTTCAGAGTTAGGTTTAACTCGCAAATATTTTTACGTCAGCCAAATTCAAAAATCAGTCTATTGTGAATGTTCACTGGAAATATGTTGCAAAATTCCAGTCATCCATTGAAATTTATTAGTTACTTAGTTAGTTAATTAGTCATCCATAAAACACTTATAAGTAAGGAGGTGGAATAATTCAGTGAAAATCTAGATTTTATTCTGAAAAAAGTACATAAACATGCACTTGAATAAGTATATTGAAAACTATAATTTTCATATTTTGACCACAAAAATTTTTCATTGTAAAGCTAATTTACGCTAGATCAAAATTCTTAGAAAAGAGAGGACAATAGAATTTAAATAGAATAAAAAAGTTATATTATTAGAGAAAACTTCGTTACATAGAATTTTGCTGTGGAGAGTTTTCACTCTATTCTTCCATTTTCACAGTTTTGTCGGCCATTGAGAACATTGACCGTTGCTATTGAATAATTAAATACAAGAAATATTTTCAAAAAAAAACTAATGGTGGGTATTTGGCAATACTCGAAACAGCTGTATGATCACTCAAAAATTTTATTGCTTCATAAATAATAAAATTTTTGTTGTTGTAATTAACTACTGTTTAAAATACCATACATATTTCAGCTTAACCGAGCATTATGTTTAGTAGGTGAGTTGGAGTGGCGGCTTTGTTTCCAAATAGCCTATTTAAGCTCCATTAATGGCCCATTGGGGTACCACAGGAATAGCATTGGTACGTACACAGATTGAAAGATCAACGCCGAAAAAGGTAACGACTCCCCAATTAGTTAAATGAAAACCAAATTGACAGTTCTATGAATTTGGCTAAGTCGCTAATATTACAGGCTAACTGTTCGGTCAGATCGGTAAGAAAAGGGGCTCCGAAGATTTTTAATCTTCTCCTAGTTAAAAACGGACACTGGCATATGAGATAGCACATGGTCTTCTCGTTATCCGCAGAGCCACAACGGTGAGAAAAGTCATTATAGGATAGACTCAGTCTCATAACATGTCTTCCTATTTCGTATTGGCCTGTCAGCATAGATACCGTGGTGATGAGCAGGTTTCGTCTTAGTTGAGGTAGCTGACTAAAGCATTTTTTATCTAAATTAGACCAAAACAACCTGGATATTTGACAATGAGTTCATTAGCCCAATATTACTTGGATATGCTTAGGTATTTTTGTTTAATTGAAAGTTTACATGTAGTAATTGGAACACATACATCTGAGAAGTAAATGTCAGGAAGAACAGCGCCTGTCTTGGCAAGCTTGACTGCCTTGCAATTAACATCTGAAATATGTTTACATATGTATGTATGTATGTATGTATAAATGTGAATATATAGTGATGTTGAGATTACTGTTATTTTTCTATCTTGAGTTGTTTTTATACTTTCTCTACTATAATACTAATTTCATTCTTCTATGCAAATATTGCTCTTAATTATTTTTAATTAAAATTCTAAAAAATTTTTTAAAAAACATGTTTTTATTTTTTCATTCTTCATAGACATTGGTAACATGATACTGGGTAATAATGTTGAGTAGTTGTTTCTTAATAAGAATTCACACTAGCATGTACTGATCGATACGTGGTGATCAACGCATATGCCCGAACCTCAGACAGACGACGTGTTCATGCAAATTTGCACTGAGGTGTGAATTATGTGGTTTTATTTCTTAATTTGCAATAACTTTTTTCTTCGTGAACACACTGCTGCTTTGCTATTGCGAAGGTTCTATGAAAAACAATTTATTATAAATAATTTTGTAGACAGATTATGCGTGTAAAGAATAAGTGCGCCCCCTGTTGCAACTTTAGACCAAACCGCATAATATTATTGTTTTTTTCTTGGCAAATTATTTTCAGCTGGCAAAACAAACATTTTTATTAAAATTGACATTTCAGTAATCACAGTCTGGCTGGGCTGCTGCTGCAATCTCTGTTGGCTTGGTGCTTCTGCAATAATTTGCCAAGTGTGGTAATGCAATTCGCACCTTCATTCTAGAAGAAGGGCGTCAAGAGCTGTTGTTGTTTTTATTATTTTTATTATTTTTATTACTATATTAATAAAGTGACTTAGGCTGTTGCTGACGGTGGTGCTGGTAATTGTGGATTATGCATTATTGATTACAGCTTCCCCACTTATTTGTACAACAAAACTATTTGCTTCAATTTCAAGTTATGCCATCAATTTTTAGGGCAACACAGCCAACAGATATTATATGGGTTCTATATGTACTCGTCAGAGTAAATTTCATTTTTCAATCATCAATGTGTCAATTGTCATTGGAGAGGAGCCCGCATGTAATGTATGGCTCTATATGCAGTCCATTGTTCTTCATAATTATTGACAATTGTTTTTTTGTTGTTGTTTTTGTTGGTAACAAAAACGCTTTGTTATTTGCACACGTTTTTGTTGCAATTTGTAACTGAGGTGTGAAAATTTTACGCTCTTGCGCATATCTTGACTAAATTAATTTGTATGAGGTTTTGTATATTGTATGTATATGCAACAGAGATCCCTCATTATACCTTTACCTATAAATTTTAAGGTTTCTCAATTACAATAATCGTTAACTGAGCTTAGGTTACAATTTGTAGTCATATATAATAAAGAGGTAAATTTTTTAGTGGTTTTGACTTAATCTAAGTAGAGACATATTCTTTTACACAAAAACAAAAGAAATTAAATAATACAAAAATCTTAAGTACATTTCTTATTACACATTATTATTTAAATTAATTAACGTTTTTTTAATGAGCACTTGCTCTTCGCTAGTAGGTTTTTTACTTTCTTGTACTCATACGTCCATTGTGTTTAAATGATTATTATTCGAAAGGACAGATGTCTCTTTTGTGAGAGACATCCTGCCATCAAGGCTCAACATCACGGTGCTCTTAACACACGTATTAATTTAAGCGTCAATCAACGCCCCATTGGAATAGTCTGCTCTATTCCGCCGGTACCAATGAAGAAATTCATGCAAGTTATAACTTCCACCTTGGTAAGATGCGAGGCCTACCTACTGACCTCTGCTACAATTTGGGCTGCAGCACCCGGTTTACAACGCACACCACGGCGAATGAATGACAAACAAAACATTCTTCCCGCGTATGTTTGGGTATTAACCACAACCACTTCGAAGCCAACACCAATGGTCAGTACAGCCGAAACTGTCGGGCCATTGACCCCCGAAGTATCAGATAGCATCATCTCTGGTGAGATGTCGCAAGTTGCCGCCCACAACTCACTACCATTTCCACAACTTGCATTAGTGCCAGATTGGCACTAGGGGATATTAGTCCCCTCTTACGACAGACCATTCTAACCGCGGGAGTATTCTTTTCCCCTCTCCGCAGGGAATATTAGAAAGGACAATAGTACATCTTCATCTATGATATTTGTTGTCTTATGAAGGGAAACCTCTGCTAAATTAACCTCTTTACAAATTATAGCTTATAGGTCATTTAACAATACTTCATGGTTTCAAATTTGAGTCCTCATTGGGATCAACAAAAACCACAAATACGTACTGGAATCGTTTTCTAATAATCACGAGACAATTCTAGACAAAGCCGTTACCTTTTAAATTTATCTATTGGTATATATATCAACTAATCTGTTTAAAGTAGCTGCTGTTAGCTTATCTGAATATAATTGAAGTTATTCATAGAATTAACATTATTCTTTAGTTCGCTATTTCAGATCGATTATATATATTGTGTGATCGATGATATTTGTTGTGTTATCTTTGGAAAAGCTAATCTAGACACAAAATAAGGATATTGATATAATTTTGAATATTTTTGCATTTAGTACTTTAGACTTTATTACTTACATTATGCAGAAGAACTTCCTAACCAAACTCCTGGAGCTTTTGATGAGCACATACCTATCATTATCGATGTGTGTGTTCTGGTGTTGTCTGGATTAGTGGATGCATAAAAACTTTCCAACCAAGCTCCTGAAATTTTTGGCGAGCACATATCATTACCGATGTGTGTGGTCTGGTGTTATCCTGATGGAACACAATTCCTCTCCTATTGTTCAAAGCGGATCGTTTCTGGACCAGAGTCTTGGTTTTTTCAGTCGGTCCAGTTGTTGACAGTACAGTTAGGAAATAAAAGTTTTTCATAGGAGAGCTGCTCATAGTAGATAATTCGCTACAATTTTCACTAAACACCCAACATAACCTTCCTAGTCGTCAATCCTAGAAATGTTTCAGCAGGCTACCCGCGATTCGTCCACGACAGTTTTTGTTTGACCGTTTTATTGTTGTAAGTGATCCAGTTTTCATCACTAGTCACCAACCACTTCAGAAATGATTCGCAGATGAAAATTTGTTCTATTGAATGAGATATTCGGTTTTTTTTCATTAACTCGTGTGACACCCATAAAACACGCTTCTTTTTCTATTCAGTCTTATTCAAATGGTTTTAAACGGTTTTTTGTGCAATCTTTTACTCTTGGGCAATCGAAACAGTGCTTACAAGACGATCGACTGAATAAAGCAAAGGGGTTTACTTAGTATTTACTAACTTTTATTGGCTTCAGTACATTATGTTGAAGTATTTTTATATATATCTTGTTTGTTTCATCTAAAGACTTCGTTACAGCATTTTAGATTGAGTTTTCACTTCATGTTGCATATGTTGGTTTAAGTTAAATGCATAAATTGTTTAAAAAGATATATTAAACCATGTTTATT
>NC_051847.1:74833088-74834287 GCF_002237135.1 Teleopsis dalmanni | reverse complement strand
AAATGTGCTAGTATATTTGCAAAACTTAAGCAATTATATAGATATTCCATGTTTAATGATCATGGTGTACAAAAGAAGAGAATACATAAAGCACTAATTATTTTTAAAAGTTAGACAAAATAAAATAAAAAGCATAAGTGAAATAAAATGGATTGAGCGAAAGCCAATATAAAAACTAATGACATTAATCCAAAATTCCTATACTATGATAGTAATTAAGTCATAAAATAAATTACAGATTCACTATAAACTTAAGTAAATTAATTATGGGCTCAATCTAAAACGCAATACTGGCTATACGAGTATATGTTTTTACGAAATACATATTATCTGTTGAATGTTGATGAAGTTTTGCACCGTCTCTTAAAAAACCTGCTCTAAAGATAGATCCATTTGTAAAACTATGGTAACCATTTCAAGAAACCTAGGAAAATCATTTTATGCTGATTTTATCAGACTAGACATTTAATTAAAAGAGACTTTAGTGTAGATATACGGCTTTTGGCAAGTATCACACCGTTAGAAATCAGATGATTATACTTTTCAATTTTTTATCTAACCGACAGTTAAGGCAGTAATCGTTAGAAAGTGTTTCTGACAAATAAGCGGGGCTACCCCTAAAACAATTCTGCTTCCACATTGCGATGCGCAGTACTAAACAATAGATTCTTAATTAAGATTAATTATTTTCTCATAGAAAACAAACCATTTCATACATATAATTAAATAATTAATTAATTACTCATTTTAAAATATGCTGCACATATAATCAGTTTAACTAGCACTAAAGGGAATTTCACGTTCGATGCGATTAATGTAATAGATTAATAAAGGTATATATTACTTCTACCGTAGCATCGACTCTACATTTGTTAGGAACGTGATCTCTATGATCCGAAAGCTATCTCAATTTGATGTAGAAACGTCTCATTTTTAGATGTATAATATTTCGATTATAATCCGGGATATTGTGAAAATACTAGCTAGAGACATAATGGTGCTCTGGCATCTGATGTGAGTTCATAAATGTAATGGTAAGCCATTTCCATTCAATTTGTTGACACTACAGTTCATATCCCTATGAACCGGTAACCATTTAAGATTAACCAGTCTATGTATCAACATTTTGTAAAAATATGTATGATATTCATAAATAAGCTAAAATGTTATGCCCACACTGGCATAATTGCGTATTTGAA
>NC_051847.1:74827938-74832988 GCF_002237135.1 Teleopsis dalmanni | reverse complement strand
CTTAAAATATCGAAAAATATACAGCGCGCGAATTTTAAATGAGAATTTCCGAAAACTTTTCGGTCACAATGTACATAGTAAACATCCGAAAATAATTTTAGAATTTAAGAAGTGCGAATAAGGAAAGGATATTTGGACCTCATTTACTGGTTACTGGTGAATTAGTACGAACTACTTATACTTGCAGCCCCTAAACATTCACTACTAAATCTTCAGCTATACTCAGTTATTAAAATTTATTATGTTATGTTTTAAAAAAAAAAAATATACGTTATTGTAAAATAATCTTCTAAAAGTCAGTGATGAACAATCAATATCAAAACACGATACTAATATTGGAATAAACAATAATCTAGTCAAGGCGTAAAGAGGGGTTTTGAAAATACCTTGAGTTAATAAAGATTAATAAAGTGCAGATATATATACATTAAATAAATTTTAAGATATAAATACATGAAATTATGTTTCATCGATGTTCTATCGACCAAAACAATAATTTTAGAATAATTTTTGATTTTGAATTTGTGTCATAGCCACTCTAGCATCTAGATGTTATAGTGAGTGTCGTTCTTCCATTTAGAGATTTTACTCGTCAATTTATCCACATGGGGTCTACGTTTCGTAAAGATAAGTTAAGTCAATTTAAAAACCATTTTATCTGAAGAGTCTTATAATTTTGTAATATCAACAATTTCTTTCAACACTCTATTTAAATATTTAATATCGCAATGACTTCACACTATCTGGTATATAAATTTGCGAATGAATGGTAATCAATGATCATTTCTGCGAAACTATGAAACTACATTAAAGCCTATCACAAAATATAAACGATTGAAGAAAGATTATTATTAATGTAGAAAATCAAATAGCGGGGAACAGTATAAATTATCACCTTCTGCGACGAATAATTACCGTTCGCAGCTGGTTTATCCACCGAAGTGGGCTGTTCACGCAGTATTTCATTTTCTAATCAGCGAGTTTTTAGTTACAACGCCATCAGCAACAGCCAGATATTTAGCTCTAGTATCGTGTGTGGACTGACAGTTAAGTGGGAATATTTAGAGCTCATTTCCTAACCAACAACTGCAATCGTTTAGAGACGCTTGCATACACAAGTTACTGAAAAATTTTCCAGAAATGTTGTTTAACTGCAAACCTAATTACACAAGTTCTCAAGTGTCCAAGATGTAGTAAGTTATCAACAGTAGGCAGTGTACAGTGCGCACTGTGCAGTAGAGTTGCATTCAAAGTCGCAACGCCACTACTGAAGATAGTTTCTGAGTTGCTAAGTTAGTTAGTTGCTTAGTTGCTTAGCGATTCGGTTTAGTTAAGTCGTAGCTGTGTCCATCTTAAGTGGAAATTTATTATCGTTGCCAGTTCAGACTTGTGACGTTTGGTTCCGTTGCTTGGCAGACAGCACGCTCTCGGTAAGTGATCATAAACACTTGCCTGCTAATGAAATATTTGTGCTTTGCGCCAAGTTAATAAGCAATAAAATCGTTTGCACTTCAATTTAAACAGCAAATAGCCTCGAAGTAATCTCGAACCGTTACCAGTTGCCATCGTGGATTTTGTTTGCCTCTTGCCGAAACGAGTACTTATCTAATTAGCTGTAGTGGCTGTATGTGTGCCTAAGTATTTTCAAATATTTACTTACTATTTAGTAAGTGCTTGAGCAATTTTTGCTATGCCTGATTAGGTGTACTTTCAATCTTAATTATAATCATTAGTTTCGGTTATAAACCACAGAGATTATGTGAGAAAACCTGGCTAGTAACAATAACTTACTGATGTACTGAAAGCTTTAAATTAGTCACTTTTACAGTTACTACTACTTAAGATTTCTACATTTTTTCTGTTAATGTATAACGAATTGATTTATTAAGCTTGATTAAAATGAAAGAAAATCTATGAATATATCCTCCAAATCGAATGAAATGCATAAAATCAGTAAAGTAAAGTGGAATGCATAAAATCAGTGAAGTGAGGCGTCATCACAACTGACTATTTAAATGCAAGATATTTCTATCAATATAAAGCGTAGAAGTAATAAAGGATAATGATTTGTGACAATTGTTTCTAAACTAGAGAAGCTAATTACTCTAAAATCATATAGAACAGTGCTGTTAATACAATCGACGATCCGAATCAGATTTTAATCATTTGTAGGAATCTGTTCCACATACTATTGTTTGTAATTCACATTATCCAAAAAAAATCGCCTCTATTTGTTTGTGTCCTCCACAGCTTTCAACAGTTCTTTGTAGTTTTGCATCCAATGTCTGTCATATCGTCCATCCATTGTGTTTACATTTGTCTACAGGTTTTAGTTCCTTAAAGTTTCGCTTTTAGTATTGTCATTATCGGCTGTAATATGTTCTGACCATTCAAACAACGAATTTCAATATCTCTTCATATCTAATTCGTCATAGGATTAATGAGTTTTGTCATTTAATTAATTATACCATTCACCGTTTTCATATATTGGACAGCCCTGTAGTAGACAAATATCTGACTGAAAATTAACTTTGAAAACATTTTATAAAAATGAACCGCACCTTCGTATTTAGTTAGGGAATAGCAACAAAAGTGATGGTGATCCAAGATACTTTGAATCTATACACTCATACCCAACATTAAAGAGAGGATTTTTGAATTGGATTTGTTTCGTACACGGTGGCCCTGGATAGTAACTAAAATACCTTCACTGTTTCTAGTTGGAATGAAGTCCCTTCTGCTCAAATTATCAAAAATGTAGTTGAAAGCGTAGAATATGTGGTCTTTTATTATGACAGATTTATAGAAGAACTAAAACTCTTCGAGAGATGTTAGACACATTCCAATTTTTAGCACAGCCATATAACCCATGTGATATGTGTCCCAGAACACATGATATGTGTTTAAGTAATTTTAAATAAAATGTAGAAGAGGAGCACAAAACGTAATTACTATTCGTATAACCAGGGATGGCGTTCCCAGTAAGAGCAACTACAGTAATCCGAAAGCACAGATGTCATAGGAAAACATATAGGCTAAAAATGTGGTCAATAGAATAAATACCAACAAAAAACAGATGTTTGAGCTCGTATTCTGGACACCAGACATCAGAATGATTTTAGTGGGATGAAATTTTACACAAAATTTGCGATCAGCACTTATAATCGTATACGTCATCAAGACTATTCTATTTAAAGAATATTTACTGTATCAAAAAGGCTTTATGATTTTTAAAAATGAAACAGAAATATTTACATCGACAACAATTTAAGATTTATTAATAACTATTGAACATTAAGTATCCGATTAAAAATTTTAAATCTTTTTAATCAAGATAGACTAAGATCATGTCATTCAAATAATTACTAAATATCTTGAATTTCAAACTACCTAAACATGATTTTGGGTACATCCTTTTTAGAATAAGCTTTTTATAATAGTTGGCTATTACAGACGTGAGTCCGATCAGCCACTTGCTGACGTCAGTTAGTAGTACCAAGTACCCTCATATCGTTGGTCACCTGGTTCTTCTACCGAAGATGTGGGCATTCCCTACTCCAACCGGCAAGGGTTTTCCCTACTCTATCACCTTTCAAGCCAAAGTATTCTTCTATTCGCAAGCTTGCAAAACCGCTGAATTTTTATTCATTATGTCAGTGTCGCTGTATAACTCATACAGCTCATCGTTCCATCTAATAAAATACTTGTTGTCAACGTATAAGGGACCATAAGTCACTCTCATCACTGTTGGCATTTACCCAAATTTTTTATCATACAGCAGGATAGGCATGACGAAAGATTTGTAGAGCGTTATTTTTGTTGGTTCAGAGAGGACTTTATTTATCAATTGCTTACTTAGCCCAAGTAACATCTGTTGGCAAGAGTGATTATTTGCCGAAAAATCTACGCTAATGTCATTTTTAATGTTTATACTTGTTACATTGAACAAGTTGGTATATATTGTTATATATTGTGAAAAATGTAACTACCATCAAAACACTCTGCCATATAGAGATCTTATAATATGTATTATCATTTTGCAACCTCTGCTCTAATAGCGATCAGTGAGGGAAACAGAACTCAATGGGTTCAGATCATCAACAAGAACTAATGCAGCAATGCAAAACGGAGCCTATAATACAATTCAATCTATCTACATTTCCATATAGGCTAGATTTTATCCTACGAATGTTTTCTAACAAAATTGCGATGGCTTACTTGCCTGTTAATAACGCATTAGCATTATCCTGGATTAATACATCAGTTGTTTGAAATATATAAAATTTTATGTTCATAGTTTAAAATTATTTTGTTTATCGCAGTTGAAATTTTTTTATATACAATCCCATAAGCTACATAAATATATTTTGTTTAAAAGTATTACGGTTAAGCAATCTAAGGCTTTGTATTGAAAATGTTAAGCTACTTTATTTGGATTCAAGTCTTACAACCCTCGCTCAATGTTTGTTTCAAGTTGTTTGATTTATGCATCCAATGCAACTCGTTCTCTGTATTATTTTGTATTTCTTACCCAAGGAATTGTAAGTAGAAACTCTGACACAAATCCATCGAGGACACATGTAGCAGCATAAACAATGGCTGAAAGGTAGAAGTGAAATATTGCAGCAATCAAAACTGAGCACCAATAATGATGATGTATTGACAATGAGCATCATGAATGCAACATGTTGCACAGTATGTCGCTGCAGATAAAATAATAAAAATATATCAATAACAACTGCAACAAATGAAACATTTAACATAATAATATATTTGCAGCGAATGCAAGCAACATGCATGCACTCCTTCCCGTACTCGTACTCGTACTCGTACCGGTAATGCAATGCGGCAAATGCAGCAATGAGCTTGCGTGAAATTTAGTTGCTGCAGCTTAAGTATTTACGTTGATAAAAATGTTGATCGTATGCTTTTGTGTACGAATGCTCGTATTTATTGTTGTTGTTAATGTTGTTGATGATGTTGATGTTGCTGCTGTTATGCGTTGCTGATATAGTAGAATCGCGATTGCAACATTTAGTGTTGAGCTCTG
>NC_051847.1:74794600-74827838 GCF_002237135.1 Teleopsis dalmanni | reverse complement strand
AAACTGATAAAACTATTGGATAGGCAAAAACGATCAAAAAAATTTGTTATCTCTTCGGTCACGAAATCAATAAGGTTCTTTGAGGAAAATAACTTCATTAGTGGGTTCCCACTCTTTATCTAACCAGAGATAGCTGGGAGCTTGAATCTGTGACCGGTAACTCTACAGTTACTAACTACGCATATGGCTCAAAGATGGTAGGCGGTACGGGAGCAGGTATCTTTTCGAAAGATGTGCAGGTAAGACAGTGCTACCGAATCCCTGCTACTTACAGCGTCCTGCACGGCTAGATATATGCTATCGAAAAAGAGGTCAACATTAGACAACAAAGTACAATTCGTTCGAATTGAAGATTAGCAATTGAATCTAAATTCCAAGATAGTATTAAAATGTCGCGATTCACTCATGAGCATCAAACATCATAAGGTCTCTCTTTGTTAGACATAGTACATTTCGAATACTTGGACATAGCAATATTGAAGGGAATGAACTAGCAGATGATATGGCCAGAAGAGGTTCTGAACTGCATACAGGAGAGGCCGACCTTTCAATACATACGATATGTAAACTGTTTAGGATAATAGAGAAATCAATACGGTGACTAACAATTTATAAACTAACCGCAAAGACTGTAAGGTCGCTAGAATTTTATGGCCTAAGTTGGACAAAAATAAAATGAAAAGCCTTTTAGGCTTCAGCAAACCTGCAGTTCGTGTGCTTTCTGGAGTACTAAGGGGGCACTGTGCCATTGCTCCAACGGTGGCGAGTTTCAACAAGTGGATTATGCAGGTATTGCCAAGATGAAGAGGAGGTAAAATCTATCAACCACTTCCTGTCCAGGACTTCAAACAAGGCTACTTTAATGTGTTAAGGATCTTTATTTTACTGGCTTGGAAGAGATAACGAAAGCAAACTTATCGGATCTCCTCAACTTCATCTGGAAAACCAAATGGTTTAACAAGGATAACAAAAGTTAGCAACTCCCATCTCCTGGTAAAATTTTTTGAGGGCATCCCAATGGGCAATATATGTCTCCGAGTAGAAGTGCTGACAACTGTCAGCACGTGCCTTCCGAACATAACCTAACCTAGTGTGGGTTAAAATTTTCACACATATGCTCACCATAAAAATGTATATATCTCGTACAAATCATGCGAGTTATATGTAAATTGATCTCTTATAATAAACATTTTTAGTAAGTACATGATTTTCGCCATCCATCGAGAAACTTAGATAGCACCTGGGCGCCACAGGTAACCATACCTACTACTACAAAATATGTATAGCGTAGCGATCCGAAACCTTGCATTTGTCAAGGGCGGAAACTAAACTAGGAGTGATAAATTCAATCGTTCTGTCTGCGTTATCCCAATTTTGTTGAACTGTGACTAAAGATTCAGCTTCCATTTTGAGACAAATTTCTTCATCGAATTTATTCCAATTAAAATCAACGGACTTTTTAGCCGCTCTTGCTTCGTTTGCTAAAAGGATATTAACTTCAGTCAAAAATTCTTGTTTTGACTACATTTTCAATTCTACTTAAATATCTATATAAATTAATAAGTAGAAATGAATTATTTTTATTTTTTATTTATGTTTCTTCCGTTTCTTGTAAACATTTGCGATTGCATTGTGCATGCCAGCTAAAAGGTATGAAATAGAAAACAGAGCACAGTCGCTCAACTAATTATTGTGTTTTGTGCATAATTTTTAACCGATTTTGCTCATCAGTATCTTATTAAAAAGATATTTTAATTATCTATCAAATGAGTATATATTAATAACTGTTGAAACAAGTAACAAAGATAAAAAATGACCTTGAATTGAAAAATTTCTGTTTTTTGTACTGAAAACCCAACTTTGATCGAGTGGCGCAACGTCATTTTTAATCCTATTGCTCAAAAACTTTGGGAATATCATTTTTTTGGTCAATGGCATATTCCTAGGGGGTGCGCTCATTCAAAACTTCATTTTTAATTTTCCCCCTTATAACGTGAGCCACCCTATTGCTACACCCGTACTTAGAGGCTTTCAAAATACCTAAACTATGCTCCATACTGTCATGCACTGCCAAGTCTTAATAAATGTGGACATCAATCTGTTCTTCATAAAAATCTAAAAAACTTTTTAACGGATACATACCTATACTTATAAAATCTAAAAAGAAAAGAGAAAATATTGTTAGCATTATAAAACCATGCATAAGCGTGATAGGTCTCTAGCGATAACAGATTACTGTCTTTAATATAGTTAGTGATGATATACATTGCTTAAATTATGTGTATTATTCTCACATTTAAGTTTAGAAGAAAGTTTACTCTAGCAGTAGAAACAAAGTTTAGCCCATCAAAAGTGGTAGGTCCAAGGAATTTCATTTTAGTTTTCGAGAGAGACGGACAGGAACATGAGAAACACTGCTTAAACAAATTATTTTTTTCTAGTTAATGCTAGTTTCAACAAATAAAATATAAATTAAAAATTCAAAATATATTTTTTGGAACTAATTGATATGGAACAAAACTAGATATTTTAAATATCATCATACTTAGTGAATTTATTTATTTAAAATTTTTTTTATATCAATTATATTGACTTAAAATAAAATAATGTTAAAATAAATATTAATTTAATTTATTTTTTATTAGTTACCTTCTTCAATTAACTCAAGTACTTAAGTCAGATCCAATATATTATAAAATGCGTTTCGTTACAATTAATTTTTTGCGTTTAATAGCACTGTTTCTTATATACCATGGAAGATTTAGTATTATCCTTAGTTCTTTATTTTACCGCGTTGCATAATTTCAACATTGCTTTTCTTGGCACAACCTCCTTAGTTGTATACCATATGATCACATGTTCAGATAAACTTAAACGACTTTAAGGTACAATGTAAATTAAATAAAAAAAAATTAAATTAAATTAACATAACATAGACTAACGGCAATGTAGCTAATTCGACGTCTATACTGGCTAAACTTTGGTAAGATTCTTACGTTCTAATGGAAATACGTATTATTTTCGAATTTTGTCTATGATAATAATTGTCTATGATATTTCTGGGTGAAAAAGTGCACAAATCTGGTAAAAAGTCAAGCTAGTGTAGATACAGATAACATAATAACACAATCATTAGATATATTAGTTTTACAATAGGTTATAAGATATCTGCTCACAAGGTCCACAGACAAATTGCTACCATTTCACTTTTAGAAAATCTAGAAGTACATTATTTATTTATCTTTGCATAATTTATAAAAATTGGGTTAATTAATTTATTATTATTATTTATTTTTATTGCTCATGTTCTATGTAAACTATATTATGGGTTTAATAATAAATATTTTTTTAACATTTTTGGTTCATTACATGTCTCATATTCTATAAACTATATTATAGGCTTAGTTAATTAATTATTTAATTATTATTATTATTTATTATATGTTTTATGCTCTGTAAGTTATGTTATGAGCTTAATTAATTTATTATTATTATTAATTTTATGTCTTATGTACTATAAACTAAATTATGGGCTTAATAAATGTAGGGTTTTTTTATTTCTTTTCTTTATTATATGTCTCATATTCTATAAACTATATTACGGGCTTAGTTAATTAATTATTTTTTTTATTATTATTATTTATTATATGTCTCATGTTCTATAAACTATGTATGTATATTACGGGCTTAGTTAATTAATTATTTTTTTATTGTTATTATTTTTATTATCAAGTATATGTCTCATATCCTGTAAGTTATGTTATGGACTTAGTTGATTCATTATTTATTTATTATAATTATTATTTTTATTTTCGATAAACTCTAAATTAAGGGCTAAATAAATTTAGTATTTTTTTATTAATATTATTTATTATATGTCTCATGTCTTATAAGCTATATTATGGACTTCATTAAATTATTATTAATATTTTATTTTATGTGTCTTGTTTTATAAACTAAATTATGGGCTTTATGAATTTATTATATATTATATGTCTCATGTTCCATAAACTATATTATGGGCTTACTTAGTTAATTATTTAATTATTATTATTATTTATTATGTGTCTCATATTCATTAGCTATGTTATGGGCTTAGTTAATTTATTGTTTATTTATTATTAAAATTTTTATGTTTTAAGTTCTATAAACTAAATAATAAATTAAATAAATTTAGTATTTTTTTTATTAATATTATTTATTATATGTCTCATGTTATGGACTAAATTGGTTTATTATTACTAATTTTTTTATGCCTCATGTTCTATAAACTCTCTCTCCGAAATTTGGAGTTAATAAAATTATTATATCTTTTTATTTATTATATGATTTATGTTCCATAAGTTATGATATGGGCTTCATTAATTCCTTATATATATTATATGACTTATATGTTATTCTAGAAGCTATATATTAAGGACATAATGAATTTGTTATTATTATTTTTGTTTATGTCTCATTTTTTTTCTATAAACTATTAAGGGTTTTATAAATAATATAAACTAGCTGCTACAAACACTGTTTTCCATTTTCTTGATATTGGTTGTCAGTATACTGGGAAGTGTCTTATACATATGTGAGTATACTTAATACTAACTGGAAGAGTAACTAACAGATATCTTATTTTATTATTTCTCTATCTCTTTCACACTTTCAAAACTTATTATTTCTTTGCAAACTTGTTTAACGAAAGGAGGCTTCCAAACTTTTATCATTTTGCCGACATTATAATATATTTCTGTACCATATTAATATGCCAAAACCGTCTCGATGGCATGTTTACGATAATTGGCAATATCCTTAAATATTGGTATTATTATTTTGTATCTAAATGGTGTGTTAATGTACTTAAGAATAAAATTAATTAAAACTTTAAACTTGTTTTGTTTCAAGTTATTTTTTACATTTTTGTAAATTTTATTTTTAATTAATTTTGTTTTTTTTTCTTTTTGTTGCATTTCATAAAACCAAAGAAAGATTTAAGATTAAATCGCCACGATTACATTGCCAACTTTGCCAACATGGCCACAGGCGACATGATCGTTTTCTGCTGTACATGGGCGCATGTAATTCTGGTGTCTGGTAGTGAGTTTTCGTTTCTCAACACTCGACTCGACAGCAGAATCATTAATATCTTAAAGATATTTGCCTTGCTTAATTAAACTCGACTTTAACGTAATAAACTCATTAAGACTAATGAAGCGAACGAAAATGATTTCCGTGAATAAGTTCACAGAACAAAGAAAAATAAAAATATTTACACACAAATCAAAATAATGTAAGTTATATAAAAAAACAAAAATATATATGTATATATATATAAGGATTTCTACAAAAATTTCAATAAATAATTGTCCATTTACAGAGTAGGGAAAAAGTACTTATATTAAAAGCCATAAAAAGTTATAAGACAAAAATGGTCAAAAACGCCTATTAATTATAGTAAACAAATTTTCCAAGAATTTTCACAAGTTCTTCAGAAATTGCATAATTTTTGAACTGAATCCTCCTAACAGGATTACAATTATGACTACACTTTTGAGTTTCCATTTAATCCAATAAAACTAAAACGCGTGGCTAAGCCAAAAGTCAGTTTAAAATCACAAAATATTGACCACATTTAAGCAAGGATAATGCTGATCCTTGTTAGTTGTAGCAAAACTGCTTAAATATATTTGTTTTATTTTTCTAAGGTCAGAACAACAATTGTAAATACAAACAGATTCTATTTTACATCGCAGATCCTTAGGATATTGTTTCCAAATTAAATTAAACCGCAAAGCGTGAAACTCACAAGCAAAATCGTATTTGTAAGAAAATTGCAAGTAAAGGTTTTGCACGGATATAGGCAAATAAAAATCAAGGTTATGCCCCGGACAAGTGCAAGTGTGCAGTGGGAAATTTAGAGCTGACACAATACTTGCCTCCCAGGACAATTGCAGGTTGCCTTTGTAAATGATTTTGCGGTTTAGGCACACAGTTTGATTCACTCTGAGCAATATTTTTCTCAATAGGACTTCCCAGCACGTAAGAAACAAAGTAGCAGTCGCAAGTAATATAGGAATGAATATGAAATATAAGAGTAGGTGCTTTTACAGTAGTTCAGGACTCACACACAGCCGTGTCCCAATAAATACAATAAATACTAACAATTTTTAATATTATTCACATCGTGATTGTACTTTGTTTTAACTCAGCTCCTATATGGATGTGTTGTCCTTGACTTACTTCATACAAAATATTTCCTTAAAGGAGAATGTCCTTGTCTGCAACATTATTTTAATGTCAGTAAAAAATTTATGAATTTTTTGGCGCATTAAACGTGTACTTAATTTAATTAGATTTTTCGTATGTCCTTGTTAATGGAAAACGATTGATGGCTCCTAAGTCTATAACGGCATTGTTTTTTTTATATCAGAAGTGTGGCAGTTTTATGATTTTTCTCAAGGTTTTCTATCAGATGCTTTATCTTTTGTTATGGAGTAATTTTTGTATATGAAAAGCAATAGAAATGGCAACTTGTGTGGTGTAATGAAATTTTTCATTAATCCAAATTTTAGTCTCAAGACATTCAAGCATGCTAATTTTACATTGCTATGCTTTAGATATAACCTATTTTTTGCAAATAATTAATTTTGTAAAATCTAAAAGAAAATTTATGGATTTATTTATTTATTTGTGAGTAAACGTGATTCACAATGATGACATCGTAAAACCATGCTGACGTTTAAGGTTTTTTAAATTCTCTGATATTATTGGGGTCGTTTTAAATACCTATCTATTAATTTGTTAATAGTTGAAAAAGATTTTGCTGAGAATAACTGTCCCGACAAATAAAATATATTTACACATAATTAATATTTAAAGTACGTAATATGTGGTATTATTATGTTAAGCCTTTTCCGAGTTAGTGCATCTGAGACTTTTTACTCTTTGATAACTGGGGGCTTTCTGCATAATCCCACTCGTCTCACTGACTAATTTGTGTATTTCTCATAACCGTCGTGATTATTCAATGATTGATCTAAGATCTATGTGTCGCCCCGTGCGGTTAGTGAGATTACTCTGAGATTAAATAGTGCTAAGTAGGGCAGCCTGTCGGTTTTCGCATATAGCTTTAGGGATTTGTCCCTTATGTATTTTTTGACCGGATTTATTCTAAGGTCTCTTAGCATGTCATTCGTGCAGATGTATAATGGCACTTTGAAGAGTCTTCGCAGAGTCTGACTGTGTGCAACTTATATCTTCTGGATAGAAGAGTCGGTAGCTTTGCTATACCCGACACACCCATAAAGTAGTACTGGTCTAATTATCTGGCTGTAGCTCAGTTATCTGTTCTTCACGCTAAGGTTGTTGTGAAAGGTTGCTAAGGTTGTTGTTGAAAAGTGGTTTATAATAGTGTTTTATAATAGGTGGTTTTTTTATCATAACTGTTAAGCATTTATTATTATAAGAGCAAAATATAAGTTGTTAGTCAGTAGAAAAATGAAAATACTGTACAGATAATGAAGTGTCATATTTTTTTAAGTTAAATTGAGCGTTCCACTATAAAAATTAAGAAGTATTGAATTTGGGTAATGCAATGCTTAAAGCAAAATTGAACTGAGAATTAACAAATAAAATGACTTATTTCACTTACTAGTTTCTAGGCTACTTCCACATTTTGTGCAAAAACTATCCGGAATTTCTTGTATGTATACTTTTCTCAATAACTTAAACTTCGATTCGTGTTGTAATTGGTATCTTAAACGCGTGCTGAGAATTATCACTCAGTATAAGGCAACTAACATCACTTACTAGTTTGTAGTATACTATCGCTTTTTGTGTAAATTCTATCCGGAATTTGTTGTATGAATACTTTTCCCAATAACTTAAACTTTGATTCGTGTTGTAATTGGTATCTTAAACGCGTGCTGAGAACTATCACTCAGTTTAAGACAACTAACATCACTTACTAGTCTCTAGGCTACTTCCACATTTTGTGTAAAAACTATCCGGAATTTCTTGTATGAATACTTTTCTCAATAACCTAAACTTTGATTCGTGTTGTAGTTGGTATCTTAAACGAGTACTGAAAATTATTACACAGTGTAAGACGACTAATATCACTTACTAGTCTCTAGACTATTTCCACATTTTGTATAAAAACTATCTGGAATTTGTTATATGAATACTTTTCCCAATAACCTAAACTTCGATTCATGTGGTATTTGCTATCTTGTGTTTATTTCCAAATCCGCAGAGAGACTTTTATTTCAAAATATATTAATATAAAATATTGTAATTTAAACACTGAGTATCATATACATTAACTTAAATAATTATATAGAAGAAATGTGTATTGTACAATACATACTACACATGAACATTTTATAAAAACCATTTGAAAAACTATAAAAAATTTATAAAAAATTAATAAAAAATTTGATTTTCGTGTTAAGTTGGAATTTTGTTGTTAAACAAACATAAAAATTAAAAATGGGAAATTCGAGTCCGAATTAAATGTAAAGTTAACGTTCACGAAGTCATTAACATTTAATGGCGGCGGCGTGAGAAAAATCAATTGGCATATCATAATTCCAATATGGAAACTGAAAGATACATCAAATCAAAATGGGAAAAAATCATAACTCAGCAGCGCTAAACTATAAAATGCGTGTCGGTCATTAAGACACCGAAAAGAAAGCTCAATTTGTGCTTGGTTTTTCGTTAATTATCACCTCGCCAATATCAACAATAAATTACGAAGCACATAAAGCACATACGAGGATGTGTCGATGTGTGTTCGTATGTATTCGTGTTCATGTTCGTGTGTGTGTTCGTGTGATGTACGAGTACATTACGATGGGTCGGTTATTACCAAAAATGCAATTTCCAATTAAGCCATGTTCGTCTGTATAAGCACGAATGTTGATTGCTTTGCTTAATTCGGAAATCGTCTACGCCATTATGCGGACGTCAATGGATGCCGCAGCAATCAAAGTTCAACATTTTTTCCACTGACAAAAAAAGTTGGTGTAAATAATAAATTAGAAACGTAGATAGTTAGATAAATATATACGCTGTCTAAAAACTAATTTACTGCTTTGAAGAAAAAAGTATTATTTTTATATTTGGATAAAAACCAAGAAAGAAAAAAAAAACAACAACAAAATCTGGAACGAGAAAATTGAAATAATTTATCAAATCTTCCGTCCAAAATAAAAATGAAGAAAAAAAATCTTTTTGGAATGTTGAAACGTAGCTGGCTAATAACAATGAAAGATAGATAGATATATATATGTATAAATTTGGGAGAAAAAAAAAATTTTATACCAAAAATAAAATAAATTAGTTACACAGAACTGAAATGATTACTTTTTCACCTTAACGTGCAGTTGTGGCTGTATTTGGTGAAACCTAATAACATTTTAATAACATGAAAAAACTGGGATGACAAAACATACCAAAACAACACAATAAATGAATAAAATAAAATAAATTATTTTTCTTCAAATTGCCTAAGATGATCATCTATAAACGAAAAAAAAAAAATATCTAACAAAAAAATTAATGGTCAGTCATCAAATGGACTATAGTCGAAATGGTAGACTAAGACAACGCCCTCAATTAAAGCAACTAATGCCACATAACTAACGACTTACATATCTTTATGTCTGACTTATATACATATGGAATTATATTGTAGATATATTGTTGTATATGTAATATGCTTCACTGATTACCTTGTCTGCATATAGAGTTATACCAAAATTGTACACATCTCTAACATATTTATATCGAAATGCGCACCTTTTCCCGAACATAAGAATATCATTAAGGCACATAACTTCACTTAATTTTCTAGCCAATAATATCTGTGATCGCATTAGCTATGCATTCATATTATTGTACACCTTCAGATACATTTTCACATTTTTTCCATTAATTTTCTTTCCATTTTTTTTTTCTTTCACATAACATACAATATACATATTTTTTTTTTTTTTTGGTTTTTTGAAAAATGTATTTATCTATATTTTTCTCTACTTTTCAGTATTTCAAACTAATAAATTTAATTTTATTTTAGTTTCTTATTGGTATGAAAGCAAGAAAAATCTTAATAAAAATACAAACAATCTAACACCGTTGTTGCTGATCCCACCTAAATGATATCGAAACTTAAACCTTTTGCTGGAACTGTTTAATCTCTTCCGCCACCAAAAAATACAAAAAAAAAATATCGTATCGTATAGTTTCTTCACGTATATAATAAAATCAAAAAAGAAAAAAAAAAGATACATAAAATAAAATCAAGAAATTAATGAGCATAACAGAATTTAACAGAGTTGCTAGAAGTCAGGCTCACAATATTTTCAAACATTCTTACATACATCTGGTACATAAAAGCCATGGAGTTAAGCATATCCTAAGTCACATAAATTACATTAGAGAAATAAAATAAAGATAAAGAACGGAGTTAAAATGGAGTCGTATACATTGTTCACTCTTTTGAGTTAATCAAAAATGTCTACCGATTCATGAATTTATTGCATTATTATGCTTAATACGCCAATAAAATTATAATATATATTAATTGTGGTCATATACATACGATTTGTGTCTCACGTACTCGTATGTAGAGTATATGTGTAGGTCGTTGTGATTTTAATATGGAACAGTTGGGCTGTTAATACTCGAGAATAAAAGACTTTTTAGTGCTCATATAAATACAATGAAATTATGCTGTAGAATGCAGAATATCTATAAAATTAATATATTCATTTGCCATATATTAACTATATTTTTACATTCACAAATTTATGTTTATACAAATAACAGATGGGAGAGCTTAATAGAAATTAGAAAAAAAAACCTGTAATTATTATATTTTTATTATAATAATTTATATTAACGTTTATTGTACCAAAGAAGTGTCATATTACGCTAAGACTTAAATCAATGCAGGTCTTTGCATAGCCTTATCATAGTTCATAGTTTCCATAGCCAAAAAATTGCGCAAATTACGCTTAGAAGAAGTCCTGCTAAGCACAGAAATACATTCAAATTCACACCTATTTGAATGTTAGCTGTAGTAGACATAACAATTTGCTCTATAAGAGCAAATTTGTCCTATCCATCGTATTTCCTCGATGGCAACCACGTCAGCCTTATTTTTATTGAGAAGTTCTGACAGTTGGTATAGAGACACCATCCTTACAAAGGTTCTGACATTCAAGGTACATATCCGTAAGTCATAGTCTTTTGGTCATTTGCAGCTGTCGTCAAATTTCGGTTTTAAAGTCAGAGCCATCCTACGTCCCCCGGGAAAGTGACGTCCATTATATGAGTCCTACAAATTTTTTAAAAATTACAGCGAGGTCTGTTTGTTTGTCGGAACTTATTAATTGTCAGGGTTTCTGAAATGTATTTGAAAATGTCTAAACTAGAATAGATGAAAGATTACCAAGACAGCTTGAGTAAGCATCTGTTATTATGTCTGCATTTTTTTACTACATTATTGGTTTTTAAGCCCTTTTATAAGACTTTTAAATAATTGTTGAAGTATTTCTTTTGATTTGTACGTATCTTTATAGTTCTATACCATACGTTTATATTGGTTAAATTATAGTTTTTCAGGCAACAAATGTATTTTGCGTCTATAGCTACGAATGGTAGAGTATGATATATTTCTCTTTATAGTACTTCTAAAAAGTATAGCTTGAATAAATGAAAAATAAAATGATTTATATCAATACTTTCATGTAATCTACAACCGTTTTTCAGTTTTCCAATAAATGATCATTAAAATTGGTATATAAACCTCTTGACAAAAGATTTTAAAAAGTTTTTAGACTTTATTATAAACAAATTATAAACTAATATTATCGTTATTATTATCATCAACGGCACTATTACCTCTTTCGGTCTTCGTCCCCTTTAATGTTTATGTTATGTTTTTTGAAAAAAAATACTATATTGTAAAATAATCTTCTGAAAGTCAGTGAAAAACAATCAATATCAAAACACGATAATAATATTGGAATAAACAATAATCTAGTCAAGGCGTAAAAAGGGGTTTTGAAAATACCTCGAGTTAATAAAGATTAATAAAGTGCACTGGCTCAAATAGCTTCAACATAAAATATTGGAAAATAGTAATTGTAGTATTTAATATGTAAATTATATTTTAAAATATAAATACATGAAATTTATGTTTCATCGATGTTCTACCGACCAAAACAATAATTTTAGAATAATTTTTTATTTTAAATTTGTGTCATAGCCACTCTAGCATCTAGATGTTATAGTGAGAGTCGTTTTTTTATTTAGAGATTTTACTCGTCCATTTATCCACATGGGGTCTAAGTTTCGTAAAGATAAGTTAAGTCAATTTAAAAACCATTTTATCTGAAGAGTCTTATAATTTCGTTATATCAACAATTTCTTTCAACACTCTATTTAAATATTTAATATCGCAATGACTTCACACTATCTTGTATATAAATTTGCGAATGAATGGTAATCAATGATCATTTCTGCGAAACTATGAAACTACATTAAAGCCTATCACAAAATATAAACGATTGAAGAAAGATTATTATTAATGTAGAAAATCAAATAGCGGGGAACAGTATAAATTATCACCTGTTACTCTGGTCTTTACACTGATCCTGATTGCGATTCGATGTCAATCAATTACTCATTCTTAACTCCGAGCATCTACGCCATTCTTCCAGAAAGTATCATCTCAAGGATGGTCAAAAGGTCTTTCGAACAGGTTCCTCTTCACTTATGGGAACTAAATGAGTCTTCAATCTTAATCTACCAAACTTAATTTTTATATTTTATTACTAAGTGTTACAGGTATCATTATTTTATTTATATCTTTCTTAAGATGTTATATTTTTTGTCATTTATTATATACATATATAATGTGTTATATATTATTTTAAACAATTTTTTATCTACAATATTCCTTTCTTTCAGTTTTCTTCTATAACTCATAACTTTAAGGTAAGTAAATCTATGACTATAAGACATCAGTTTAATGTTTAATTTAATTAAATAAAATTTTCAATTAAATGATATACAAAGTCAACAATATATCAATATATTAAAATATTTTATTTCGAATATGTAAAATTTTTTTAAATATGTAAGCAGCTTAGAATAAATGGCTTAACATCTTAAAAAACTAAAATTGCCAAAAACGCCTTTATAATTATAGTAAACAAATTTTCTAGGAAAATGCACAAATTCTTAAGAAATTATACAAATATTTAAAAAGTCCTTCAAATAGGATTAAAATTATTGCCCACACATTTGTCGAATTTAATCCAATAAAACTAAGACTCGTGACTTCTCGTACAGCAAAAGTCAAGTTAAATTTGGCAAATATTGACAGATTTTTAACAAGGATAATGCTGATCCTTTTAAGGCAGAAAAAGGTTGCTTAAATATTTGCTTTTTGAAATACAATACCTTAACATACACTTAATATTAGTATTTCACTCACATATAATAGCTCCTTATAAGGATAAGTTTGCTTGATTATAAAATCTTTATGGTTATTGAAGATAATTCTAAGAAGTTTTAGTTTGATTATTAAACTCAAAACTATCTAAGTTGGTCAAAAGAAAATCTTTTACTATTATATATGTATATAAGTTAAATTAATTATTTTATCAGAAAAATATTATTTACCAACAATATTGTTTACAAAATTTACTAAATTTTCAATCAGTGAGGGAATGAGGGAACAATTAATTAATTTTTCAATTAATCAATGAACTAGACTTTATAATCATCCGTTCAAAAACAACATCCTTCTTTAAATTAATATGGGTGGTTCGTATTATAAATTCCACTCGCAGAGAAATTAATTTTTATTGTAAATTTATTAATATGTCATTACACTGTAGATATACAAGAAGTTTAGGATTATATACTATTTTCAAATAAATTATTAGCGTCATATACAATTTGTATCACATTAGCTCGACGTTGACTATAATCAAAAAAATCTTTGACGTAATGTTATATATCTAGCATTATAATCTCTTATTATATACTCGTATAAATAAAATGTTAGATATATAACTTTGCATATTGTATATATACACTTAATATCAATGAATCAATAGTATACTATATAATGTAATATAAAAAACAGTACAACTACGAACACATTACATTATATACACACTGTTATATAGGTACTCGTTATTTATATATTCTCTCAATACACATAGTCTTAGTACAATATTATAAAAATATGATGTTAGGTTCGTAACATTGCATCAAACGTTCTTTAATTGCAGTAATATCCTTTTAGGAAAAATTCTAGATTTAGTAAAGTCAGGATATAATTCTTTTTCAAATGATTTTTTCTTTATGGATGCTAAGACTTAAGCGAGTCCTCTTTCTCGATATCATTGTATCAACCTAACTAGACAAATGTAAGATAATTTCTAATTTATATAGATAAAAAATCCAATCAAAATTTCTAAAAATAAATACATAATATATATATTTTCGATTAAGAAATCGGTTTTACGCTTATAACAGCTTGGGTTGCACCTCCACTATCTCAAAAAAGCTGCTCCATCTTAACCTAACTAAATAGTTATGTGTACTTATATTTATTAAAAACTTGATCCATATTTTTATTACAAATCAATCTTTTTTTTAATGTGTTACACAAAGAAACTTTCTTCAAACGTTTTGAAAATTTTGATTTTTATCACTATCATCAGTGTTTATAATACTCCCATTCGGACTATAATAATCTAAAAAAATGTCCTGAATTTACTTTTTTTTCTGGTCACACACAGCAGCTGCTTGTAAATTTGCGAAAATTGTCTTTCACATTGCCCATCCTCTATTTATATCTGTCTTTCGCTAATGCCCGCCACTTGCTTCTAACTTTGTTTCCATCATTTGACACATAGTCCATCCATCTTCTTTGCGGCTTCCTTGAGGTGATTTGCTCATTAGAGTTGTGTTTTTAATATTTTTTTAAGTGTATTGCCATCATTAACTCCGATATATTCTGCCGATTTTTGAAAAAATTAAAAAATTTAGTAACTGTAACTGATAAATTTTGTCATTGTATTAATACGCTATTTACTGTTTTCATAAATGTCCAAATATCTTTCTATGAATTAACTTTGAAAACATTTTAAATATCGTCACATTATTTATAATAATCTGCTCCATCTACTCCTATAGATCACTTTGTAATAATTCTCTTACATTTGTTTCTGTCTTTTTTTGCTGTTCGACGGTGGTTTGTTTTTTGGATCTATCATCGGCCACATTGCATATTGATCCTACTTACAATTGTGTTTAGGTCTTTAGTATAATGCAAATACAAAAATATCTGAGTAAAGCTAAGAAAAACTGGGTAGGGGAACTCTACTGTCATATCTCTAAATTGACTATGTCTAATTTGAACAAGAAACGCACTAGTCAGCTATTTTAACTAAAGCGGAACTTGCTCGGGATCAGGGTCCAACATCAGGAGTTGTGCTTTTAGTATTGACATCGTCAACTCTAATATGCTCTGCCCATTTTACTCAACAGATTCGAATGATTGTATTAAGATCTTAATCGTCATATAACTGATAAATGTCCATATAAAGAGCCGAATGTCTTTCTGAAAATTAACTTCAAAAATATTTTAAATGCCGTGATTTTAATTATAATTGTCTATGGTTCGGTTCCAATTTTAATTCCTCTCGATGAATCCACTCCACTTCATTTCATCGTTGCACAGTAGTTGTTGCAAATTTGCGCACATTTTCTTTCATATTGTCCATACAGAGTCTTCTCGATTTTAATGTTGACAAAATTTTACTGCAGATATATGCTTTACAAATAGCGTCTATATTTCAGCTGACTAAGAAAGAACTACTTTTTCAAGAGTTTTGTGTAATAGAATCAAAAAATTAATTGAATGAACTTAATAAAAAAAAAATGGAACTATCGAAGAGCTACTAAGGGGACATCCACATCAAATACAGTTATAGCTTGCAAAAGCAAGCTACCATATATTGTTTAAATTCCTGTAATATATTGTATTATATAATGTATTATATTATATTATATTTTAATCAATCGTTTTAACAGCCTCTGGACTGTTAAAATTATAATATAAACTTCAATTCGAAACTTACGATGTAATAAATAATACTGGAAACAATATGAACAGAAGAGTATTAGACTTAAGTGGGACAGTTTCTTATACAGAGGTGAGAAAATGATTCTCCAATCCCCGTAAACCATAAAATCTTTAAATTCCAATAAAGTTCAACAAAACCAATATAATTAAAATGCCTGCACGAAAGAGGGCTGTATATAGTTGTTAATTATTATTTTTTTAGATATACTTAATTTAAGACTTCATGACAAGACATGTGGTTGTTTTCATGATTGTAACCAATGTCTGTGAAAGGCAAAGAAAAATTATAGAGACATTCGATACCTCTATATGAATTGGATAGCAGGTTGGGATATTTGGTCAATGTGGTCAATTCCAGGTTTATACCTATAGTATCAATAAAAAGATATACCTCATTTACTGGTTACTGGTGAATAAGTACAATCTACTTATACTTGCGACCCCTAAACATTCACTACTAAATCTTCAGCTACACTCAGTTAATAAAATTTAATGTTTATGTTATGTTTTTTAAAAAAAAATATACGATATTGTAAAATAATCTTCTGAAAGTCAGTGAAGAACAATCAATATCAAAACACGATAATAATATTGGAATAAACAATAATCTAGTCAAGGCGTAAAGAGGGGTTTTGAAAATACCTTGAGTTAATAAAGATTAATGAAGTGCACTGGCTCAAATAGCTACAACATAAAATATTGGAAAATAGTAATTGTAGTATTTAAGCAATTTACATATTTTAAAATATAAATACATGAAATTAGGTTTCTTCGATGTTCTATCGACCAAAACAATAATTTTAGAATAATTTTTTATTTTAAATTTGTGTCACAGCCACTAGATAGCATCTAGATATGGTATTATAGTGAATGTCGTTTTTTTATTTAGAGATTTTACTCGTCCATTTATCCACATGGGGTCTACGTTTCGTAAAGATAAGTTAAGTCAATTTAAAAACCATTTTATCTGAAGAGTCTTATAATTTTGTAATATCAACAATTTCTTTCAACACTCTATTTAAATATTTAATATCGCAATGACTTCACACTATCTGGTATATAAATTTGCGAATGAATGGTAATCAATGATCATTTCTGCGAAACTATGAAACTACATTAAAGCCTATCACAAAATATAAACGAATGAAGAAAGATTATTATTAATGTAGAAAATCAAATAGCGGGGAACAGTATAAATTATCACCTTCTGCGACGAATAATTACCGTTCGCAGCTGGTTTATCCACCGAAGTGGGCTGTTCACGCAGTATTTCATTTTCTAATCAGCGAGTTTTTAGTTACAACGCCATCAGCAACAGCCAGATATTTAGCT
The DNA here is from genome assembly GCF_002237135.1 of Teleopsis dalmanni. Classification (NCBI taxonomy): domain Eukaryota; kingdom Metazoa; phylum Arthropoda; class Insecta; order Diptera; family Diopsidae; genus Teleopsis; species Teleopsis dalmanni. The sequence goes on along the minus strand of NC_051847.1, from coordinate 74,810,341 downwards.
CTAGTATCGTGTGTGGACTGACAGTTAAGTGGGAATATTTAGAGCTCATTTCCTAACCAACAACTGCAATCGTTTAGAGACGCTTGCATACACAAGTTACTGAAAAATTTTCCAGAAATGTTGTTTAACTGCAAACCTAATTACACAAGTTCTCAAGTGTCCAAGATGTAGTAAGTTATCAACAGTAGGCAGTGTACAGTGCGCACTGTGCAGTAGAGTTGCATTCAAAGTCGCAACGCCACTACTGTAGATAGTTTCAGAGTTGCTAAGTTAGTTAGTTGCTTAGTTGCTTAGCGATTCGGTTTAGTTAAATCGTAGCTGTGTCCATCTTAAGTGGAAATTTATTATCGTTGCCAGTTCAGACTTGTGACGTTTGGTTCCGTTGCTTGGCAGACAGCACGCTCTCGGTAAGTGATCATAAACACTTGCCTGCTAATGAAATATTTGTGCTTTGCGCCAAGTTAATAAGCAATAAAATCGTTTGCACTTCAATTTAAACAGCAAATAGCCTCGAAGTAATCTCGAACCGTTACCAGTTGCCATCGTGGATTTTGTTTGCCTCTTGCCGAAACGAGTACTTATCTAATTAGCTGTAGTGGCTGTATGTGTGCCTAAGTATTTTCAAATATTTACTTACTATTTAGTAAGTGCTTGAGCAATTTTTGCTATGCCTGATTAGGTGTACTTTCAATCTTAATTATAATCATTAGTTTCGGTTATAAACCACAGAGATTATGTGAGAAAACCTGGCTAGTAACAATAACTTACTGATGTACTGAAAGGTTTAAATTAGTCACTTTTACAGTTACTACTACTTAAGATTTCTACATTTTTTCTCTTAATGTATAACGAATTGATTTATTAAGCTTGATTAAAATGAAAGAAAATCTATGAATATATCCTCCAAATCGAATGGAATGCATAAAATCAGTGAAGTGAGGCGTCATCACAACTGACTATTTATATGCAAGATATTTCTATCAATATAAAGCGTAGAAGTAATAAAGAATAATGATTCGTGACAGTTGTTTCTAAACTAGAGAAGTTAATTACTCTGAAATCATATAGAACAGTATCTGTCCAAATCAGATTTTAATCACTTGTAGGAATCTGTTTCACCTACTGTTGTTTGTAATTCCCATTATCCAAAAAAAATCGCCTCTTGTTTATACCCAGCTTTCAACAGTTCTTTGTTGTTTTCCATCCAATGTCTGTCATATCGTCCATCCATTGTGCTTACATTTGTCTACAGGTTTTAGTTCCTAAAAGTTCCGCTTTTAGTATAGTCATCATCGGCTGTAAATGTTCTGACCATTCAAACAACGAATTTCAATATCTCTTCATATCTATTTGTCATAGGATTAATGATTTTTGCATTTAATTAATTATGCCATTCACCGTTTTCATATATTGGACAGCCCTGTATTAGACAAATATCTGACTGAAAATTAACTTTGAAACATTTTATAAAAATGAACCGCATCTTCGTATTTAGTTAGGGAATAGCAACAAAAGTGATACTGATCCAAGATACTTTGGATCTATACACTCATACCCAACATTAAAGAGAGAATGATTTTTGAATTGGATTTGTTTTTTACACAGATATTCGGTGGCTCTGGATAGTAACTAAAATACCTTCACTGTTTCTAGTTGAAATGAAGTCCCTTCTGCTCAAATGATCAAAAACGTTGTTGAAAGCGTGGAATATGTGGTCTTTTATTATGACAGATTTATAGAAGAACTACAACTCTTCGAGAGATGTTAGACACATTCCAATTTCTAGCACAGCCATATAACCCATGTGACATGTGTCCCAGAACACATGATATGTGTTTAAGTAATTTTAAAAAAATGTAGAAGAGGAGCACAAAGCGTAATTACTATTCGTATAACCAAGGATGGCGTTCCCAATAAGAGCAACTATAGTAATCCGAAAGCAAAAATGGCATAGGAAAACATATAGGCTAAAAATGTGGTCAATAGACTAAATACCAACAAAAACCAGATGTTTGTGCTCGTATTCTGGACACCAGACATCAGAGTGATTTTAGTAGGCTTTATGATTTTTAAAAATGAAACAAAAATATTTATATCGACAACAATTTAAGATTTATTAATAACTATTGAACATTAAGTGTCCGATTAAAAATTTTAAATTCTTTTTAAGCAAGATAGACTAAGATCATGTCATTCAAATAGTTATTAAATATCTTGAATTTCAAACTACCTAAACATGATTTTGGGTATATCCTTTTTAGAATAAGCTTTTTAGAATAGTTGGCTATTACAAACGTAAGTCCGATCAGCCACTTGCTGACGTCAGTTAGTAGTACCAAGTACCCTCATATCGTTGGTCACCTTGTTCTTCTACCGAAGATGTGGGCATTCCCTACTCCTACCGGGCAAAGGTGTTCCCTACTCTATCACCTTTCAAGCAGTATTCTTCTATTTGCAAGCTTACAAAACCAATGAATTTTTATTCATTATGTCAGTGTCACTGTATAACTCATACAGCTCATCGTTCCATCTAATAAAATACTTGTTGTCAACGTATAAGGGACCATAAGTCACTCTCATCACTGTTGGCATTTACCCAAATTTTTTATCATACAGCAGGATAGGCATGACGAAAGATTTGTAGAGCGTTATTTTTGTTGGTTCAGAGAGGACTTTATTTATCAATTGCTTACTTAGCCCAAGTAACATCTGTTGGCAAGAGTGATTATTTGCCGAAAAATCTACGCTAATGTCATTTTTAATGTTTATACTTGTTACATTGAACAAGTTGGTATATATTGTTATATATTGTGAAAAATGTAACTAACATCAAAACACTGTGCCATATAGAGATCTCATAATATGTATTATCATTTTGCAACCTCTGCTCTAATAGTGATCAGTGAGGGAAACAGAACTCAATGTGTTCAGATGATCAACAAGAACTAATGCAGCAATGCAAAACGGAGCCTATAATACAATTCAATCTATCTACATTTCCATATAGGCTAGAATGTTTTCTAACAAAATTGCGATGGCTAACTTGCCTGTTAATAACGCATTAGCATTATCCTGGATTAATACATCAGTTGGTTGAAATATATAAAATTTTATGTTCATAGTTTAAAATTATTTTGTTTATCGCAGTTGAAATTTTTTTATATACAATCCCATGAGCTACATACATAAATATATTTTGTTTAAAAGTATTACGGTTAAGCAATCTAAGGCTTTGCATTGAAAATGTTAAGCTACTTTATTTGGATTCAAGTCTTACAACCCTCGCTCAATGTTTCAAGTTGTTTGATTTATGCATCCAATGCAACTCGTATTCTGTATTATTTTGTATTTCTTACCCAAGGAATTGTAAGTAGAAACTCTGACACAAATCCATCGAGGACACATGTAGCAGCATAAACAATGGCTGAAAGGTAGAAGTGAAATATTGCAGCAATCAAAACTGAGCACCAATAATGATGATGTATTGACAATGAGCATCATGAATGCAACATGTTGCACAGTATGTCGCTGCAGATAAAATAATAAAAATATATCAATAACAACTGCAACAAATGAAACATTTAACATAATAATATATTTGCAGCGAATGCAAGCAACATGCATGCACTCCTTCCCGTACTCGTACTCGTACCGGTAATGCAATGCGGCAAATGCAGCAATGAGCTTGCGTGAAATTTAGTTGCTGCAGCTTAAGTATTTACGTTGATAAAAATGTTGATCGTATGCTTTTGTGTACGAATGCTCGTATTTATTGTTGTTGTTAATGTTGTTGATGATGTTGATGTTGCTGCTGTTGTGCGTTGCTGATATAGTAGAATCGCGATTGCCACATTTAGTGTTGAGCTCTGGGACCACACACGATGATCGCATATTTTGCAAAAAGCTGCTTCTGCTACTCTTTCAGCTTGTTTACCTTCACGCAAATGAAAAAAGGAAATCACACAAACCAAAAAAAAAAAAAAATAGAAGATTTAAATGAGGCTTTAAGGAACATTTAAACGCGATACCCATAAAAGAAATAAGACTAAATCAGGAATCAAAATATTGTCTCTCACGGTACTGAATTTCAGCACACCATCGCAATCTTTATTGGATTCATCGGAAAAGGACGTTGTTAGCCGAATTGCCCTTAGTAAGAAGAATTTAATTGTGTGGATTCGAGTGTTAAATTATTTCCCTTAGCCGCATTATCGAAATTCTTGAGATGCTTTTGACACCTTTTCGAATCAAATGTTTTAAGACAATGAAAATTTTCGTTTTCATTTTTATAAATTTATTCTTTAAGCAAATATAAAAGATAAGATTATTTATAGATCTTAATCCGGTATAGATTTAAATTGGTTATGTTAGTTACACTAACAAATATTAGTAATATAATTAATCACTTAAAAGAATTTTACAATTTAAATGTAATATATGATTTATTTGGCACGCCCATTTAGTTGATAATAATCAAGTTTTGATAATATAATCCACAAATTCAGCGAGTAATACCAGAACTATGGTGCTGGTTAGTTGGTTGCAGCGGTAGGTCAATAGACAACTTTCCACTAACCTCAAATAGCAATTTTTAGTCGTTTTGCTATTACATAAAAAAGAGAAACTTAATCCATCCCATTGAGTTTGGATAATATAATAGGTCTTTCGTTTTGCCGATGAACAGTCTGACAAGCTCACAAAAAAGTGTTTCCCTAAGAACGTGCTTTTTCTAAAGGTTAGAATCCGGCATTCTTTTTACTGTAATTTTTTATAACTTCTTCAATGAGTATTAAAAAGAATGCGCAGTTTGTCTGCGTTGGTTCCTAAACAACAGAGAGAAATGTAGTAATTCTTGCAATATGCATACGGTCCCTATTTATAAGTTTCCGAGATCTAGCTGTAAGAGAGCTAAATTAACCAGGAAGTCTTACGTTACTTTATGAAAGTTTTACTTTAATTTAACTATTATGTAATAAATAAATTATTTGCCAGACAAACGTTACAAAAAAGTACTAAAACCCAAAACTCCAAATCCAACTGTAGGCTCCAAAACTTTTTCTTCAAAAGTGCCCAAATTCCAACTGTACTTTCATAATGTTTGGACTGTTCATTACCTTATTTGGCAAAGAACTAAGAAATATTTTATGAAAATCTGCTGGATAATTTTTACACCTGTAAGTGTTACTTATTTGTCAATTTCTAAAATGTTTTATTTCAAATTGGTGTTAAAATCAAATAGCAAAAAATATCATATTAAGAAGTAAACCACTTTAATCATATCAGAGATTTCATTTAGACCTAATTTCGCCGTAATTGTTTCTAATTATACCATTTACTAAACAGTAATCAGGATATTCAAATTTGCTATAAATGTAGTTGATAGAAAAATAAGTTTTTATTAAGTACATGTCGTTCCAAGACAAGTCTGTTTCCTTATACCTATATATATTATTATTATCTTGCTAAACAGTATCACGAGATTTTGAGGCCATGGGACGCGATGCAAAAATGCCTTGTAAAGCTAAACCTGCTCTGTGAATCAATTCAGATATCGATTCTCTGAGTTCCGGTACATACTGGCGTACGCGGAAATAAATATGCAGATAAATTAGCTAGGAAAGGAGTAGAAAAAGGATTAATGGGATAATCTACCAGGATTAAAACAATCCAAGTTATTTATTGGTACCTATAACAATAGGAAATACCAGAATTGTAGAGACACCTTACAAGACTGGGTATATATACGGGTGGAAACTTTAGATTCTGCAAAGAAGAGTCATTCTGCCATGAAGAGTCAGCCTCACATTTGCGGTTAGAATTCACATCGCTAATGCACATACGAAATGAGCTCCTAGAAATGTGTACCTTTACGGAAGAGGCAATAATAGTCTATAAAATTGGTTCTATATTACTTTTTATCGAAGCAACAGAACTAAGAGACTAACTCTAAATGCCAAAGGGGCCACAATAGACCCGACGATCGCAGTACCATATTCCGTATGAATAATAACATATATATATTAACATTTTATTTAAAATTTCAAATATTAAGTAGTGCCTAGATCAGTTTAGAATTAAATGAAGGTTTCATTAAAAATAATAATTAATTTTTTTAATCAAACCAATGAACAGTTTCTTCTTATTCAATAACGTCAATTTTTTATAGAATTTAATATTAGGAATTATCAGTTTTATTTATTACATAAAGTATACATTCCTATAAGAGTTTTATACTCCATTTCTCAACCTGTGTGTTCCTAAAACCCTTTTTACTGTTTATCATAACAATTGAAGAAGACAATTAAAACCCAATTTAAACAATTATCCAAAACAGGAAAGCCATAGGAATGAAATCTCAGCAGCGAATTACAAAACGATAAAAACACCAAAACAAACCACAAACAAACCAAAAAGTCATAATAACAATAAATTAATCCGAAAATACCCAAACTAAGAAGCTAAGAAAATCCAATGAAAAATGATGCTGTCCACCGAAAACAACAGGTTGATAATAGCAGACAATCGTAGCCCCGAACACTGTAGATAGGGAGTCCGAATAACGCACTTCACTGATAAAGTCTGCCACAGTGGCACAATGACTAGTCCACTGTATATATCAAACACATTTCCCAGATTTGGTAGAACTGCTGCACTGTGCGTGTATCTCGAGGTGTGTATCTACTGCGCGTGGAATGCTCATCTTTCTTCTTAACCTTTTTTTCTGATCCCTTTTTTTTTTTCGTTTAGGTATTGCGCTTAATGTGCGCATTTTGTGGTCTTGTTAATGTGACACTAATGTCCTGTTGCAGTCGAAAACTACGAATTGCTACTTTGTCGGCAAGAAAGATACTTTTCCCTGCCGTGCAGCCAAAGATAACTTTTTGGTCTTATCGCTCTAAATGGAAATTTTCTATTTTGTACCGCCTTGAGTCTGTTGACCAAGCATTTTCCTTACTAATTTACGATTGAACATTTTGTCATTCAACGTCATCGGCGTTTCAGTTGACTTGATGTGCTTTTGGGTTGGCTTGAGATTGTTAGAGTCTCAGAAGATACTCAGAACGTTTAAACGTATGAGGTGCGTTGAAATGTTAAACATTTGACAGCTAACATAGATACATTTTTCATTTCAAATTAGTACTCGTATTCGTATTCGTATTTAATTTTTATTTATTTTGTTTATTTATTTGTTTGTTTTTGGAATGCAATGTTAGTTTGTTCCTTTTAAACGAACTCATTTTTATTAATTAGTTAACACTGTACTATTCTAATGTGATATACTTACTCTCCTTTATTGGTTTATTCCTATATTGTGGGTTTTTTTTTTCAAAGAACTGTTAAAATAACAACTTAAGATTTATTTAGACCCTTTTATTTACGTTAATAAATTGTTGGTATATGCTTAAAACCTTGTATTAATTACACAAATATCAAAGTTGAGGAACTATATTAACTTTACTTGTTGCTTAATTTACAGGACAGGTTTGACTTCGTTCTAAGAAAAAATTAAATAGATATTTAAAAATTTTTTTCAAAAAAATCCAATGGCTGCATTCACATTCTCAAGGAAGAAGTCGACTAACTGGTATATGTATAACCGTGCGAAGTCGTTCAATGCAATATAAATGGAAGTCCAAGCCACTATTTCATATTGCAAATTATCTGTCTGTATATGCACAGCATCTTTACTAAAGCTATTTAAAATGATATCATGATTGTTTTCGCTTTATCTTACAAAACACTATTCCCCTATTTCTATTTCTCTATTTTTCCTTTCTAGTCATAACAGAGGCGCTTAAGCACTAAACCGACAATAGAACTGACAAATCCCAGGATTTAGAGATGTCTATATTATCTTATTTTGTTTTTACTGGTTCCAGTAATGTCACACGTTTTTCTATATTTAATATTTAATATTATTATTTATTCTACCTACTAAAATACCTAAAGTACCTAAAAAAATATTCCTGAAATACCTTACAAAAATAATTATGATATAAAACCTGATTCCATATCGCCAATTTAAATTCAGAACTAACCACTGGACAATTGAGCAACTTCATCGCATTGTAAACGTAATCCAATATTAATGTGACGCGTCTTATGACGAAATTAAACTATTTAAAAGTTAAAGGGGTACGAATAGAAATGAAAGAACAACAACAAAAATTTTAGTTAATTTCAATAAATTACTATTTTCGAGTTTCTGTCTCTCTAACTCTAAACAGTTAAAAGCTGGTGCCTCACAGAGAAGTATCATAGAGCCCACACATTTTCTCCTCTATACAAGTAACAAGTAATTCCTTCTCTATACAAGTAATTCCAATAACAGTATATTGTAAAATTACAACATTTGTTGTAGATATATCTCCACTTTCTTTTGGCTCAGATGAAAAAGAATCAATCAAAACTCCTCAACTTGGTATAACTGTTTTTGATTGAATCAAACATGACAAATTAACTATATTATATAGCATAAAATCGGCACAGTTTTATTTTATGAATTAAAAATTCTTCCACTATAAACTATAAATGGACTTGATATACCATATGCAAATACTTAGTTATGGGTATAGATGCCAAAATATGGTAACTAAAACTACGTAGAATAAAACGCAAAACGCACTAAATCTTCCCTAAAGGTAGTTAAAGATGGTACCATCACACTAGTGGTCTTTAAATGCTTAATTTACTATGATAAAAATTCTTGTTAGTATAATGTTTCTAGTGGTATTAATTGCAATTTACTTATAATATGTCTTCTATTTGTAAGAATACCTAATATAATAAATCAACAAAGAAACATTAATATAAAATTAATAAGAGTGGCATATTGTGAGAAACAGTAATATATTAGCGGATGAGGCAAGGCATTAAATCTCTAACAAAGGAAAGTAGGAAATATGTACTTCAATGATAGAATTTACTTGATGCATACTCTCATAAAGTGGAAAATATCGTAATTACTACTATTACTAATCTATAATCCAATCATATTGTGGCATATTGTGAAGAACAGTAATATATTAGCCGATGAGAGAACGAATTAAATCTCCCAAAAAGGAAAATAGGAAATATATACTTTACTGATAGAACTTACTTACTTTATAAAGAGGTAAATATAGTAATTACTACTATTACTTATCTATAATCCAATCATATTGTGGCATATTTTGATGAACAGTAATATATTAGCCGATGAGGGAAGGAATTAAATCTCCCAAAAAGTAAAATAGGAAATATATACTTCTATGATAGAACTTACTTACTTTATAAAGAGGTAAATATAGTAATTACTACTATTACTTATCTATAATCCAATCATATTGTGGCATATTGTGAAGAATAGTAATATATTAGCCGATGAGGGAAGGAATTAAATCTCCCAAAAAGGAAAATAGGAAATATATACTTTAATGATAGAACTTATTTACTTTATAAAGAGGTAAATATAGTAATTACTACTATTACTAATCTATAATCAAATCATATTGTGGCATATTATGAAGAACAGTAATATATTAGCCGATGAGGGAATGAATTAAATCTCCCAAAAAGGAAAATAGGAAATATGTACTTCAATGATAGAACTTACTTTCTTTATAAAGAGGTAAATATAGTAATTACTACTATTACTATTCTATAGGTAATAGCAGTAATCTATTAAAATCTATCTATAAAACTATTATATTATAATAATAACAAAAATAGCTTCAGTTTAAGTGAATTTTCAACACTATTCATGCAGATAGTTCTGTCAAAGATTAATCGTTTATCTTTAAACTTTTTTTAGACGCTAAATATAACGCAATTCATTTATGATTAGTAGATATATTAGAAAATAATGTCATATATTTTTATTCATATTCCAGTTTCATCTGTCTGGATGAATAAAAACTCCCTTTGCAAAGTTTCATTCGTTTACCTTTATCAGACAATAAGTAAATTAAAGTAAGTGAGTACAGACATAGATAATAAACAGATAAACAGATAGTCTGAACTGATCTAATAGACTCTACTCATCATACTGATCAAGAGTATATGTAGATTATATAGTTACTTATATCTACTTCAGTATACTACTGATATCTTGACAATGTCGTTTGTCCAGAACACTGTGAAGATTATGAAATTATTTTTATTATACTAACTTGCAATTTTTATTCATTTATTATTGTTTATTCGATTTTAACAGGTAATTTCAGTTAAATGTATTGAAATCAATTTTATAATTTTGCCGATTGTCATACTATCAAATGTATTAAGAAATGACTTCACTACTTCAACCAAATCAATCAAGTAAATTCTTCCAACTTATTGTCGCTTAAAAGTTATAGTAAGTCTCCTTTCACTAATCTTAACTACATACACAGCGCTTAGGTGTGGTTTATGGGCTCTATTAGACACGGCTGTATAAAAAACAGCGTTAAAGGAATTCATTAAACATACATTGTTAGTTTTAGAATGATTTCGTGTTATTTCTACTCGTGTGTCAGAGAGATACATTCCAATCATTTCACAGTTTAAGTGTGTTATGCTGCATTAACTGTAATTACTCGAAGGAATTGAATTTAATTCCAAGACAATAAATTTTTTGGTCAAAGGTTGTCTTGTCTAATTACGAAAATACTTTAAATTAAATATTTAATATTTATTTGTTTGCTTTTCCAATTTTCTACCATTAAACCAATCGTTAAAAGTAAACAATAATTTGCTTTCGTCTTTCATTAAACTCCCATAGACCAGAGAATTCATTAGCAGCGAGTTGGTATTTTATATTTCCAATCTATTTTACTTGGTGTGCCAAATGTCAGGCAAGCAGATGGACGTTGGACGACGTACGTCCAACTTGACGTTTGCCAGTGCCAGTGCCAGTGTTAGTGCCAGTGCCAGTGCTAGTGCCAGTGAGCCAACTGTTTCGCGGTGCATTAAAGTTCACAGAAAATTTTCAATAAATAAACAAGCTTGTTAGCTGCAAAATTGCCAATAAATAAAGTGCAACAGCAATAAAATCAGTACGAGAAACACCGCAACCAAAACGATGGCGAAGCCAAGCTGGAAGGCCAGCAGGCCAACAACGCTATTCGAGCCGTTCGTGCATGTTCTTTTAAATGAAATTCAACTAGAACGAAACTATAAAGAAATGGCTTCTATTACATTCCTCTATCCAAGCCGTAATACCTATGAGTATAGACTCTATGCACAAAACTATATATGTACAAATATATCTTGACAATTGTTTTTTAGGTTGGGTGCTGCTATTTTCTATTTTACTGACAATTACATATGAAAACTTAATTTTGATTTATAATAATTTTATATAAATGATAAATTTATTGGTGATTTGTGATGTATGATATTAGCAATATTTTTATTAAATTTTTAAATATTTAAGAAAAATTACTTCTTTTTATAAATAACTTCAAATTATAAGTCAAATTTTAACATTGATGTGACGATAATAAAAAATTTAGGTTCCTGTTTCTTCCATATAATATCCTCAGATTTTACTTGTAAAAGTAGAAAATGCTGTCTAATCAACACAAACTAAGAGCGATTTTTCTTACTGAAATTGCCTTAAAAATCCTTAAAAATAATAACATGGAATGGGACAATACTCTGAATTATTCTATTATTCAAAGTCCAACTTTTCAAAGGTACTTAAAATGTGGGGCAGACATAAAGTACAAAATATATACTGTCTTGATATATACTAAGTATTGATACGAGTATATACTAAGTCTTGATATATACTAAGTCTTCATAACATATGTACTAAGTTTTCTCCACAGGTTCTTTATATGTAAGGCATTCATAAAGAACAAAAGATATAGTCCTGACAGAATCTTTATATAGAAAGTAGGTACATATAATGACAAAATGATTTCAATGTGCCCAAACACACAAGGTTCTCCAAGCATAAAAACACAAAGCTTCACTTTTCCAGCAGATTATCAAACTCGCTCTGCTATGTAGCTGGGTGACTTATGGCATACTATCCAAGTCTACTATTAAATATATACAGGCTTTTCACAAAAGTCTAAGAAAAGTTTAAAAAGCCACGTAATACGAAACGAGCAGAACTTCTGCAAAGTAGACATTTGATAATAACATGCGATAAATCCATAGTTCCTTTGAGATATAAGTTCGTTAAGGCGTCATTATTGCATTCGAAAAGACACCCCATCAGAGTATCGATGTAAACCATTTGAATGGCTTTTCTATTTACATAAGGCTTTCCTTTTATTTGCTAATATATTATTTCAAAAGAATCAAAGTCAGATTAATCTCTAATATCTCCGAATTTGAACAAAAAATTTCGTGAGACTTTTTGAGCGATGACCGGAAATTTCAGTCGTGAATTTGTACGAAACAAGGCAATCATATGCTTTTCATTGCTTCAAATCTCGAAATATTGCAAATGGTCTGCTAAAAGACTTTAATTAATTTAGTTTAAAGTATTCAATTCAAATTTCATGAACTCTAATCTTTACCGTTAATATACAATGGTGATATATATTGAAGTCATAAAGTATTGATAAAATCCGCGGACTTCGGTTGGTCAACATATTGTCCATTATTTATGTTCTATGGAGTATTTTTAAATCAGATATACCACTTGTGCCATGTGTTTCTCAAATATATATAATGTAATGCTCAAAAACATTATCTGGAAAGAGAAAGATAAATATATAAAAGACTGTACTGTGACTGAAAGCAAAATTTGATCATCAGCAAAATATGATACATGATCCAAAAGAAGACTGGTACATTTGTATTATTGAAGAGGGAATTGCCGCAATTTAACTAATTTAAAAGAAGGGTGTTTGTGGTAGATGGTGTAAGCTATACCGCCTTGCTAAGTGCAACATAAAAATGTGTTTCATGAAGAAATAATGACTGTAATGACTGGAGCACAAAATCGGAATGCATATATAAATGCACGAATAAAAACATTAAGATAAAAATATGTATAGCTATACCATGACTAGTACGGGAGTGGGAATATGGGAGTGAAATATAGTGAATAATGCAAAAGAAGGCATTATTTTTTTGAAGGCGAACATTGGTAGTATTCGAGAGAAAAGAGCGTCAATGCTTATTTGAGGACCTTCAAGAGACCTATACTTATAGAATTATAGAATTTACCGTTTGTCAATGATCGTAATACGATTGGGTATCATCGTATTACGTACATTTTTCATTGGCCATAACAATTCGCTTCAAAAAACACGATTCCGTTTTTCACAGATGAATATACAATTAATCGATTTTTTATGTAGAAAGTTCATTTGATTTCCAAACATCGAGCGTCTTTGTATAGCCAGCTGTTTTTAAATAATTCCAACCAGTCATGTGGTTAATATTTATTGTCTCCGCTATCTCATGACAACTTGCGTCTCCGTCTTATTTAACCAATTGTAAAATTTTATCGATTTTTTTGAAGACAAAGAAAAGAATATATTTTATATATTTAACTTAATAACATATTATTTTAAATATATAGATCATGTGAATAAAAAGAAATATTTTATTTTTATACATATACAATTTATTTTATAGGTTTCGTTTTATAGATTAATTCTCATGATGATGGGTACATTGTTTTATTTTAAATAAATAGATTAAATGAAATTTTGAAAGGGATTAGAGTCCTTTGAGGATTATTGTGACAAACTCATCTTAGTTCCATATGTGTGTCGCAGTTAAAAATGCCATTATGTCCTTTGTAGAAATCTTGCCAAATTCCATAATAAGTGGATAGTCAAGTAGTACCGAAGTCTGGTAAGTACCGAAGTCTGAGTCTAGCGAGACTATAATAGAAACACAGAATGTATTCTGCTGTTTTTCCACTTCTTCGTAATAAAGTCTGCAGCTATCGCATCCCTTGTAATATCTTTATTCCGTTATAAGTGGATAGTCAGTTGATAAGTATCAAAGTCTGAGTCTAGCGAGACTATAATAAAAACACAGAATGCATACTGTTATTTTTCCACTTGTAATACCTAGATTCGATGGATCTTTCTTGACCCCTGTTTTAAATAATAATAATAATGGTTGGTTGGTTGGTTGGCAGGTCATAAGATAACTTCAAGTGTACCTCAATTAGCGATTTTTCGCCGTTTTGTTACCACATTCCTCGCAAGAACCCTAGTATAGAAGAGTAGAGACTAAATCCATCCCACTGAATTTAGGTTATTTAATAGGTCTTTCATTTTCACCATTGAGCAGTCTGATAAACAATAATAATAATAATAATACTAATTTTATAATTTCGGTTTAGTTAACTTATTACTGAATTCCAAGAATAGTGTAGCGAGGAGTACATATCAATCGATTGAGTTGTATCGTAAATGCCTGCAGACAGCCATAAATACTATAAATAATAATGAAACTAATATTTCACTTTGTAACTATGTATCTTGCAGATACATTAAATCGATTTTGTGTGCTTTCATTGCTTTATTATTATTTTGTTTTCTATTGAAGTTAATCAAAAGTAATTTTCTCAAATTGTTTATATGTTAAATGAAATTTTATGTATGTAAGAATAATAATTTTCGTGCCAGAGTGGTTTGTTAATGTCAAAATGCCAAATAAAATGAAATTGTATTTTTCAACTAGAAAAAATTATTTATTCCTTATAAAATTGTAAATACATATATAAATTGTTAGTCACACCACCCCACTTCCATTTTATAATTTAATGTCACGAACTAAGGCTTTAAGTAAAAGTTGCCATGCATATTCATATGAGCCCGACATAAAAATGGCATTAGTAAGTCCAACCAAAAATCGATCTGATTTAATTTTAATGCAAAATTTCCAATTAACTTCGACAGAAGAAAAATATACTAAACTAAACTATAAGAAATAAGAGAAAAAAGCGAGAGAAAACATTTAGTAATGAAAAACTTTTCAATTTAACTTTTCGCTTATCGGACTTGCAGTGCATAAAATGTGCTTTGCAATTTATTTCGAAAAATTCTAAATTAAACTACTGACTTCCACCGCATACCGCTGTTATCCTGTAAATACCATCTTCTTGCAATACATGGCAGCGTGAAGCCTTCGTAACTCATGTACGAGTCTGAGTCTGAGGCCAACTTTTCCTTGCCAGCCATTCGCCGGCTGCAGAAGTTTTCCTTCCCAGCTTAACTGCTTAACTGCTCGTTTCAATCGTTCCGCATTTGGAGTTCGTGCCGGAGTCTTGCAATGGCAGTCGACGTTGTGTTAATATTTCAATTTCTTATCGCGAGTGACGACGTTTCAGCGAAATCAAATGTTACGTTTATAGCTGCGTTCAGGAAAGACGGTAATTGCCTTTTCAGGTATGCGAGTACTGAGGTGTAAGCTTCGCAATTTCAGACTTCGCAAATATTTTAGATTTCAGCCAGGTATGGCAACATTCGGAAAGGGTGTGGAATATATTGACTGTTTTAGGTGCTGAGGTGCAAATGAGGCATAAATCTTGAGCGGTACTATTGCATTTGTATGAATCGCAGCTCATGTGTAATCACAAATGCTTGAGAATTTAAAACAGTTTAAATAGATAGAAAATTAAATTATTGTTGTGATGTTTTACTCATGAAATTATTGAAAAAGTAATAGAATTCCATTTAACATTCTCAAAATGTCTTTGCCATCTGAAAAGTAATTACATCACAATTAAGAAAATAGAAGAAATTTAGGAAACTTAGAAAACTATTATAAAATATATAATATATTTTGAAGCGATTT
>NC_051847.1:74786092-74794500 GCF_002237135.1 Teleopsis dalmanni | reverse complement strand
ATACATAGTTACAAAGTGAAATATTAGTTTCATTATTATTTATAGTATTTTGGCTGTCTGCAGGCATTTACGATACAACTCAATCGATTGATATGTACTCCTCGCTACACTATTCTTGGAATTCAGTAATATGTTAACTAAAACGAAATTATAAAATTAGTATTATTATCATTATTATTATTATTTAAAACAGGAGTCAAAATATATACATCGAATCTAGATACTACAAGAGACACGATAGCTGCAGACTTTGTCACGAAGAAGTGGAAAAATAGCAGAATGCATTCTGTGTTTTTATTATAGTCTCGCTAGACTCAGACTTCGGAACTTATCAACTGACTATCCACTTATAACGGAATCAAGGTATTACAAGCGATGCGATAGCTGCAGACTTTATTACGAAGAAGTGGAAAACAGCTGAATACATTCTGTATTACTGTGATAGTCTCGCTAGACTCAGACTTCGATACTTATCAACTGACTATCACTTATAACGGAATTTGGCAAGATTTCTACAAAAGACATAATGGCATTTTTAACTGCTGCAGATAGCTGCAGACTTTATTACGAAGAAGTGGAAAAACAGCAGAATACATTCTGTGTTTCTATTATAGTCTCGCTAGACTCAGACTTCGGTACTTACCAGACTTCGGTACTACTTGACTATCCACTTATTACGGAATTTGGCAAGATTTCTACAAAGGACATAGTGGCATTTTTAACTGCCTCACACATATAGAACTAAGATGAGTTTGTTACAATAATCGTCAAAGGACTCTAATCCCTTTCAAAATCTAATTTAATCTATTTATATAAATAAAACAATGGACCCATCATCATGAGAATTAGTCTATAAAACGAAACCTTTAAAATAAATTGTATATGTATAAAAATAAAATATTTCTTTTTATTCATATGATCTATATATTTAAAATAATATGTTATTAAGTTAAATATATAAAAAATATTCTTTTCTTTGTCTTCAAAAAAATCGATAAAATTTTACAACTGGTTGAATAAGACGGAGATGCAAGTTGTCAGGAGATAGCGGAGATAATAAATATTAACCACATGACTGGTTGGAATTATTTAAAAACAGCTGGCCATACAAAGACGCTCGATGTTTAGATTTTCTACATAAGAAAATCGATTAATTGTATCATCATCTGTGAAACACGAAATTGTGTTTTTTAAAGCGAATTATTATGGCCAATGAAAAATGGACGTAATACTATAATACCCAATGCAAGCGAGCATTGTTAAAATCCGGTTATCTTTCACAAACGGTAAATTCTATAATTTTATAAGTATATGTCTCTTGAAGGTCCTCAAATAAGCATTGACGCTCTTTTCTCTCGAATACTACCAATGTTCGCCTTCAAAGAAATAATGCCTTCTTTTGCATTATTCACTATATTTCACTCTCATATATGGGTACTAGTCCATGGTATAGCTTTACATATTTTTATCTTAATGTTTTTATTCGTGCATTTATATATGCATTCCGATTTTGTGCTTCAGCCATTACAGTCATTATTTCTTCATGAAATACATTTTTATGTTGCACTTAGCAAGGCGGTATAGCTTACACCATCTACTATAAACAGCCTTCTCTTAAACTAGTTAAATAAGCATTGAGGCAATTCCCTCTCCAATAATACAAGTGTACCAGCCTTCTCTTGGATCATATATCATATTTTGCTGATGATCAAATTTTGCTTTCAGTCACAGTACAGTCTTTTATATATTTATCTTTCTCTTTCCAGATAGTGTTACATTATATATATTTGAGAAACACATGGCACAAGTGATATATCTGATTTAAAAATACTCCATAGAACATAAATAATGAGCAATATATTGACCAACCGAAGTCCGCGGATTTTATCAATACTTTATGACTTCAATAATGATCACCATGGTATATTAACAGTAAAGATTAGAGTACATGAAATTTGAATTGAATACTTTAAACTAAATTAATTAATAGTCTTTCAGCAGATCATTTGCTATATTTCGATATTTGAAGCAATGAAAAGCATATGATTGCCTTGTTTCGTACAAATTCACGACTGAAATTTGCGGTCATCGCTCAAGAAGTGTCACGAAATTTTTTCTTCAAATTCGGAGATATTAGAGATTAATCTGACTTTGATTCTTTTGAAATAATATATTAGCAAATGAAAGGAAAGCCTTATGTGAATAGAAAAGCCATTTAAATGATTTACATCGATACTCTGATGGGCTGTCATTTCGGACGCATTAATTACGCCTTTACGAACTTAGGTATATCTCAAAGGAACTATCAATTTATCGCATGTTGTTATCAAATGTCTACTTTGCAGAAGTTCTGATTGTTTTGTATTACGTGGCTTTTTAAACTTTTCTTAGACTTTTGTGAAAAATCTGTATATATTTAATAGTAGACTTGGATAGTATACCATAAGTCACCCAGCTACATAGCAGAGCGAGTTTGATAATCTGCTAGTAAAGTGAATCTTTGGAAAAGTGGAAAAGTGAATCACATTAAAATCATTTCGTCATTATATGAACTTTCTATATGAAGATTCTGTCAGAACTATATCTTTTGTTCTTTATGAATTCCTCACATATAAAGAACCTGTCGAAAAGACAGTACATATCAAGACTTAGTATATATCAAGACTTAGTATATATCAATAATTAGTATATATCGAGACTTAGTGTATATCAAGACTTAGTATATATTTTGTTCTTTATGTACCATATGCCCCACATTTTAAGTACCTTTGAAAAGTTGGACTTAGAATAATAGAATAATTCAGAGTATTGTCCCATTCCATTCCATTATTTTTCAGGATTTTTAAGGCAATTTCAGTAATAAAAATCACTTTTAGTTTGTGTTGATTAGACAGCATTTTCTACTTTTAGAAGTAAAATCTGAGGATATTATGTGGAAGAAACAGGAACCTAAATTTTTTATTATCATCACATCAATGTTAAAATTTGTCTTATATAATAATTTGAAGTTATTTATAAAAAGAAGTAATTTTTCTTAAATATTTAAAAATTTAATAAAAATATTGTTAATATCGTACATCACAAATCACCAATAAATTTATCATTTATATAAAATTATTATAAAATCAAAATTAAGTTTTCATATGAAATTGTCAGTAAAATAGAAAATAGCAGTACCCAACCTAAAAAACAATTGTCAAGATATATTTGTATATAGTTTTGTGTATACAGTGTATACTCATAGGTATTACGGCTTGGATGGAGGAATGTAATAGAAGCCATTTCTTTATAGTTTCGTTCTAGTTGAATTTCATTTAAAAGAACATGCACGAACGGTTCGAATAGCGTTGTTGGCCTGCTGGCCTTCCAGCTTGGCTTCGCCATCGTTTTGGTTGCGGTGTTTCTCGTACTGATTTTATTGCTGTTGCACTTTATTTATTGGCAATTTTGCAGCTAACAAGCTTGTTTATTTATTGAAAATTTTCTGTGAACTTTAATGCACCGCGAAACAGTTGGCTCACTGGCACTAGCACTGGCACTGGCACTAACACTGGCACTGGCACTGGCAAACGTCAAGTTGGACGTACGTCGTCCAACGTCCATCTGCTTGCCTGACATTTGGCACACCAAGTAAAATAGATTGGAAATATAAAATACCAACTCGCTGCTAATGAATTCTCTGGTCTATGGGAGTTTAATGAAAGACGAAAGCAAATTATTGTTTACTTTTAACGATTGGTTTAATGGCAGAAAATTGGAAAAGCAAACATATAAATATTAAATATTTAATTTAAAGTATTTTCGTAATTAGACAAGACAACCTTTGACCAAAAAATTTATTGTCTTGGAATTAAATTCAATTCCTTCGAGTAATTACAGTTAATGCAGCATAACACACTTAAACTGTGAAATGATTGGAATGTATCTCTCTGACACACGAGTAGAAATAACACGAAATCATTCTAAAACTAACAATGTATGTTTAATGAATTCCTTTAACGCTGTTTTTTATACAGCCGTGTCTAATAGAGCCCATAAACCACGTCTAAGCGCTGTGTATGTGGTTAAGATTAGTGAAAGGAGACTTACTATAACTTCTAAGCGACAATAAGTTGGAAGAATTTTACTTGATTGATTTGGTTGAAGTGGTGAAGTCATTTCTTAGTACAATTGATAGTATGACAATCGGCAAAATTATAAAATTGATTTCAATACATTTAACTGAAATTACCTGTTAAAATCGAATAAACAATAATAAATGAATAATAAATGAATAAAAATTGCAAGTTAGTATAATAAAAATAATTTCATAGTCTTCACAGTGTTCTGGACAAAGGACATTGTCAAGATATCAGTGGTATACTGAAGTAGACATAATTTAGTATATAATCTACATATACTCTTGATCAGTATGATGAGTAGAGTCTATTAGATCAGTTCAGAATATCTGTTTATCTGTTCCTATGTCTGTACTCACTTACTTTAATTTACTTATTGTCTGATAAAGGTAAACGAATGAAACTTTGCAAAGGGAGTTTTTATTCATCCAGACAGATGAAACTGGAATATGAATAAAAATATATGACATTATTTTCTAATATATCTACTAATCATAAATGAATTGCGTTATATTTAGCGTCTAAAAAAAGTTTAAAGATAAACGATTAATCTTTGACAGAACTATCTGCATGAATAGTGTTGAAAATTCACTTAAACTGAAGCTATTTTTGTTATTATTATAATATAATAGTTTTATAGATAGATTTTAATAGATTACTGCTATTACCTATAGAATAGTAATAGTAGTAATTACTATATTTACCTCTTTATAAAGAAAGTAAGTTCTATCATTGAAGTACATATTTCCTATTTTCCTTTTTGGGAGATTTAATTCATTCCCTCATCGGCTAATATATTACTGTTCTTCATAATATGCCACAATATGATTTGATTATAGATTAGTAATAGTAGTAATTACTATATTTACCTCTTTATAAAGTAAGTAAGTTCTATCATTAAAGTATATATTTCCTATTTTCCTTTTTGGGAGATTTAATTCGTTCCCTCATCGGCTAATATATTACTATTCTTCACAATATGCCACAATATGATTGGATTATAGATAAGTAATAGTAGTAATTACTATATTTACCTCTTTATAAAGTAAGTAAGTTCTATCAGTAAAGTATATATTTCCTATTTTCCTTTTTGGGAGATTTAATTCGTTCTCTCATCGGCTAATATATTACTGTTCTTCACAATATGCCACAATATGATTGGATTATAGATAAGTAATAGTAGTAATTACTATATTTACCTCTTTATAAAGTAAGTAAGTTCTATCAGTAAAGTATATATTTCCTATTTTCCTTTTTGGGAGATTTAATTCGTTCCCTCATCGGCTAATATATTACTATTCTTCACAATATGCCACAATATGATTGGATTATAGATAAGTAATAGTAGTAATTACTATATTTACCTCTTTATAAAGTAAGTAAGTTCTATCAGTAAAGTATATATTTCCTATTTTCCTTTTTGGGAGATTTAATTCGTTCTCTCATCGGCTAATATATTACTGTTCTTCACAATATGCCACAATATGATTGGATTATAGATTAGTAATAGTAGTAATTACGATATTTTCCACTTTATGAGAGTATGCATCAAGTAAATTCTATCATTGAAGTACATATTTCCTACTTTCCTTTGTTAGAGATTTAATGCCTTGCCTCATCCGCTAATATATTACTGTTTCTCACAATATGCCACTCTTATTAATTTTATATTAATGTTTCTTTGTTGATTTATTATATTAGGTATTCTTACAAATAGAAGACATATTATAAGTAAATTGCAATTAATACCACTAGAAACATTATACTAACAAGAATTTTTATCATAGTAAATTAAGCATTTAAAGACCACTAGTGTGATGGTACCATCTTTAACTACCTTCAGGGAAGATTTAGTGCGTTTTAGTCTACGTAGTTTTAGTCACCATATTTTGACATCATGGGTATACCCATAACTAAGTATTTGCAGAGTTATTTCAAGTCCATTTATTGGTAGTTCATAGTGGAAGAGTTTTTAATTCATAAAATAAAAATGTGCTGATTTTATGCTATATGTTTGATTTTATACTATATGTTTGTCATGTTTGATTCAATCATGTTTTGATTGATTCTTTTTCATTTGAGCCAAAAGAAAGTGGAGATATATCTACAACAAATGTTGCAATTTTACAATATACTGTTATTAGAATGCTACTTGTATAGAGGAGAAAGTGTGTGGGCCCTATGTTGCTTCTCTATGAAGCACCAGCTTTTAATTGCTTAGAGTTAGAGAGACAGGAACTCGAAAGTAGTAATTTATTGAAATTAACTAAAATTTTTGTTGTTGTCTTCTCATTTCTATTCGTACACCTCTAACTTTTAAATAGTTTAATTTCGTTATAAGACGCGGCACTTTCGGCAAAAAAAAATTAACATTAATATTGGATTACGTTTACAATTCGATGAACTTTTGATTAGTTCTAAATTTAAATTGGTGATATGGAATCAGGTTTTATATCATAATTATTCCTGTAAGCTGTTCAAGGAATATTTTTTAGGCACCTTTGATACAATAAACAATATTAAATATTAAACATAGAAGATAGAAAAACGTGTGACATTACTGGAACCAGTAAAAACAAAACAATATAATATAGACATCTCTAAATCCGAGACCTGGGATTTGTCAGTTCTATTCTCGGTTTAGTGCTTAAGCGCATCTGTAATGATTAGAAAGGAAAAATAGTGAAATAGAAATAGGGGAATAGTATTTTGTAGGATAAAGCAAAAACAATTATGATGTCATTTTAATAGTTTTAGTAAAGATACTGTGCATATACAGAGAGATAATTTGCAATATGAAACAGTGGCTCAAACTTCCATTTATATTCCATTGAAGGGCGATAGCGTAGCGACAAAATAACTGTACATTGTTCTAACGATCTCGCACGGTTATATATGCATATACCTGTTAGTCGACTTCTTACTTGAGAATGTGAATACAACCAAAAAAAATTTTTAATATGTATTTGATTTTTTCTTAGAACGAAGTCAAACCTGTCCTATAAATTAAGCAACAAGTAAAGTTAATATAGTTCTTCAACTTTGTTATTTGTGTAATTAATACAAGGTTTGAAGCATATACCAATAATTTATTAACGTAAATAAAAGGGTCTAAATAAATCTCAAGTTGTTATTTTAACAGTTCTTTGAAAAAAAATCCACAATACAGGAATTGCATGTAAAGCAATAAAGGAGAGTTAGTATATCACATTAGAATAGTACAGTGTTAACTAATTAATAAAAATGAGTTCGTTTAAAAGGAACAAACTAACATTGCATTCCAAAAATAAACAAATAAATAAACAAAATAAATAAAAATTAAATACGAATACGAATACGAGTACTAATTTGAAATGAAAAATGTATCTATGTTAGCTGTCAAATGTTTAACATTTCAACGCACTTCATACGTTTAAACGTTTTGAGTATCTTCTGAGACTCTAACAATCTCAAGCCGACCCAAAAGCACATCAAGTCAACTGAAACGCCGATGACGTTAAATGACAAAATGTTCAATCGTAAATTAGTAAGGAAAATGCTTGGTCAACAGACTCAAGGCGGTACAAAATAGAAAATTTCCATTTAGAGCGATAAGACCAAAAAGTTATCTTCGGCTGCACGGCAGGGAAAAGTATCTTTCTTGCCGACAAAGTAGCAATTCGTAGTTTTCGACTGCAACAGGACATTAGTGTCACATTAACAAGACCACAAAATGCGCACATTAAGCGCAATACATACTTTCAATAAAAAAGAAAACCTAAACGAAAAAACTGAAAAAGGGATCAGAAAAAAAGGTTAAGAAGAAAGATGGGCATTGCACGCGCAGTAGATACACACCTCGAGATACACGCACAGTGCAGCAGTTCTACCAAATCTGGGAAATGTGTTTGATATATACAGTGGACTAGTTATTGTGCCACTGTGGCAGACTTTATCAGTGCAGTGCGTTATTCGGACTCCCTATCTACAGTGTTCGGGGCTACAATTGTCTGCTATTATCAACCTGTTGTTTTCGGTGGACAGCATCATTTTTCATTGGATTTTCTTAGCTTCTTAGTTTGGGTATTTTTGGATTAATTTATTGTTATTATGACTTTTTGGTTTGTTTGTGGTTTGTTTTGGTGTTTTTATCGTTTTGTAATTCGCTGCTGAGATTTCATTCCTATGGCTTTCCTGTTTTGGATAATTGTTTAAATTGGGTTTTAATTGTGTTCTTCAATTGTTATGATAAACAGTAAAAAGGGTTTTAGGAACACACAGGTTGAGAAATGGAGTATAAAACTCTTATAG
>NC_051847.1:74779215-74785992 GCF_002237135.1 Teleopsis dalmanni | reverse complement strand
TTTATCCTACAAAATACTATTCCCCTATTTCTATTTCACTATTTTTCCTTTCTAATCATTACAGATGCGCTTAAGCACTAAACCGAGAATAGAACTGACAAATCCCAGGTCTCGGATTTAGAGATGTCTATATTATATTGTTTTGTTTTTACTGGTTCCAGTAATGTCACACGTTTTTCTATCTTCTATGTTTAATATTTAATATTGTTTATTGTATCAAAGGTGCCTAAAAAATATTCCTTGAACAGCTTACAGGAATAATTATGATATAAAACCTGATTCCATATCACCAATTTAAATTTAGAACTAATCAAAAGTTCATCGAATTGTAAACGTAATCCAATATTAATGTTAATTTTTTTTTGCCGAAAGTGCCGCGTCTTATAACGAAATTAAACTATTTAAAAGTTAGAGGTGTACGAATAGAAATGAGAAGACAACAACAAAAATTTTAGTTAATTTCAATAAATTACTACTTTCGAGTTCCTGTCTCTCTAACTCTAAGCAATTAAAAGCTGGTGCTTCATAGAGAAGCAACATAGGGCCCACACACTTTCTCCTCTATACAAGTAGCATTCTAATAACAGTATATTGTAAAATTGCAACATTTGTTGTAGATATATCTCCACTTTCTTTTGGCTCAAATGAAAAAGAATCAATCAAAACATGATTGAATCAAACATGACAAACATATAGTATAAAATCAAACATATAGCATAAAATCAGCACATTTTTATTTTATGAATTAAAAACTCTTCCACTATGAACTACCAATAAATGGACTTGAAATAACTCTGCAAATACTTAGTTATGGGTATACCCATGATGTCAAAATATGGTGACTAAAACTACGTAGACTAAAACGCACTAAATCTTCCCTGAAGGTAGTTAAAGATGGTACCATCACACTAGTGGTCTTTAAATGCTTAATTTACTATGATAAAAATTCTTGTTAGTATAATGTTTCTAGTGGTATTAATTGCAATTTACTTATAATATGTCTTCTATTTGTAAGAATACCTAATATAATAAATCAACAAAGAAACATTAATATAAAATTAATAAGAGTGGCATATTGTGAGAAACAGTAATATATTAGCCGATGAGGCAAGGCATTAAATCTCTAACAAAGGAAAGTAGGAAATATGTACTTCAATGATAGAACTTACTTGCTGCATACTCTTATAAAGTGGAAAATATCGTAATTACTACTATTACTAATCTATAATACAATCATATTGTGGCATATTGTGAAGAACAGTAATATATTAGTCGACGAGGGAACGAATTAAATCTCCCAAAAAGGAAAATAAGAAATATATACTTTAATGATAGAACTTACTTACTTTATAAAGAGGTAAATATAGTAATTACTACTATTACTAATCTATAATCTAATCATATTGTGGCATATTTTGATGAACAGTAATATATTAGCCGATGAGGGAAGGAATTAAATCTCCCAAAAAGTAAAATAGGAAATATATACTTCTATGATAGAACTTACTTACTTTATAAAGAGGTAAATATAGTAATTACTACTATTACTTATCTATAATCCAATCATATTGTGGCATATTGTGAAGAATAGTAATATATTAGCCGATGAGGGAAGGAATTAAATCTCCCAAAAAGGAAAATAGGAAATATATACTTTAATGATAGAACTTATTTACTTTATAAAGAGGTAAATATAGTAATTACTACTATTACTAATCTATAATCAAATCATATTGTGGCATATTATGAAGAACAGTAATATATTAGCCGATGAGGGAATGAATTAAATCTCCCAAAAAGGAAAATAGGAAATATGTACTTCAATGATAGAACTTACTTTCTTTATAAAGAGGTAAATATAGTAATTACTACTATTACTATTCTATAGGTAATAGCAGTAATCTATTAAAATCTATCTATAAAACTATTATATTATAATAATAACAAAAATAGCTTCAGTTTAAGTGAATTTTCAACACTATTCATGCAGATAGTTCTGTCAAAGATTAATCGTTTATCTTTAAACTTTTTTTAGACGCTAAATATAACGCAATTCATTTATGATTAGTAGATATATTAGAAAATAATGTCATATATTTTTATTCATATTCCAGTTTCATCTGTCTGGATGAATAAAAACTCCCTTTGCAAAGTTTCATTCGTTTACCTTTATCAGACAATAAGTAAATTAAAGTAAGTGAGTACAGACATAGATAATAAACAGATAAACAGATAGTCTGAACTGATCTAATAGACTCTACTCATCATACTGATCAAGAGTATATGTAGATTATATAGTTACTTATATCTACTTCAGTATACTACTGATATCTTGACAATGTCGTTTGTCCAGAACACTGTGAAGATTATGAAATTATTTTTATTATACTAACTTGCAATTTTTATTCATTTATTATTGTTTATTCGATTTTAACAGGTAATTTCAGTTAAATGTATTGAAATCAATTTTATAATTTTGCCGATTGTCATACTATCAAATGTATTAAGAAATGACTTCACTACTTCAACCAAATCAATCAAGTAAATTCTTCCAACTTATTGTCGCTTAAAAGTTATAGTAAGTCTCCTTTCACTAATCTTAACTACATACACAGCGCTTAGGTGTGGTTTATGGGCTCTATTAGACACGGCTGTATAAAAAACAGCGTTAAAGGAATTCATTAAACATACATTGTTAGTTTTAGAATGATTTCGTGTTATTTCTACTCGTGTGTCAGAGAGATACATTCCAATCATTTCACAGTTTAAGTGTGTTATGCTGCATTAACTGTAATTACTCGAAGGAATTGAATTTAATTCCAAGACAATAAATTTTTTGGTCAAAGGTTGTCTTGTCTAATTACGAAAATACTTTAAATTAAATATTTAATATTTATTTGTTTGCTTTTCCAATTTTCTACCATTAAACCAATCGTTAAAAGTAAACAATAATTTGCTTTCGTCTTTCATTAAACTCCCATAGACCAGAGAATTCATTAGCAGCGAGTTGGTATTTTATATTTCCAATCTATTTTACTTGGTGTGCCAAATGTCAGGCAAGCAGATGGACGTTGGACGACGTACGTCCAACTTGACGTTTGCCAGTGCCAGTGCCAGTGTTAGTGCCAGTGCCAGTGCTAGTGCCAGTGAGCCAACTGTTTCGCGGTGCATTAAAGTTCACAGAAAATTTTCAATAAATAAACAAGCTTGTTAGCTGCAAAATTGCCAATAAATAAAGTGCAACAGCAATAAAATCAGTACGAGAAACACCGCAACCAAAACGATGGCGAAGCCAAGCTGGAAGGCCAGCAGGCCAACAACGCTATTCGAGCCGTTCGTGCATGTTCTTTTAAATGAAATTCAACTAGAACGAAACTATAAAGAAATGGCTTCTATTACATTCCTCTATCCAAGCCGTAATACCTATGAGTACACACTCTATGCACAAAACTATATACAAATATATCTTGACAATTGTTTTTTAGGTTGGGTGCTGCTATTTTCTATTTTACTGACAATTACATATGAAAACTTAATTTTGATTTATAATAATTTTATATAAATGATAAATTTATTGGTGATTTGTGATGTACAATATTAGCAATATTTTTATTAAATTTTTAAATATTTAAGAAAAATTACTTCTTTTTATAAATAACTTCAAATTATAAGACAAATTTTAACATTGATGTGACGATAATAAAAAATTTAGATTCCTGTTTCTTCCACATAATATCCTCAGATTTTACTTCTAAAAGTGGAAAATGCTGTCTACTCAACACAAACTAAAAGCGATTTTTCTTACTGAAATTGCCTTAAAAATCCTTAAAAATAATAACATGGAATGGGACAATACTCTGAATTATTCTATTATTCAAAGTCCAACTTTTCAAAGGTACTTAAAATGTGGGGCAGACATAAAGTACAAAATATATACTGTCTTGATATATACTAAGTATTGATACGAGTATATACTAAGTCTTGATATATACTAAGTCTTCATAACATATGTACTAAGTTTTCTCCACAGGTTCTTTATATGTAAGGCATTCATAAAGAACAAAAGATATAGTCCTGACAGAATCTTTATATAGAAAGTAGGTACATATAATGACAAAATGATTTCAATGTGCCCAAACACACAAGGTTCTCCAAGCATAAAAACACAAAGCTTCACTTTTCCAGCAGATTATCAAACTCGCTCTGCTATGTAGCTGGGTGACTTATGGCATACTATCCAAGTCTACTATTAAATATATACAGGCTTTTCACAAAAGTCTAAGAAAAGTTTAAAAAGCCACGTAATACGAAACGAGCAGAACTTCTGCAAAGTAGACATTTGATAATAACATGCGATAAATCCATAGTTCCTTTGAGATATAAGTTCGTTAAGGCGTCATTATTGCATTCGAAAAGACACCCCATCAGAGTATCGATGTAAACCATTTGAATGGCTTTTCTATTTACATAAGGCTTTCCTTTTATTTGCTAATATATTATTTCAAAAGAATCAAAGTCAGATTAATCTCTAATATCTCCGAATTTGAACAAAAAATTTCGTGAGACTTTTTGAGCGATGACCGGAAATTTCAGTCGTGAATTTGTACGAAACAAGGCAATCATATGCTTTTCATTGCTTCAAATCTCGAAATATTGCAAATGGTCTGCTAAAAGACTTTAATTAATTTAGTTTAAAGTATTCAATTCAAATTTCATGAACTCTAATCTTTACCGTTAATATACAATGGTGATATATATTGAAGTCATAAAGTATTGATAAAATCCGCGGACTTCGGTTGGTCAACATATTGTCCATTATTTATGTTCTATGGAGTATTTTTAAATCAGATATACCACTTGTGCCATGTGTTTCTCAAATATATATAATGTAATGCTCAAAAACATTATCTGGAAAGAGAAAGATAAATATATAAAAGACTGTACTGTGACTGAAAGCAAAATTTGATCATCAGCAAAATATGATACATGATCCAAAAGAAGACTGGTACATTTGTATTATTGAAGAGGGAATTGCCGCAATTTAACTAATTTAAAAGAAGGGTGTTTGTGGTAGATGGTGTAAGCTATACCGCCTTGCTAAGTGCAACATAAAAATGTGTTTCATGAAGAAATAATGACTGTAATGACTGGAGCACAAAATCGGAATGCATATATAAATGCACGAATAAAAACATTAAGATAAAAATATGTATAGCTATACCATGACTAGTACGGGAGTGGGAATATGGGAGTGAAATATAGTGAATAATGCAAAAGAAGGCATTATTTTTTTGAAGGCGAACATTGGTAGTATTCGAGAGAAAAGAGCGTCAATGCTTATTTGAGGACCTTCAAGAGACCTATACTTATAGAATTATAGAATTTACCGTTTGTCAATGATCGTAATACGATTGGGTATCATCGTATTACGTACATTTTTCATTGGCCATAACAATTCGCTTCAAAAAACACGATTCCGTTTTTCACAGATGAATATACAATTAATCGATTTTTTATGTAGAAAGTTCATTTGATTTCCAAACATCGAGCGTCTTTGTATAGCCAGCTGTTTTTAAATAATTCCAACCAGTCATGTGGTTAATATTTATTGTCTCCGCTATCTCATGACAACTTGCGTCTCCGTCTTATTTAACCAATTGTAAAATTTTATCGATTTTTTTGAAGACAAAGAAAAGAATATATTTTATATATTTAACTTAATAACATATTATTTTAAATATATAGATCATGTGAATAAAAAGAAATATTTTATTTTTATACATATACAATTTATTTTATAGGTTTCGTTTTATAGATTAATTCTCATGATGATGGGTACATTGTTTTATTTTAAATAAATAGATTAAATGAAATTTTGAAAGGGATTAGAGTCCTTTGAGGATTATTGTGACAAACTCATCTTAGTTCCATATGTGTGGTAATCTCTGCAGCTTACGAAGTTTATCAATTACAGTCTTCTGTTGTGCTTTTTTGTACCAGATAGCTGACCCATAAGTTACAATTGGTCTGGCAATAGATGTGTACATCCAAAGGCTGAGTTTTGGATTAAGGCCCCAGTGCTTACCAATGAGGTTTTTGCTGGTCCATAATGCCTCTCTGGCTCTTCGTATAACATTGTCTACATGAGAATTCCACGTCAACTTCTCATCCAGAATCATTCCCAGGTATTTTACTTGGGTAACGGATGATAGCTCTTCTCCATTCAGGAATGGGTAATTGGAAAGTACTGTTTTCCTTTTCTTTGTGAAGACTAACAGACTTGTTTTCTTAGGATTTACATTTAATCCTACTTCACTGCACCATCTACTAACGATGTTCAGGGCTTGCTGGAGTCGATATGAGATCATGTCTTCATATTTACCCCTGACAAGTATGACTATATCGTCAGCATAGCCTTGTGCCTCGAAATGTTTGGCACTGAGTCGATGCAAGAGCTAGTCTACTGCAATTGACCACAGGAGTGGGGATAATACACCCCCTTGTGGGCATCCTCTTACAGTATGTGCTTTTATTTCGGCATTGCCGAGAGTGGATTTAACCATTCTATTTCTTAGTACATTGCTTATCCATGTGCGTGTCGTATCATCTACTCCTCTGTCATGGAGGCATCTTTCGATATGTGAGGGATCAGTATTGTCAAACGCTCCCTCAATATCAAGAAAGCATCCCACCGCAAATTCTTTGCAATCAAACACAGAATGCATTCTGCTATTTTTCCACTTCTTCGTGAAAAAATCTGTAGCTATCGTGTCCCTT
>NC_051847.1:74768831-74779115 GCF_002237135.1 Teleopsis dalmanni | reverse complement strand
GAAATAAAGGTCATTTAAATGTATGTCTGATACCAAAACTATGAAAGAGGATAAATAAAAAAACCTTTAATTAATATTTATAATAGAATTATGATTAAAAGAAAAACCAATATTGCAAAAAATATTTAATTATACATACTATAAGTCAGCGATTTAAATGTTAATCGAGTTGTTGTCATTAGAGTCAGTCACTTGCTTCATCGAAGTAGGATGTCGTACAGAAGATTTAAATTTTTGTGAAAGACTATAGGATTCAATGACAAGACTTCTTTTCAAGTATGTCATAAGAACAATGTTTATGTGCCATTTTGAGTAGACTCTCGAAAATTAAATCCGATTAACAGCTATTGAGCGAAAGAAGATGATGCAAACCGTTATGGAGGAAAGATGTCAAGACTAACATCAAAAGATATTCTTATTTCTGCGAAAGAAAGATATGCAAACCGTTATCGAAGTAACATCTCAGGACTGACAATAACAAAACTTCTTTCCAGTACCATTGTGAGTTATCTGAAATTCTAGAGTCTGCCTTGAAAATTATTAACCAGATGAACACCTTAATTGTATATGTCTATAGAACTATTAACCACAAAATAAGTGAAAAAAGAATTTGTGAATGTATTAGGTTAGGTTAGGTTAAGTTACTGTGACCGTCCGAAGACTCACTTAAACCATTGTGATACCCTAAAGAATTTGACACCTGTCCCTATAACCATTTGATACTGGCCACAAAGCCAGTGACACAAGCTATGGAAATAGAATCTAGCTCTCTTAGTGAATTGAAAAAGTGTGATCCTAAGTAGGAGAGTCTATGTCTTGCGAAAGCAGGACACTGTAGCAGAAGGTGTATTAGTGATTCCTCTTCATCATCCTCCATGCAATGTCTACAATGTAAGAAGGTCCTGATATTGAGCCTCACGGCATGTCCTCGCAACGAGCAATGTCCCGAAATTATTCGCACTACCTTGGATATATTTGCTCGGGATAGGTTGATTAATTCCCGCGATCTTTTCTTGCTAATTTCTATTTACTAATTACTAATTTCAATTGGTCAATGTTGACAATCATCTTTAAAACATTTGGTATGTCCATAATTTTGTTCGATGCCGACAAGAAGCAAGTGGTATGTATTTCTGTGCATGTATTACTCAATACTTCTTTTCAAACGCTTTTTAAACGCAATTTTGACTAAATTGTCCCTGAGGACATTGTCGTTATGACCCCTAGTGGACAGTATCCGCATCACTCACTAATTAAACGAACAACGAAGCAAACTGAAAATAAGTAAATAAAATAACACTAACTTGGCGTTTTATTTTTATAATAACTTATTATGATAGAATAGTTTATCAATCGACAAAGTGGCACGGACAGCTAATATTTGAGATTGCCAAATACTAAAAACTCGGCAATTACACTAAGTAATAACTATTAAAAAACTATTATTTATTATTTTCAAATTTTATTTATATAATAAAATTTATATCTATGAGTAAAAAATGAGAGTCTAACCAAACTCTAACTAATATACACACGAGTTAAGAGTACTTACATTTATATATATGCAAAGACTATAGAAGATATTGCGTGTATGAGATTTTTAAAGACCGACAAACATTTGCTTAGATAACTCTTAAGGTATTTATTTATGTATTAAAGAGTTTTTCGATATAGGATCGATCCGTTTCTAATTGGGCACCTTGAAAATAGTAAGATATTAAAATTCTCAAAGTCAACTAAACCGGCAATAATCTACAAAATTACTCTAGAACTGCACTACAGCACTTATTTTAAAGGATCTCCGAAATCTGATTTAGTTTGTTGCAAACGCTTTGATATATATAATATCCATTTTTCACAGTATTTAAGTAAAGAGCCTACAATTTTAAAAATTAATAAATTAAATCATACAAGCATACAAACATTTACATTTAAAATGGTTTTAGGTCCTGAAAAGGAGACAGCTAACATTTTTTTATGAAAGAGTAGCAATGGAATTGTTCTAAATTGTTTAAGGTTCTTACACCTTTTACATTGAATTCTACAATTAAAATAGATTTAGGTTCTGAAGAGGAGATAGAGATTAGTTTCTCAACAAAATTTTAATAGAATTCTCTCCAATTTTTTAAAGGCTCTTAGGGTTGTGCATTTAATTCTGGAGAGAAGACAGCTAATAGTTTTTCTTATCAAAGTGTAAAAATAGAATTTTCTCCAATTTTTTAAAGATCATAGCATTAAACATTTAATTTTTATTTTAAAATTGATTCAAGTTCTGGTTAGGAGATAACTATTAGTTTTATTTTCAAAAAATTGACAGTAGAATTGTCTCTAATTGTTTTAACCTCTAAGTGTGGTGCCTATAATTCTGCATTTTAAATGGATTTAGGTTCTGAAGAGCAGAAAGCTTATAGTTTTCTATCAAAGAGTTTCAAACGAATTCTCTACAATTTTTTAAGGCTCTTAGAGTTCTCTTAGAGTTGTAAATTTAATTTTACATTTAAAATGGATTCAGGTTCTGAAGAGGAGATAGAGAATAGTTTCTTAGCAAACAATTTCAATAGAATTCTCCCCAATTTTCTAAGGCTCAGCGTTGTGCATTTAATTCTTCATTTAAAGTTCATGTCCTGGAGAGGAGATAATTAATAGTTTTTTTTATCAAGGAGTAACAATGCAATTCTCTCCAATTTTTTAAGGCTGTCAACGTTGAGCATATAGTTTTTTATCAAAGAGTAACAATAGAATTCTCTTCAATTTTTTAAGCTCTCAGAGTGGTGCTTAGAATTTTCCACTTAAAATGAATTAAAGTCCTGGAGACGAGATAGCTGAAAGTTTTCTGTTAAAGAATAGCAATAGACTTCTCTCCAACTTTTTAAGGGTCTTAGCATTGTACATAGAATGAATATAGTAAAATCTATTTAAAGAGAACAAAGCTAAGTTGCTTTTTAAAATATATTGAACACATCATTTTCGCTTGAATATGGCACAGCATCCAAATAAGCAAACGTACTGACCTCTGACGTATAAGTTCAGAACGGTCAGCACTGTAATCGAAAAATGGAAATAAAAATAAAAAAAAAAAACGCTCAAACTAAAACTTCATTTCTCCCTTATAAAGCCAAGCCATGTTGACGAGAGTGTAAACAACCGTATGTCGGTGTTTCTACGTATCTATGTTGCTAGATTCCGCATTTTTATAGAGCGAACACACAACTCAACATTATTGATTTGACAAAAAAAAAAAAAAAAAGGTGATAAAAAAAAAAAAAAAAAAAAAAAAAAAAATAAAATAAAGCGTGCTGGACATGTTCACACTTACGGAAAGATATAAACAATGTCAGGCTCGTAAATCGGCCCATGGAACGGCATATTTCGTATGTTTTTAATTAAATTAAACGATTATAGATACACACGTTCGTGTATGAATGAATGTACACTCACCGATACCGAGTGTGCGATATCAAAGTGAGATCAATTACAATATAAAATATCATATGTCAATACAAATGCTTAGCATTTTATGTTCGTACGGTCGTGAGAAACGTACTCGCCACCAAAATTACTCAGCCATAGATTTTGACGAAGTTGCAGTGGCAGCTGAAACGCACCCTTTGCGAAAAGTCTTTCATAGTTGTGGCGGTGCTACTGAAGCGGTAGTACTCAATTGGCTCAATAGATACAAATTCTAAATTCGCTTTGATGTGATAGTAAATCGTCGATGTTGAAAAAAATTTGCTTGTTTCGATTCGGTTTGTAATTTTTTGTGAAAATCGAAAGTGAAATTGATTTGAAGTGAAGAGTGTGTTTTGAAATCGATCCTGATTAGTGAATTTGATCCAAAATAATTTTTAAGAGTGAAAAACGTGTCAAAATGAAGATCTTTAAAAGTTGTATGAAATCATTTGCAAAGGAGTTTAAATGGAAAAACTTTGGCTTTGAATATAATCAACTGGAGCACTTCTATCGTTCAAAGGTATAGACGATCTATGAAAATGAAATGCAATCCGTAAAGATATATCGGTCAAATAGAGATGAAAAATAATTTTGTATTAAGTGATACCTTAGATTTTGGGCAAAAAAATATGTGGTGTATTAATTAATTCAAGGAAGATATAACTTTAGATAATATATATCTTTATATACGATATAACATTAATAGTTCACAATAAGATATGTGAATGTGAATATTAAAGTAATTGCAATACTAGAAAAAAGCGATTCATTTTTTTTTTAAATTGCTTTTGAGAAAAAATTAAAATAAAAATATTTAAAACTGTTTTTTAAATTAAAAAATAGGAAGTATTAATAAGAAATACATATAATATAAAATATCAAATATATATTAACATATATTAACTTCGGAATAATAATGAAATGTTGTGATTATATTAAAATACTCGTATTACAAAATGTCCTTTTTCACATTTATTATCTATACCGAGAAACTGTAATGGAAAAATGAATGAAAAGGTTTAATGATAGCAGTGTTCCGTTCCAAATGAGACCCGAACTCCGCATTTTATATTAATTCACCTCGACTCACTTCAAATGTTAGATTTAAGTTTTTTTTCTATCGATTCACATCTGTATATTCTAAGGATGTTCTGTTACGGTCTGATGATTCTAATTTATCTCACTATAGTTGATATTGTGTGTGTAGTGTTACTATAGTTGAGTTGTGTATAGTCTTACTTTGTAACTCTATGTTAAAACTTTAGCATAATTTTTGGTATTGAGGAAAAACAACACCATCTAAGTGGTGAAGCTTTTCATTTTTAAAAGTAGCTCATTTACAAAAAATAAGCTTCGAGCTTTCAAATTAAATTTTATAAAATTAACAGACATTAGTGTTGGAAAGGCCTAACTTATAGCAATGATACTTTAGATTTTAGTGATCCTTAAGTTATATAGATCAAATATGCGGTTCCGGAAAATAATTAACAGGGAATATTTGTTGTTGGGCGAAGAACTTATTTGCCAGTCAATGATCTACACCAGGGCTGTCTAGATTAGATGCGATCACGGGCCAATACAAATCACTGTATAGATTGGGGGGGCTGAAGAAACAAATACTTACGTTTATAGTTGTTTTTGACAAAAATAAAAATACGTTTATAATGTTAAATTAAGTTTTATTTATTTATCAATTTCACTTCATTTATTTGGTAAAATAAAATTTGCGTAATTGTAGTAGATTAAAAAAAAATCGCGGGCCGCACAAACATTAGTCGCGGTCCATATGTGGCCCGCAAGCCGCGCTTTGGACTACACTATTAAGCCCAAAAGGTATTTTTTTTGGGTTGATACTTTTATTCAATTTTTTGTTAACGTCTTTTGCGTGATGTTTTGAAAGTTACAGAAGCAGTAAGGATCAGTTAAAGATATATTTATTTTCGTTTGTTTTATTCTGGACCCAGACAAAAATTTCGTAGAGTATTTTTTGCAACTTTCATACAAATCAACTATCCTACATGTGTAAATAATAGAAAATATGTTTTTAAAAACTTTTTAAATAAATGGTTTATAAATGGCCTCACTTCTGATCCATTTCATGCTTACGAAATAACATAGCAATAACTTCATAGCAACTTCAAATCCTGTGAACCTGAATAGTACACACAGTGAATGCCTTTCACACTGCAAGACCTAGATTATAATCTAGATAATGAATGGTGTACATTTTTACAAATATTACCATTGTGATAAAATCATTAGCCATATTCACGATTTGATGTAAATGAGTCTGCATGATTGTATGTGCAAATAAGTAGCGACAGTTCTCAAGCCACTTTTCAGTCACTCCTCAATAAAAGTCTTTGTCACGTTTGCGTCCAACCACAATAATAATAATCTAAGGAATAAATATGTGAATGCATACATATTAACACCAAATCGTTAATGCGTCTGTTGTGTATACACAGGCTATAAGAACTGTCAGATTTTAAATGTTGATCAAAATTGAGAGATACAAATACAGGGATGTGATTAAATTATATGATACTGTTCGGAAGAAACAGCATCTTGAGAACTTAAGACTCGAATGGAACGAAATACCCCGGTAGTGAAAGGTGAATGTCTACTCTTCTAAGGGTGTGCAACGCGTATTCAAAAACGAGCTTTAAGTGAAGATTAACAAAGAAAAACTAAGCTGCATAAAGCAAAGAAGAGTTCCGCTTGTTTTAAAACGATCAATTGTCAAATACAATCTCCTAAGAAAAACAATTTCCTGTTAAAACAATTTGTATATAAACAGAATCTTAATAGAGAGATAAACGTTTTCTAACATGGTTTACATTCATGTTGTTCATGATAGTCAATTGGTAGAAAGACATATGACTACGAATACCTAGGTTGATGATTGATTGTATTATATAGGTTGACCTATATAATATATATGTTATGAATGACTCCTACTTATTACCTGCTCTTTAAAGTATGTAAGAGTAACGTGAACTGGCGCTCTTAGGGAGATGTTTATAGAAGCATGCGGATGAGCTTTTTCATACCGTTCAACATTCCTCTGACCGGGACCCTAGTTAAGAGTCTAAACATGTATTTTCATTTTGCATCATTAGTCCCTATACAGACATATGTTTTTTTATTGAAACAGTATTTTGTTATATATTATGCCCCACTGCAGTGACTAATCAGATCTGGCTATGTGTTCTCGTTAAGTGACTATAGACATATATCAATAAAAAAACTATTGAAGCAGTATTTTGTTATATAATATGCCCCACTGCAGTGACTAATCAGATCTGGCTATGTGTTCTCGTTAAGTGACTATATAGGTATATTTCAAATATTGATATAAAATTGTTATTGCTTGTAAGTTTTTTTTATTAAAGCGCCTTTGAACTAAACTAGCTAAATATACTAGTCAGTACTTCTGCCTGCAGAAATGGCTTCAAGTATATATATTTTTTAATTAATTTCTATTCTGTTATACACAGTAAAGCGTCTTGGTATTATTATGCAAGATTTGCTACGAAGCAGAAAAAGAGAATGCTTAAATAATGTAAATTATTTCTCAAAACTATTTAAAAATATTGATATCATATCAAGGGCAACATTATAGACTTTTGCAATTAACATTCGATTCTTAATTTAAAACAGGCTTCCTTTGAGGCAGTATTAACGTATAAATAGTTTTCTTCTTGATTTGCTATTTATACCAAATATTCTGCAACTAAAGATTGTTTATGCTAGAAGAAATGCTAAATATATATTCTTAGCCTTTTTTATGTGTTACACGAGTCCCCTCTACTTTGGAGAACTTAGTTTCATTTCGCGAATCTCTCCACTCCAGTCGTAAAAGTTCAAATGAAATCAACTTTTTGAACTATTTTCATTCATTAAAATTGGTTTAGTGTTTTTATGTTAACAACAGATAACATTCGAGTATCTGAAAGAAACGTGACGGAGTTTTTTACACATAAAATTATTAAGTAAATAAACATCGAAAGTCATAAACTGAAGAATCTGTCTAGCTATTAAAGTCGGCTTGTGCTAATCAACAGAAACTTGGCCGTGAAATTAATCGGAACGAATTTTATGCACTACAAACTAAATACGCGTAAACGAAAGATGTCTAAATAGTTAACGACACATAAAAGATATTTTTTCCTTATTAATTATTAATTAATAATTAATAATAACATAATAACATAGTTGTGTGTTGCTTCTACGTCATTATCAATACAAAGATCTCAGAAAATTAAAAGTGAAAATCTCAAGTTAATAAATACTATATTGTGACGTAATACAAATCAGTACAAAACTCAGTACTAATAATAGATCACGTCTATTGAAAGATACAGCATCTGCTTGAAACAAATATATAGCTATCTTATCACTTACTTTAAAACAAAACATTTGGAAATAGTTCTTGAGATATTACATATACACGTCAGATTATGACTACTATATATGTTATAAAATAGACTATTTAAACAAAGGCATAATTATTACCCAAATAAAAGACAATCTTATACAATTCAACACTCTAAAGAGCTAATAATTATTTGGATCTCTGCTTATGTAGATATTAAGGGGTACTAGATTAAACAGATAGTTGGAGCAGAAAACTTACTATCACTTAAGCGATCCGTCAAGGAAGTGAGTAAAAAAGATCTGTAATGGTTTTATATTATTAATTTTTTAAAAATAAAGCGAAGAATGGATCTGGTATAAAACCACATTATGTAAGCTTCAATATAATAAGTTTGAAACCAAACCCAAAAATATTGCACAGACGCTATTAGAACTTGGGATCGATTTCATTTTTAGTACAAAAACTGCACACGCCGACACTTATTAGGTTGAGAGAATAAAGATTTATGTCCTTTTTATAGCTCTACTGTTAGATTAATAACTCATATATTATAGAGCTATCCAGAAACAAGAATTGTACATTTTCTTTATGATAACATTAGCTCAAATTATTGCGTAAAATATCAAATATTACAAATCCATAAAAAAATTACACAGCCTTCTGCATACAATGATATGACGCACATCTTATGTTATATACAGAATATAAGAGATATATCCATAGATGCAGTAATGTAATCTTAATGAACTTTTATTACCTAGAATAAAATTGTTGTGGTGCCTACAGAAGAGCTAATTGTTAGGCTAACGTGAATTTAGTTGGTATTTTTTTAAAATAGAATAAAATTAAGAAATTTCTTGAAGATATCAAAAACCTATTATTATTTAATATTAAGTAATAGTACATAATCTGATTATAATGCCATCAGTGCAGAGTATTTTGAGCAAGATATACCAGAAGAATCGTAAAAATAATATATAAAAAGTATGCCTTCCTATTAAAGTGAACTTTTTCAGAAACCGGTTTTCGGTTTCCTTTTGTATAATGGAAGCCAGTATTTAATTTACAGTTAAAAAAACCGGTTTAACAATAATTAGTTAAAAACAGCTGCCATATACAGCCATCTTGGCTATAAAATTTGTTTTCATCACTGTTTTTGCTATCATATATATAAAAGCGATGGTTTCTAATTCTGTGAAAACAATGGGTGTAAATATATTAGTTCATTTCATTTGGTTGATTATGATATATCTTCATCTTGGAAATCAAAACCAAAAACACGTTTTTTGCATATCAAACTGAATTGATTTACTGTTGAAATACACATAAATTCTCTTGGCGATATAAAAATTTTGATAAGAACTCTTGCACCTAAATTAGCATAAGATAGAATGAATAAACCTCGATTCAAGTAGCCTCCTCGAATAAAATTAAGAAACAGCCGAAGCTGTGTTTTGTATATATTCCATAACGCTAAAACGCAGAAATAAAATAAGTCCCATATACCATATAAATAGATTTATAAATACTATTGGACTGCCCTTTATTAATTGCTTTAAGAGTAATGTAAACTGGCACCCTTGGAGATATATCTATAGAACGTAGATGTGTTAGGCTAACTGCTTTTTATACCGTGCAATGTTCTCCTGACCTGAAATTCTGATGAGAGTCACCTTAAGTGTTTCTACCGTTGGTGTTAATTAAGGGGTGGCAAAAAAGTCTTTTATGGTTGCGACATATTCACAATGGCTCTATAGTGCCGTAGCGCTTCAGTTGTAGATGATTTAAAAATATTACTTTGTCAAAATTCAAAATTTAACAAATTACTATAATGGATAAGCTAAACTTTAGGAATCTCAATCATTTTTAAATAAAAATAAGCTTTAAAATAAACAGAAAAACAAAAAGAAGTCGTCTGTAGCTGTAAAAACCAGGTTTATTTGTTATTCAAAAAATTGATATTTAATAAAAATTGCTGCAATTTATAGTAAAATTATGAAGAAACTGGTGGAAATGAATAAACGCCGAGTCGATCACTTTATTCTATACAACTCCAAGGTTAAGTTTCACCATTGGCTCTTAATCTCTTAATATGGTTTTATAGAGTATAAATTGTGATAAGAGCCATAAATTTTAAATTTGGTGTGCAATTTCTCGGGTAGGTGTAGTGTCATAGGTGACAAGCGAGTTCAAGTTCTTAAAGTTCTCCACCAATCTTCACCAATTTAATAAGTTTAATATTTTAGCAGTCATTTCATTTGGTCTTTCTGCAATTTAACTGTAGTTCACTCTGGTTGGTATCGAGATTTTTTGATAGTCTTATTGAAAAAGTATATCAGAAGATATATAAGATTCCCAAAACGAATAGTTGAAGGATGATTCACATGAAGATTAAGGGAATGTAAATTATTTTAATCAGAGTTTTAAATTTACTTTAGAAATTAGTTTGAATT
>NC_051847.1:74761374-74768731 GCF_002237135.1 Teleopsis dalmanni | reverse complement strand
ATATTATCAAAACTGTGACATTAGTAATGTTCACAACAATAATCAAAGACCTATCTTCATTATTAAAAATGCAATAATAATATTTTACCCATTTTTCAACAATTATAAAGAAATTGACTCTCTGAATTACTTAATTGTCAGCAATGAGACAAATTTCGAATAGATAAATTCAAGAGGAAAATGAAAGAAAGGCTAGTGATAAAAACTTCTGTGAATATTGGATTACAAGTAGAAAACTATTCAAAGACTTATGAGTCCTTATACTTATCATCTAGGCACATCTTATTAAGTATATTTATATTGACTTATAGGACAAAATATCGCTAATTAATTACGGTACGGATCAAGATTTTAAACCGTGTTTAGTCCTGACTAATTATGGACAGTAGGCTTTAAAAAATAGATATTTGAAAAATTCAAATGAAGATTTGGAGAAGTGATATCAGTCAACGTATAAATAAAAATATCATTATAACCTCAATAAGCAACTGAGACGCAATTTTCTTAAAGAAACGTATATATTATAGAGGTAAGAATACTCTAATTATCAACTGAAATTTTCGAGAGAAAAGATAATCAATTTATCTTCGGTTCTCCATATGTTAACCTTGACTAATACTTTTAAATCGACATTTGTTATGAGAACATTTGTTCTGGTCCATAACAGAAAAGAGATGGCAACTGAGTCCAAAAACTGTTTTGAATGTAGTAATTCAGTTGGATTAATGCTGGTAAGTCTTTTTTAAAATTCAATAACATAAAAACATTAGTATTTATTTAATGATTACTTAATTTAATTTAATGATTAATATTATTATTTAAAGATAATGATTTAGAAAAAAACTGATTAACTTTAATAGAACAATTTTTTTTACTAGTAAAACAATTAGCTTGATCTTTATACTTTTATATATACATGCATATATATACATAAAGATCCGAATGCAGATCTGATTAGTATAGTATTTAAAGAGTGTATAGTATTTAGAAGCTGCTGGTTGAGATGGGTAGGACTCTGTCGCTGATGTTGAGCACAAATTTTTTTAAAATTAAATAAAAACCAATTTATTCAGAGTCTGTAGATTAAAAACTAATAGCATTGAAGCACTTACATCCAGTATTGCTAGGATCGATCAGATCTATAACTGATCTCAAAAAATTTAAGCTTTTGTATGAATTGGTTTGTAAATTTTTCTGTCAAACTATAGTAAATTCAGTTAAGTAATTGAAAGTGTTCTAATGAAAAAGATATTTAAAGTAGCAATAAGAAAACTAAGATATATGTGAAGACTCTGTGGCCGGTGAACTAATCACGCGCATTACTGAAAAAATCGTATGCAGTTCAACGTCACCTTAATAAGTGTGTAAAGTTAAACCAACCTTGCGTAATGAGTTAGTTAGACCAGGTAAGTCAGTAATTAAGATTTGTAAAACTAAGATATATGGGAAGATTTTGTGACCGGTAAACTGATCATGCACGTGACTGAAAAAATCATATACAGTTCAACTTCATATAAATGAGTGTGTTATTTTAGACCAACTTTGAGTTATGAGTTAATAAGACCAGTTAAATATATGCCAGGTTAATATATATAATTTCATTGCTTGACTATATCAATCTTCTCTATCAAATATTTAATTATTAATAAACATATTAGGTTTGTAGTTAATTTAAGAATAATTAGTTATTTATATTTAATAAATAATAAATTACAAATTAATAAATTATTATTTCCTTA
Organism: Teleopsis dalmanni; assembly: GCF_002237135.1. NCBI lineage: Eukaryota > Metazoa > Arthropoda > Insecta > Diptera > Diopsidae > Teleopsis > Teleopsis dalmanni. The sequence goes on along the minus strand of NC_051847.1, from coordinate 74,766,992 downwards.
ACTTACCTTCAATGTTCATCGATTGTCTCCGTTTAGCTTGTAAAACTCCAACTAAACTTGATAGCATCTTATTTCGATGTGAAGCACTACGAATGCCTAATCTTTTGAGGTCATTATCGTTCAATTCTGATATATCTTCCACTCGATTATACATTTGTAAATTTGCTATATGTCATTGAAATATATTAAAAATTTAATATTAATTTAATTATGCACTGAGTAATTTTAATACTTTCGTATTGTTGCAAGTCCAAGAGATCCAACCAATTGGCAATGCTTAGCTTCGAATTGTAAACCATCATAGTGGGATGATCTTTGCGTCTCGAGGTTGGATAACGAAAATTCCATGATATACCTTTTAACATAGGCCATATTAATTATTTAAATTTTTTTTTTTTAAATTATTTATTAAATAATTTAATTTAAAATATAAATAAATAAAAGAATAATTTTTTTTTTTTGATTGTGTCAACTCACTGCCTCGGCGATGTGCCATGCCCTGGCATCGAATTGCCTGGTCTTACGTTGCCCATTTTGAGCTTCTTAAAATTCCAGTCACTTTTAAAAAGAATAATTTCTTTAAATTTTTAACAATTTAAAACGAATTTTTTAATAAAATTAATAATTATTTATAAATAAATCGAGCACTTCACGCTCACAAACTCGGGCATTGACTGAATGTCACTGCCGTAGATCAAGCCGACAACTACCGCAGCCGCGTAAGTTTTTGGTGATTTTCCTACTCTAGTCTGTTGTCTGTCGTCTGCGTCCGTCCTCTGTCGTGTAACATTCGCTCTACTGTGTTTTGTGTGACTTTTATCTTTATTGTATTTTTGTCGGTTTTTTATGTTGTCAGTTGAATTTGTTTTCATATTTTGTTATTGTTTTTTATCACAGATTAGAAGGTTTTTCGTTTTCTACGCTTCTGTCCAGTCATATATCGTATTTCGCTGATCGCAGCGGAATTTCCTTAATTAAGCCACACTGAGTACAATGTTGAATTCCGATATCACAAACAGTGGCACTCACTGTAACTATAATTATTTTTATTTATTCATTTATTTATTTATTTTCATTAAATTAATTTTGTTTTTCTTCTTTTTTTTTGTAATACTTTTTTAATTGCTTTTCACACATAATCATTTTGAGACTAGAGTATCAGGTGAATCTTCAGAGTGAGCTGGTCATGAACTTAGCGGAAATAGGTTCCATGCCCAATGGGAAACATATAGACAAGATCTGCCCAGAAATGAAATAATAACAGTTCACATACAGACTAAAAATAAATAATTTGTCAAATTGCAAAGAGATCATCTTTAGTAAATTAAACAGTTCATCTATATTCCACATATCTAAAAGTGAAAACTTAAAATTCTGGAATGGATATACTAATGGATCTTATTAATAATCAAAAGAAGAACAGACCTGATATAATGAACACATACATATATGTGTACAAATGTAATATATGTGTATAAATGTAATTTATAATGTCTTAAAAAACTTATCCTATGTGTATAAATGTAATATAACATATATACATCTACGTAAAGTCTTCAAAAACCTATCTGAAATATATCAAATTGGCACGATTTATTAGGTCAACTTGGAAAGCAGAGAAAAAGTGGTTTGGCTAAATAAACAAAGTAGTTCTTATTTGCAAATACCGTTAACATTCTGGAGAAATATTGTTTCTTCAAAAACCTATCTGAAATATATCAAATTGGCACGATTTATTAGCACAACTTGGAAAGCAGAGAAAAAGTAGTTTGGTTAGATAAACAAAGTAGTTCTTATTTGCAAATATCGTGAACATTCTAGAGAAATAATGTTTGATGATTGATGAAGATCTTTGGTTCTCTATGAGTTGGCAACGACTATCGTACGACCTTTATCGCGACATTGATATAATTCAGCGAATTAATATCCAGTGGCTTCGATTCATGTCGTGAGAATGGATGAAGATACTCCAGCGAAAAGAGTGTTTCAAGTAGTTGTTGGAGGAAGAAGGCTTAGACCTTATCTCCGGTAGAGTGATCAAGTTGTGGGAACACTAACCGGATTTGATGTACGAAACTGAAGAAATGTAATAGCAAACGATGTCGCTGCAAGACATCGCGCCAGGAATCATGTGTAATACCCGATTAATGGCCAAAATATCGACAATGTCAAACAAATTCTTTTGCAGCAACCGCTGTGTATCTAATCGAAGAAAATACTGAGACATCATAAAGTAGAGGACAGATAATCAAAAAGACTGGGGAAATTCTTCAAGAGTGTCAGCCATTTCAACTATTGATAAAACTTAGTATTTCATTTACTTGAATCATTTAATCATTTAAAGATTTAAATAAAAAAAGACATCATTTTTATTGATTATTCAGCGTATTTAATTAATTTGAATACGTGTGATTTATATATATAACTGATATGATAAGCGGAGTTTCCCCCAATTTGAACAAAATCTTTTTTATATCTAGCACTGTATTAACTCGGAAAGACCTATTTTAAATAAACAAGAATAAAACACCAACATAGCAATTTTTCAGCATAGCAATATTCGTTATTTTCTATAGGGACTAATGCAATTCTCTCGATTATATGTCCGAAGTATCAAGATTATTGCGAAATTAAGTTTTATATTCAATTCTAGCAATAGAGAAAACTTATATCTATTTTTCGAATGCTGTAGTAGCTAAAGGACAAAGTCGACCAATTTCGCTAGTTTAAAATTTTTTTTATTTTGTTTTACAAGTTTTTATTTAAAAGTTTTTATTTCTATATCTCATATATTTAAATATTTAAACAAATAGATTGCCATTGTCGCACACACAAAGAAGCAGATCTGATTCAATTTACTTTCCTGAACTGATTGGAAAAACAGACTTTATTGGGTCTCCGGTGGTTCTTCCACAAAGCAAATGCAAATTCAATATGTATGTTGAGGAAGTAGAACCAATTGTTCGTGACTTTACGTGAGCTAACTACAACTTAAAAATATGACTCAAGTGGTGGTTCCAATTAATAAATTATAAATTGAATATTTATTTCTGATGTCGCGTGTAGAAACCATATGTACTACTGCCACTATTAATTTCGTGAGTCTAATCATTAAAAAACAGTAATTTGTCACTAATTTAATTTTATTTCAGAAAAATATTCTTCTTTGCGATCTTTTTTCTTTTGCATACATTCGAATCACTCATCATAGCTTTTTTCCATTCCGTTCAAGATGCCTTCAAAACAAAAACATATTTATTGTAGTCATCAAAAATTTTATTCCGCCGACATGTTGGAGCAAGACGAAGTCATTACCAGTAAAATCAAACTATAAATGGCGGATCATCCATTAAATCGATGTTTTCGATGCTCAAAAAGTTACATATTAGACACGATATGGTATAATGTACTACTAAGCATTGACCGCATTATCATTGTGTTGCTTTAATAATGTTCTTGGTGTATAACAACTTTTTTCTAGAAAAGAAGAAATTATTTACTTCTTTTTGTGACCGACGTGACCAAAAACAAGCTCGTATTCATTTTGAAACACCTATAAAAAGTATAAAGTTATCTTACGTGGTTACAAAGCAAAACCCATTATAAGATATGGCCCAACCTTAGATGCCACAAGTATCGCACTCTTGGATGCACGCTTTAAAACCATGGCAATTGTCTTTTCTGAACATTTCTTTCTCAACATTAGCACCGTACTGAGCTTTTACTCTTAAATTTTATGAGCTTTAACGAGTCCAATTAATTATCACATATATATGTTTTGATGTACGATGGTGCAGCTAATGTCTAAGATTGACTCAATCTTATATGGTTATATCAGCATTATAATTTCTACAGCATTTATGTTTTCTAGTATAACTGATATTGTGTAGCTTTGACGTAATTTGTCCTTCATCGATTTACGTCAGCAATCGATCCTGCTATAACAGCATTTCACACTTAGAAAAGACGGGGTTTCATTTTCTAAAAGAGTAAATAAGTTTATGGATGCATTTATGTCTGGTTAATCATTCTTGAAATCTATAATTAATTGTAGGAAACAACCTAGTCATACAAGTTTGTATTTTTTTGCTAAAACGAGTATATAACATCCAAGTTATTGTAAGCAATATAAATCGGGCTCAAATGATAAAACCAATTTAATAAGACAGTGATTAATGACGTCAACATCCGAAGGGAATATCAGTACCTAACAATACTTGGGTTGTCAACGTTTATCAAATAAATAGTGGTCCTTATAACCTTACCTCGAATCAGAGATAACTACAACACGAACTACCATTGACTCTCGGATATTACTTATAATGTAATGTCAAATTGGTCATTCGAGGCCAACAATTCGATGCTAAAAATCTATTTTAAATCAAGTTATAACTTAATTATTCGAACAAATATAGAGAAAAATTTAAAATGTATATTTGTGTGATTTGTAAGAAATAGAAAATATATATTAAAAATAAAAAAAAGGTAACTAGATGTTTGTTTTTATTTTTTATTTAAAAGTTTTATAATTAAAAAAAAACATTGTACCCAACGTTTCGATGTATTTACCACTCCATCATTGAGTGTATTTGTTTAATACTCTATTTTTGCCGAAGAGACTAATATTGCATTACAGCGCATTGGCCAAAGGAATTCTAGTAACAAAACAATGCCCATGAATTGTTTTGTGAATAGAAGAAGAGGCTCCGACGCCACTAAGAGTAACTAACCTCTATAAGATGACATAAGGAGTCGATAACATTTCGTAAAGGTATAATAGGGTTTTGAGAAAGATTCCTTAGCTAAAATCAAATCAGGATAAATGTTGTCAGAGTGATGAAAGTCGAGATGGGGCTGTATAGCCGGTATCGCCGGGCAAGTCACAAAAGATACTCATCAATGGAAATAACTTAAACGAAGAAATTGGAGATGTGTTTGTAATTTAACCTTGCGATTATTAACAATATAGTCCTGAATGACCTTGCGTTCAAAAAAGTGTAACAGCGATCATTTCTAATCATAGAGGTATAAGGTAGGTGTACCTTGATAAAGGTATGCCGACTATCTAACCCGTTAACTGGAAATTAAAAGTTAGATAAGTTCTTCATACGGAAGTCACTATTTACGATTTGAGTCTTGGCGACACTGATTGTTGTCAGGTGTCATCTGACGTTTCTATAAACGAAAGTTTGACATTATTAAACATAACCTACCTTAGACTTTTTCTAGAAAATATTTTAATTTTGAAGATACTTATTAGATTAGATTTTTTGGGCGATTAGAAAGTTGAACTTGAGAGATCAATGTTCTGTAAGGTGTTAGAATAGATGTAAAGAAATATGTTTTAAAAAACTTTATTTTTTGTCATTTTATTTGATAAATTTTTTATACCGAGAATAGTTCTAGTGGAACCTAACAAGGAAATGTTCCATTACTTCTAATAAAAGCTTACATAAACTTATATCAAACACAAAAATCACATGTTTATTTGATTAATCTATTTAATTTATTTAACTATTGATCCATAAAAACAATATTATTAACTGAATTATTTTAATAAAATAAATAGGCCTCCATTTCAATCGTCAGCTGAAAATTAAAAATTTTCAGAAATTTTA
>NC_051847.1:74757657-74761274 GCF_002237135.1 Teleopsis dalmanni | reverse complement strand
TTTTTTATATATATAACAAATTTGAATATATTATTATTAATATTAGACTGTGAACACTCATTTGTATAAATATTTAAAACCAATTTTTTATTTGTTTTTAGCAAAATTCTTTCATACAATGCAAGTGTCAATTTCTATATGTTCTTTGGTGGTACAAATTTTGGTTTTACAGCTGGTGCAAATGATTGGGGCTATGGAAAGTATACACCTGACATAACTTCATATGATTATGATGCTGTTATGGATGAAGCTGGTGGTATCACAGAGAAATATGAATTAGTACGTAATGTCATAAAAGAATATATGGAAGTACCTGATATTAATGTAACAATGGCTTCACGCATTGCTTATGGCTCTGTTATATTGAAGCCGATAGCAACTGTGCTATCTGGCATGGGACGTTCAACTCTAACTAGAGGTAAAGCAATAACTGCTGAAAAACCTCAAACATTTGAGGAACTTGATCTGTATTCAGGTCTTGTTCTATATGAAACTGAACTACCAAGGTTGGAAATTGATCCCACTTTACTGACGGTTAATGATTTACGTGATCGAGCATTCGTTTATGTCGACGAACAATTTGTAGGCACTTTATCTAGAGAAAATCAAATATTTTCATTACCATTGAGCAAAGGTTGGGGTAATAAATTACAGCTCTTAGTGGAAAATCAAGGTCGCATTAATTTTAATGTTGCCAACGATACTAAAGGCATAATGGGTGATATAACCGTACAACGTTTAAGTGGCGAGAAACAAAAACTTGTTAATTGGGTTTCAACAGCAATGCCTTTAGATGGTGATCAAATTCTTGATATAATAAATAAGCACAAGAGCATAGACATGACTGATGATGTTTTAAATATCAAATCCCATGTGATGTCAAATGGACCTGTTGTTTATTATGGAGAATTCTTGGTGGGTAAACTAGGTGATACGTATCTAAATACAACAGGTTGGGGTAAAGGCGTTCTTTATGTTAATGGATTTAATTTGGGACGCTACTGGCCGCAAGCTGGTCCACAAATCACTATGTACGTGCCAAAGGAGCTTTTAACCTTAGGTCTTAATAGTGTAGTTATGTTAGAATACCAACTCGCAAATCAAAAAATACCCAATATTGCATCAGTGGAGTTAATGAGTAAAGCACAATTGGACGGTTAAATACAAACGCATAATTTACTATGGAAATGGAATAAATAATAAAATTTTCATATATTTAATGAAACGAGACTAATTCGGGCACAAAGTAAATGTACTTCTATATGTATCTAGCAAATAAAATTAATTATAACTGTATAAAGTTTTCCCTAATTGGAGTTCCTTACTATAAAAATACCAATAGCAGTCTTAATAGTAGAACAGCCAGTTCAAAATATATAGTGTATATAGTTTTTGAAAATGGTCAAAAAGTTAAATATCTGAAAGTAGTTCTAGTTTTAAAAGATGTAATTATAAAAATGTTGAGCACGGCACTACTAAAAGTATGTATAGAAATTAAATCAATAAAATTAATAGCGAGTTTAAGCTGGATTCAAAAATAAGTTTAAATTCACTCCAAGAAAGTAGAGAAAGCCTGAAAAATAAATAGATGAAGATAAAATATTTTATTTATTTGTAAAATCAAGATTAGTTCACGTATAAACAATTAAGATATATATGATAGACATATTGCCAATGAAGGTAAAGGTCTGGTAAATTGCGTATAGCTAATAGTTTAATACTAAACTCTTATTATGCTAAAATGGTTAGAAAAAGAATTGGAGAACGGGACTCGGTTGCTATAAGAACGGGACTATGCGACTATGGTGAATCTTTTGTCCTAGGAATGTTAAAGTGATGGTAGGTATACAAAATCGAAAAACAACCTTCATTAAATATTAATGAAGAGTAAGTGAAATTTATAAAATCTGTTAGAAATACTGTGTGGTCTGTACATACATAAAGCAATATAAAATATATAAGAGAAGAAAAAAATGTCTTCTTGTGTTTTTCTTTGATTTTAAAATAGCTATCATTGTGCGTTATCTCCAGATCCAACAGTCCTACAATATGCTTTTTAAAATTAAAAAAAAATATAAAAAAAATTTAAATAAAATGATAGGATATAAATTAAAAATTGTTACAAAATATATTTGAAATGATCAATAATCTCATAATAAATTTTTATAATTATTTGTATATCATTTATAATAAGATTTTTAATTTTCACCGGGCTTAGATTTTATTTAACACATAAAAATTTTAAAAAATATCGCATTTAATAATTTGTATTAAAATTTTTTAATATATTTTTAAATAATATTTGTAAGAGTGAGTTTGTGTTATAATCATAATTATATCTAAGCGAACGAAGGTCTTCCTGGGTTCCTGATAGGATTATATGTCCTATATAATCAGTACTTGATCGTCTGTACAGATCGGCTCTAGAATGTAGACTTGATCAGTCCTGTAATTTGTATTAAAATTTTTTAATATATTTTTAAAAAATATTTGTAAGAGAGTTTGTATTATAATCATAATTATATTCAAGCGAACGAAGGTCTTCCTGGGTTCCTGATAGGATTATGTGTCCTATATAATAAGTACTTGATCGTCTGTACAGATCGGCTCCAGAATATAGACTTGATCAGTCCTGTACAGCCAGTTTTTGTACAGCCACACAGATCATGATTAGTGATTTTGTAAGGGCAGTGCTTCATTGGTATTAATTATTTAATCATCTATGTATTAATAATTGTATTAATAACTGTATTAAATATAATTAATTGTATTAATAGTAATTATTATTATAATTTAAAATTTGGCGTTTATAAAAAAAAAATAATTGTTAACAACTACCATTTACCATTAGCATCAGATTATCGCATTCAGTTCAGTTATTCCTTTTTTGATTTATTTGTAAATTGTTATTCCATAGTAAATCGCTTTATTACTTATTTGTCCTTTTATTCTTAATAATTAATTAATAAGTAAACATTACTATTCGCTTTTTTATATATAAAAGATTTTAGTTGAAATAAGCAGATCATTTTGTATAATTCATATAATCTGTACTGTACTCTCTTATTTATATTTTTTACTACTACAGAACTTCTTTCTCAAGTACTACTTGCTTAAGTTTAGTACTGCTTAGTAGTTTAGTATTGAAAAATATTTTTTTTTACAAATCTGAAGCTCTTTAACAGGATCAGTAATTCTATTTGGTTTGAAAAGCATATACATTTTACAAAAAATGATAACTGTAGACTAAAATCAATACATGCTTAAGAGAGATCTCTGTTTATAGGACCTACCCACTGGCTTGTTAAATACTTTCTTTGCTTACATTATATTTCATTGCCTCTTTTTGCATTGTTATGGGGTACAGTGAAAAATCCGTTAAATGATCAATCTCTCTTAACTATTGTCGGTTCTCGTTTTACAGTTTTTATACAATGTATGTCTTTTCATTTAAAAGGTTAGTTCATTGCATCAGACAGACTTACTGATCCCACAGGTGTCCGCTTAAAAAAGCTTTCCATGTGTTACTCATAAGTTGGGTTACCAAAGGCACTTATATGGTTACCGGCATATTAAATCCCTTTAAAACCACAACCCTTATAATAATTATAAAAATA
>NC_051847.1:74750959-74757557 GCF_002237135.1 Teleopsis dalmanni | reverse complement strand
ACACTGCTAGTGTATTATAGTGTATTATATATAGTATTATATTATATATATATATATGTATTATATTATATATAGTGTATTATATTATTATAAATTATTTTTATATTATAATTATTATATTATATTATTATTATATATATATATATTATATATTTTCATTTTGTTAATTCTAGTTAGGAGTTTCTAACATAACAATCTTGAACTCTATATTCTATGAGTATTGAAACCAACTTTACAACATCATCATATAAAATTAATCCATTAAAAGATGTAATTGTATCCAACTTCAAGTTTATATCATAGGCATTAGAGTTGCAAATATAAAGAAATACTAGGACACTTATCAGTGAGAATTAAAAGTAATGCAACCTAATAAGATCTTATGTTGAAAGTAAGCCCTTATGCTTTGTTCATTAAGCCTAATAGTTTTCCCACGACTAGACAGTAAAATCGACATTCTATCAAATCAGAAATGAATTATCTTTTATAACTTACTGATGACACAGATATCTTGTGTGCCGTCATTAATTGCAATTAAGGACACTAATATGGTATCAATAGGCTAAAAAATAGCGCAGATACCAAGAAAATGCGTTGAAAAGGTGGAGGTCTGGACACAGATCGAAAATCACAAAAATATGGCTTTAAATGCTAGCATAAAAGAAACATATTCGTAGTAATGCGAAATTGGTTCCCTTGGGATTTTGATTAATTTTTTTTTATTGTTCAAAAAATATATAATTTTTAATAGAAAACGTGTATTTCTATATTGATTATAATGTCCCAATTTTTATATGGACTAAAATATTGTTATTTTAAAAGATCTACTGCACTTTTACACACCAAAATTGAACAGTAGAGATTTGTATTCGAGAACAAAAGTTGAAATATATTTCGTTTAAATATTTTTTATTTCATATAGAATCAATAATTTCTACCTCTACATCCAATTCAAGGATCAGAGTAAGATTGACAATCCAAATAAATGTAACTCTCAGTTGATAGTACCAAGCAAATAGAATAGATAATTTGTAGAAAACTATCAAAACGAGGACACTTTGGATATTTCATATATAACATCATTATATAGTTTGAAGAGTCGTCTTCTAAAATTGTTTTGAATATATTTTTCTCCTGACTTAAAGACGTTGGGCTTATGTGAAACTTGCTTCACAGCCCCGCCACCTTCTTTCTTTTAACTATGAAAGTGGAGACTGAACAATCTTGGGGTTGTTATATAGCATTCAATTAACTCTTTTGTCAATTCTAATTTTTATGCAGTCAAGACAGAATATATATATATTCACTTAAAATACAAATTTTTTTTTGTGACTTTAAATAGAGCATAATATTCTAATTCTGCATACTAAATTTCAGATCCTATTGCAACCAGAAACAGTTTATGAACGTGTACAATTTCAATTTGAGGAAGATGCATTCGATGCTGTTCCTGACCTCATCACGTTTTATGTTGGTTCTGGTAGGTAGAGTTAAATTTCATTTTTATATCTATATGGTATTTCTTATAAATATAGTGTTTTCATTATAAATTTTTAGGTAAGCCCATTTCGGCAGCATCAGGTGCACGTATACAATTTCCATGTAATCGTACATATCCGCTCTCATTTTATGGCCACAAAATAGTTGGAAACCAATTGCACACACAAATGTTAGCAGGCATTCGGGGGACAAGTCCACTAAACTCACCACTTAGCAATAACAGTAGCTTCCGGTTTGGTACAACAGCCGTACAACAAATGCAACAACAGCAGGGACAACAGCACCAACAAACTAATAGTCCAATGTCTTCGCCTCCACGCGTTAAACGTGATATACCACCGCGCTTACCCTCGAAGAAGCAACGTTCACAAAGTCTCACACCGGCTCAAGCCATGGTTGTGTCGAATATGAAGCATTGTGATAGTGGTGATGAGAGCAATAATGGTGATGCCATAATAAATGGTAATAGTGTTAGCTTTAAAGGCGTACGCCGTTTTAGTAACTTCGAGAAGTGTAACAGTCTTGGTGGGTCACCAAGTGAACAACAATTGCAAACCGCACATTTAGAACATATAATGTCACACAATAAAATTCACAGTAATGGCTTCCAAACTATAGCACGTTGTTCGGCAAGTGAGATAGTGGACCATGTTAAGTTCACCACTCATTCACTGCCACGACCTGCGACAAACTCTTTTCGTACGAATACGACACGCATATCTGGTTTAGCACGTGACTTTAGCACTGAGTCTAGTTCCAGTTTAAACACCAGCTTAGACGGTAAACAAATTCCAGAGTTACCAGAAAAAGCACCAAGTCCGCCTCCAAAACCAAATCGTGTACCGCCGACTTTGCCACGCAAAGAAAAAGATATAATAACACTGGAACAACAACAAAATTCTTTGCATCGAGCAGCTGCAGCAGCAGCTGCCGCTGCTGTTTACCAGGCAAGCGGTTCAGATTCAGGCAACGGCTCAGGGGATTCAGTACAAAGTTCGATACCGGGTGATATGAGCGAATTTACGTTACACCGTGGAGTTATTATTAAAAATCCACGCTTTATGAGTAACTCTGCGTCTTCTGCAACACTAAAAAGTCTAACCGAATTCGACGCTGCTGCGGCGGAAGATCAATTATTTACTTTGGAAATACCCAAATTTAAGCCTGTAAGTTATATATGCGATTTAGGTCAATTAATATAAAATATGTAAAAAGATATCGTAAACAAAGTAATGAAATGTAATTGATGTCGAAAATTATTTTTACAGGTTTCGAAATTTGATATTGAAAATTTCAGCACATTGCTGCTACCATCTGTGGACAATAAGCCATTAGATGGAGATGCGTTAAGCACATTCAAAATGATGCTATTAGAGACTGGCCCCAAAATGATAGCAGAACACATAACACGCATTGACATAAGTTTGCTACTCGAAGAGCTGCCTGAAGAGGATGAGAATTACGAGCATAATGTATTAGATTGCTGTGGTCTAGAAATGCTAACTCTACCACAGGGTAAGGTCTTCCGACACGACCTCATTGAGCGTACACAATGTATTAAGCTAATGGTAGCTGTAACAATACTTACATGTCAAACTGATTTGGATCGTGCTGAAATATTAAGTAAGTGGATACAAATTGCTGTTGAAACAAAAACAGCCCTAGGTAACCTATTCGGATTTTGTGCCATAATGTTAGGATTGTGCATGCAACAGGTAAGTTGTTTTCCTTCAAGCTATTAGTGGTCTTTAATGTTTATGATAAATATTAAAAATTTATGAAGATACAAAAACTGGATCAAGCATGGCATATTTTACGTCAAAAGTACACAGATAGTGCATTTACATTCGAGGCGAAACTGCGACCAACTTTAATAAGCATGAATGAATGTTCTAACCCACAAGCACCAAATACCACCGTTCCACACGTACTTCTCTATGCTTTACTCAAAGATCGGCAAGTAATCGATATACTAAATATTAATAGCACGATTGAGAGGTCGTCTTTGTACATGACCTGCATTACATCTTGGGAGAATAAAGCTGATGATTTTGGCATGTCTATTAATTTTCTTCATTTGGATTCAGCTCGAAATTTTTTAGCGAACCTGACACTCTTTCGAAAAAATGCTAAAATTGTACTAGAGGAATCCAATTCACGTTTGGATGAACTACTTAGTGATGCGTTTAGGTAAGTATTGATGACGAATAGTGTAAATATATATTGAATATTTCTTAATAATTGCCGTACGTTGACTAAATTAAGACTATAACAATTAGTGCTAGTACCCATTATTATTATTAAAACTTTTGTCGTAAAGTTTCCCTACAATCGGTACTACGGCCAGAAGAGTTCTATTGTACCAAATTCACATTTAATTGTACAAAATCCTTTTAAACTTTGTGAACAAAGTCCAGAACTAAATTTGGAGAAGAGCTCTTAATCTGTTCTGGTGACAGAATTTCCATATGAAATAAGTTTCTTCTGTGCGTTGTCAAAGCTTGACAATTACGAAGAATGTATATTCTTCGTATACATTCCTCATCTACGAGCCATTCTACATTCCGAATTAGCAGATAATCGAAGTGCAAACTCTTTTAAGTGATGACTCATCGATAGCCAGTTTTTGTATTTTATAGAAGAAAGTTCGACTAAAAGTGGTATTTTGTAAAAATCAGTCATCTTAAAGAAATACCCATTCAAGAGATGTATAGGTTGAGAGAATATTCATCACATATATACGACTTTAATTTTGAATACTTTTTGTTTACAGATATTACATTGCTTTTTTTATAGAAAACATGCTCCTATATTCCAAACTCAATAGGCATATTTGTCTTATTTATCATATAAATCTCACCCACATATGTATATGTTTTTGATATTTCTCATGTTTACTATAGCCACCTGTAAAATTACAAAAGCTCATTAATATGATCAATTTTGAAATAAGCAAATATATAAATATGCAGAATAATGAAGCAGGATAATTTTCCAAAGTTTAATAGGTGTAAAACGAAGCATTACATTAAAAATTACAGGACACTACCAAACAATATAACTACACTGCATATTCGTCTTAATACTTAGACAGAATGGAATCGACATGAATGAAACATGTGAAAAGGGTGCGGTAAATTTACTCATATGATCCAAATCATTCAGTAGACAAATTACTTGTGAGACTATATCCGTACTTAAAAATATTTAATATAAATTCTTTGATAAGGCATAAGTGAGAATTTCAAATACCTGAAGTAATTCAAGAACCCAATTACCGACAATATCAAAATAATGTAAATGTTTCTCAATATAAAGAGATCAAGTTTCTTAAACGTAAATTTTCTTGTTGACTATAGTCTTTCGAGAATGGGGCTAATGGACATCAACACCTATAGAATATATGAAAGAAATAGGTCCAGAATCTTCCTTTTGTCTGAGATTTTAAAGCAAGAAATATTATTAGCTTTGTCAAACAACTTAAATTGTGTAACCCTTTTTAGGTCTATATAGATTTTTTAAACCACAAAAACCTATTTTCTCTACTAATAATAATATATTACTGTTTAAAATTAGTGCACACTTTGTTCCTTATGTATACATACATACCATACCTAGTTAAAGTTCCAGACTTGTAATAAATCATTGCAATGGTTTATACACTCTTTGACATGTGATTAATAAAAATAAAAAAAATACAATATATATGCACTGATATTGCCTTTTAAATAATATTGTTTCAATTGTTTTTTTTTTAGAACCGAGTTCCACGTCAAATTCCTTTGGGGTAGCAAAGGGGCTTTAGCGGCGTCAGAAGACCGTCACTCCAAACTAGAAAAGGTGCTATCATTAATGGCTGATAAGTTCTGTAACGTCGATGGTAATACAGCAGCAGCATAAACATCCTTCAGTTATGTAAATAGAAAAAATTAATTCCATTTTTATATATGCAAAAAAGAAACCAAATCCATTAGTAATATTACGCATTAAGAAAGATCTACAATATAAATAACTACAATAAATCAAGTATAAATTTATACATGATATGAATTTATATATATAGTATATACATATACAGCAAAAATCAAAAGATCTATTAAGGACCCAGTATGATTTTGTAAACTATTTTTATTTAATTTTTAATTTGAAGATATTTTGTTATACACATATAAATATATATTGTACTTATATAAAAACTATTCAACCAAAAAAATACATAGGATCTTAAGTTTGTTCGCTAGTTTATCAAACACACCTATTTATAAATAATTAATGAGTTATTTAATATATTAAAGTAAATACATATGATATACATATATATTTATATTACATACATTACGATTATATTATATCTACAACTGTATACGATGCAGTAAATAAGTTAGCATTATTTTAGTTTTATTATTCTGTCTCCAGAGCAGAACGTGATTGAAATTATACGTATAAACTAATATGTAGTCTCTTCAGTTCGATTAAAACTATTTTATTTATATCTTATTTATTAAGTATAATTTATTTTGTCTTCAATTTTGTTTAAGTTTATAAATATGACATTGTCTAAATGTATATTGTCTATATATTATTAAATTATCCATTGCTTTACAGGACACCAAAGAAAATTTTATAATATTATCTAATGTTCTTGCAAAGCTATTCTATCTGTCAAATAAATAATTACCACTGTAAATGTAGTTTCAGTTTAGTTTATTTTAATCTGATATGGTTGTTTAAAGCCCAACCATTAAAAATCAAATATATCCAGAGGTTACTTGGTGACTGCTTAATGACTTTTTGTTCCTTTTAAAGTACAAAAATGTTAGCTTTATGAAGAGGCAGGTAATTTGGTAATTATTAATAATTAATAAATATCGCTAAATAATAATTTTGTTTGAAAATCGGAGAGTGAAAAGAGAGAGATTAAGAAACAATAATAGAAAAAGAGATAATGTGTTAACAAAAGTGCGACGTAAAAGTACCCCATGACTTCGCTCTTCTTTTGTATATATTATATTTCTCTATCTTTTTATAATTATTTTGCGTTGAAAAATTGCATATAAAAACCAACTTTTTATCTTTCTTTGTCAGCTTGCAATTTACC
>NC_051847.1:74737745-74750859 GCF_002237135.1 Teleopsis dalmanni | reverse complement strand
ATATACAGTCAAACTTCCATAACTCGAAGTCCAAATTTGCAAAGAATAGGTTCGACTTATGGAGACTTCGAGTTAGAGAATTTTTTTATATTTTTTTATTTTTGAAAGGATAAAATTTGCAATCAAATAAAGCATAGAAGTTATAGTGAAGTAAAATATTCAGATATTAGGGTTTGGGACTTTAATTTTGCTTTTTATTTTCAGTAAAAAGAGATACTACATTTTTTTTATACTCTTATAGTGATCATCAGTTGTACTGTCATTTGTTTACAAATATAAATTCAGAATATTGAATAAATCTTCTATTTCATTCTTAGAAGGCTGATAAACAATTGCATCCACCGAACCCTCATCATCACTTTCCGTTGTGCTTAGAATTGGATCCAGTAGTTTGGAGCTATAGTGCTCAATAATATCGTCATCTGTAGAAAAACTTGACGTACAAATTTCATTGTCAAGTTCAATATAATCGTTAAGAGTAGCATTGGAAGTTATTTTATTTACTTTAAACCACGCTGTCAAAGAAAGAAAAAATTAAACATTTGATTTGGAAAAGGGACTTCCCCTAACACCAAAATGGATTTATAATTAAAACAAAAATTAGACTTATAGAATGCACTTTCCCATATTTCTGTTGGCACGAAACAAAATTTTTGTTCGAATTATAGAGAAATTCGAGTTCTAGAAGTTCGAGTTATGGAAGCAGATTTGCATGTAATTTGCTCTCTAAAACCTTGGTGCACTGTTTTTGGTTCGAGTTATAGAAAATTCGAGTTATAGAAGTTCGAGTTATGGAAGTTTGACTGTACATCCAAATATTTTCTTTTATATGAGAAACTTAAGTACTTAATTAGAAGCGAATAAATTGTAATATAAAAAAGTTTTTTAAAAACAAAGATGGTCCTAAATCTGTGGTATATATGTAAGCTATATTTAAGCTTAAGCTCTAATGAGTTTAATACCCCATTTCTGTTACACAGGTTGCTTTCTGAAAATAATGCTTACGTTTCAAACATGAAGTGCGTATATTAGAAAAAACCTATGACTGACTCGGTTTTTTTTTATATCAGCTAAATTCAAATCTTAGCTGATATGAGTAAAAATTTTTATAGTCTATTATATGCATATAAGTATCAAATTTTATTTAAATGCTTTTATTAAAAATGGAAGCCGATTGTTTAACTTATATAGAAGCTATAAAGAAGTGTCCCGATTTCGGCAAATCCGTCAAATAACTAGAAACCACTTTTGAAAAGTATGTGTGCAAAATTTTTTTCGGATAGTTCAAAAATTGAAGGATTGCTTTGAACGAAAATGACAAACTAACAGACAGAAAGGCCTAAATATAATAAATAATATAATAATTATAATAAATAAATTTTCAGGGGTTCATGACTTTTTTGTGGAAGTGTAGGATTTATATATTGAGCAACCAAAAAGTTAATTATATATAATTAATTTATTTAGCGAAAATACCTGCTTAATATTATTCATAGCTATCAGTGATACATAGTGTCCACAAAAATTTTATAAATCGAGTTCTTCTAAGAGGTTTACAATATTCATGACGCCAAGTATGGTTCCATATTTTTAACTAGTTTTCTATAGTCTTACACCACGCGTTGCCTATGTCTCCAAGTTGCCTGTGTGCTTCAACGTACCGCCCATCCTGCTTTTTAAATTCTGTTTGAATATTGTGTGGCCAATTCATAGTCACAGATTCTTAAAATTTACTACAAATACTTATTAATGGAGTTTTAAATGAGTTTTTAAATAAGTTTGGAGGACTTTTAATTTAGACCTTTAGCACATTACTGTCGGAACATTAAAATTATATATATAAAGCTTTGTTTTGATCTTCGTATGCATACTGAATTCAGATTCAGCGTACTTACTTAGTTTTATTGGTCATTATGCTTCTCAGATTCGTCGAACACTTAACGTGGTGATGATTTGAAGAAACCTCCTAAATAGTTAACTTCTTTATAATTTCTTCTATTAACTGCTGAGGACAACCAAATAAAATTAAATAAATATTCGATCGTTTCTTTCATGTGCTCCTCTTGATAGTTTCTAAAGTCATTTTCACAAATATTCAATCTATTGGCATACCTACCGTTCAAACAACGATCTGTAATGAGAGACTTAAGCAGATTGATAGCACTTACTGTTAAACTTAAGACAGTAATTGTTTTCTTGTATATTATTTCTAATAAAGTTGCTTCGAGATATGATATTGTATATATTCTATATACCAATAGTTTTCTGTCATTGTTGGTATTTTTGTCTAATAAGATGTTCAAAGGATGTTATAGTAGCTTCCATTTTAGATTTTATAGTGGTACACGAAAAAGTGATGTTGTGTCTAGCCAATCTATCAGCTGTACAAATTCCATGATTTGTGTGGTTTGGAAGTCAAATTAGATTATGATTGTTTGCTTAAAATGTCTTATTGAAAGATAAACGGGACAATTTTAAATCACATGATATTATCTCTATATTTTTGTTTAATTTTGTGACAATTTGAAAATATCCAAACCTTTCCTTAATACGAGTATATATCCATTGCTAGACAATGTCGGTTTACATCTCAACATTTTAGTTGAGTTAATTTCTATGAATTAATTTGATAAATTATGATTAAAGATTAATTAATTTTGGTAGATAATTTAATTTTAATTGCCAAATAGAAGAATTAATTTATGTTTGGAACATATTATAATATAATATATCTGTAATCTGTAGTTAATTTATCAATTGAGACTTTTTAGATTATACTCCTCATCTACCTATGTATATTAGTTTCGCAGTTTTGAGCTATTCGCTCCAAGACAAGATCTGTCTTGGATCGTCGATGTTTGTTAGTACAGGGTTTGGAAGAAGGATAAGAGTTTTGTATATGTTATCGAAATTCGTGAGTGGGATGATGTAGTCAGTATTCGTTGCTATTTCAATAAGCTACTGTATAATTGCAATGAGGAATATAAAAGAGGTAGATTACTGAGCAAAAGTTAAACGTAAATAGAAATAATTAATTGCTGTGTGTAGTTAAAATATATAAAATGTTGTAAGATCTATAAAATATTTAAAGTTTTCAGAATTTTTTTTTTATATATTCAATCCATATGTATTTAATTTAATAATTATATATTTTTAGAATCACAATAATTATTCTTGAAACAAGCTTTATAATGGATATATTTGCGAAATATTAATGTATAATTGGAACATTTCTTTATATTATGTTTTAATATATTTTCGTGATAAAGTAATTGTAAATATAATG
The DNA here is from genome assembly GCF_002237135.1 of Teleopsis dalmanni. Classification (NCBI taxonomy): domain Eukaryota; kingdom Metazoa; phylum Arthropoda; class Insecta; order Diptera; family Diopsidae; genus Teleopsis; species Teleopsis dalmanni. Next base: position 74,747,573 of record NC_051847.1, on the reverse strand, counting down.
AAGGAAATTATCTCACGCCGAAAATATTGCATTATGTTGTGTTTATTATTGTTTTAACAGCAGGAATGATCAATTAAATCAGAAATGAAATAAAACAATTTCTATGTTAATTCAATTAGAATTCCTAATAGCTTGGAGTAGTTCAAGTAAACTCACTTCACCATATGCCAAAATTTAAGTATAGAAATGAGTTTTTGCATATGCAGAGCAAATAAAACAAACCCCATTTCATATCCACAAGCCAATCCATTTACGCAACTATGGTAATATTGGAAGACCACCCTTGCGCCCTGTTGGCGAATAATACACATTATTTATGGGTAGTTAGGATTTTATGAACGAATAATGTTTGCTTTTATGGAAAACAAAAATATGAAGAAAATCGTTATTTATGTGGAACGGCAATACGTGTGGTGAAAAGCACCGGAAATTTAGCAACTGCAAAGAATTGATTTTCAATTATTACTGCACCCCCCCCAAAAGAAGGGGAAAATATCTACGAAACTTCTTAAATCAAACAATTATTATCTCTTGGAGGAAAGTGTTTGTGTTTGAAGGGTTTGTAGATTTGTGCTCCTATTCGATTTTAGCATTTAATTATTCAGTCAAGCGGAAGTATCTATGTGGCGAGCAAGTGTGGTGTTGTCTTTCGTCTTGACAAATCAAAGTTTTAATCACATTAACCCAGTTAATGATGCGTAAGTGTGCAAGTAATCAAGGTAACAGTTGGTCAATTGAGTTAAGTGACTTTTAAAGATATTTTACATTTATTTAAGTTTGGCTTGAAGTACAAGGTGTTGATCGGTTTTACACTTCATTTCATTTTATATTTTATTTTGGGTGCTGCTTAAATTAACTATAAAAAGTTTAAAAAAAACTCTAGAGCAATGATATTAAGGAGTTATAAATTTAATATTTATAGTATCTATAAGATAATATTAAGTTAAAAAAAAATTAAGTTAAAATATAAGAATGAAGATAATAAAACAAAATGAATAAACTACATAGGGTAATCTATCTTCAACGAATCCTGACGGGACCATCAATTTATCCACTTAAGAGAATAGCTTCCTTGTGAAAACTGGAGACTAGAAAGTTATGCGATTAATACAGGATTCATTTATACGTACGCCTGTTAAATAGAACTTTCACTGTAATAACTACAAATTATTTATTTCATAAGAAAAACAATAACGGTTAATAGAGATATCTAATTATAAGAGTACTCGTTAAACAGAGTTTTCGCTGTAATAAATTATTTATTTTATTAGGAAAACAATAACGGTTAATAAAGATATCAGTTTATAAACGCGCCCGTTTAATAGAGCTTTCACTGTAATAACTACAAATGATTTATTTTGTAAGGAAAACAATAACGGTTAATAGAGATATCCATTTATAAGAGCACACGTTGAACAGAGCTCTCACTGTAATAGACTAAATTATTTATTTTGTAAGGAAAGCCAAATGGTTTCCAAATATCGGAAAATGCCAAAAATTGTCGACAATTTTCGTACAATCGGAAAAGCTTCTTATTACTTATCACTTTTAGTAAATTATAAGAACCTGATATTAAAGCACCGGCTGAATCCACAATTCTTAGTCCGAATCTTGAGAGCACGAGACACAAACATAGGAAGTGTTTCAACCTATTGCACTTCAGCTTCAAAGTCGACATAAGTTGTTATAAGCGAGGCTAAGAAATGTTTGGTGTAAGCAGAGCTGTGCCGTATTGATTACTTTTGTAATTAGATTACCCCGAATTCTTAATTACAGGGTAATTGGAATTTAGAATTAAGATATGAGATTACAGTTGTAATTGGAATTAAGAAAACCAAATTCGTAATTACAAGGGATTGGAATTTGAAATTGAGCAAATAGATTACACTTGGAATTGGAATTGAAAAAACCAATTCCTATTTTCAGGTAATTTTCAAAAGTAGTTGAATTCTAAAGATTACTCTCCTATGCTTTTGCTGAACTATATTTATTTTATAACAAACAAATTCATAAATTTATGTGTGCAAGTATATATAATTTTGTTTCTGCTACATTGTGTGTGTGCTTTTTTTATTTAATGAAATTTATTATTTTTAATGAAATTTATTTACTTCCACCGTGTAAGTGCTGTGATTAGTGAACTCATCAATAAGTAGTCAACGGTCTCTGCTACAAAAAGTGATAAGAAAAATATGGGGTCTCAACTGTTTTCCATTAAACCAACAGTTTCTGCAGTCATCGCGATTTCGGTTTTAAGTGTTTCATTGAGATAGGATCCTACCTTCAATAGTTAGTTTTTAATAGATTTTAGCAAGTTGAGATATGATTGCGACATCGTATTATAACCGATTCCTATGAGTTCGACTGCTGTTTTGATCTTTGATATGCCGGAATGATCAAGAAACTAAAGAAAGGTTAGGTTAGAAAACAGTTTAACCAACGTTGTTGTTATCAAAAAATCACCAGTTAAGAGATCTCTACAATGATCAAGAAACTAAAGAAAGGTTAGGTTAGAAAACAGTTTAACCAACGTTGTTGTTATCAAAAAATCACCAGTTAAGAGATCTCTACAATATATACCCAATCGAACCAATCGAAGTATCGAATGATACTAAATTTCAATTAAAAAATAAAAATAAATAATGATTTGATTATGATTTTATTCTAATATAACACAGCAAATGAATTTGTTAATGTTAAAGTCAGGTGCAGCTTCGGATCAGGTGGTTAATGAACAATGACTCTGCACTTTAGATTTAGTAGGGTCAACTACTAGTTTAACCCCTGGTACTTGCAGTCTCAAAAAATTATTTACGAATAATACAATATAAGAAATAATTATAAGACAATTGATGATGGGCATCTGGTAATACTGGAAATAGCTGTATGGTCAGACAAAAATTCAATTAATTAAAATAATAAAATAATTTTTGTTGTTGTAGTTCACTACTATTCGAAACCTCTCTAAAAAAAGCCAAACTAACTAGGTAGACAAGCTTTTAGAAAAACTATAATTATAGTATTTTGAAAAACATTTTGTTAAGAAATATAATTGAATAATAATATTGAGGCTTGTATGATTAACAGTTTTTCAGGTTAACTTTTCCTTGCGTATTATTGAAACTAAATTCATACTCTTACATTTAATTAGAAAATCTCCAACAAGGATTTTAAATATTTATCTATATTCCTTAAATATATATTTTATAATTGGAAAATTCCGAAATACGTGTTGAAAAAAAAATTAAATAAAACAAAATGAATGTCAAAGCGATATGTGGTATGTCGTTTTTAACTAATGACAGCACAAATTAAATAAATTAAAATTAGTCAATAAACTATCAAATTCCACAATTTATCCATTTGTGTATTTCCATTAGTCGATAAATGCCACGTAATTTGAATTTATATCATTTGTTGTCTGGATTTTAATGTTTGGAAAATGATGCTCCAGCCAAGTTTCTGTTTGGTTTTCTGATTATATTGATTTTATGTTAAATATTCTATCTCATTTGCAGTCATCGAATTTGCTTATGTACAGGTAAGTGAATAAATGTTTAATTAGATAAATTAAGTGGAATTGTGTTTATTTGCAAAACAACCACAATTTAATTAATTTTAAAAAACAATTGCACTTTAAAATTTTATTGGGATGCCACTTAAGTGAATGATTATAAGTATTTCATTATAATGGCAAATAATTTTGCTTTTGCGTACCACATAAAAATAATACTAAGATAAGCAATTAAATTTGAAATTATGTCGTATATAAATGGATAGAAAATTAATTAAATTAATTGCATTAAAAGCATATTGTATAATATACTAAGTATATAGCTCTATAAAATATATATTAGAATTTGAATAAGTCAACAATGATTTAATATCCTTTATCATGGGCATAGTCAACGGAGACAAACTGAACTGAAGTGTTGATAAACTGAAATGGTTGTATACCCATCGGAATTGACCATTTCACGTTCCTGTCATGGTACGGATACAGTTGAGACATGACCAGTTATCCCGAAAAAATAAGTGAACATTTCTTTCGAAGCGCTTCGAGCGCGAAAAGCTTTTGTTGGATTTGGTTCTCATCTTGAAACACCCATACAGTCGACTGTTTTTTACGTACTGGTTCATACGCATATATCCATGATTCGTCACCTGTTACAATTTTATATACAACTACGTCTTTTGAAACACTGCCACTGTACTCGTACTTCTTAAGCATTTGTTTGCACCAATCGATACTATCATCTTTTTGAGATTTTATCATGTCAAATAATGCGGCATCCTATGAGAACTAACCTTTCTCACCGCTCAATGATCGTTCAATATTTTTTATATGGTGGTGAAACTAATGCCTAATGCCTCAATCTCACAGTATGTCGTATGACAATCTTGCATATCAGTTTTTGTACAGCATCAATATTTTTTGGCCCAACAACTGATTTTGGATTGATTTCGACCTTCACGAAATTAGAAATTTTGTCAGTGAGCCAACTGCGACCACGATTAAAATCATTGTACCACAGTGGCAAAGAATCTAGCTTCATCGTCAAATATGGCGATGTGGAAGTAAGTTGTGCAATGTACTCTTGTCTTGATATTCCACGTCGAATCATCGCATAAAAATTACTGTAAATTAATGTAAAACAAATAATGCTCTTTTGACAAAAAGTCTAAGGGAGGTCATGTTTAATAATGTCAAACTTTCGTATGGAAACGTCAGATGAGACCTGGCAACCAGTGCTGCCAAGGCTCAAAATATAAACAGTGACCCTAGTATTATTATTAACAATTATTAATTATTATTTTATAAAAATGTTTATTACTATGAATTCACTATTATTATTATTAACAAGTTCCTTTCCCAATGAAACTACTTTTTTGAAATAACTTTCACAGCACTTCTGATTTTATGATTTCATCATCAGTATCAAATATGTTCCTGAATTCAGTTTTGTCTTTCGAATTTCATATCCAAAATTTGACATGATTTGCATTTCGCGAGAAGTTGTGAGTATCATAACTGCATTTACACATTAATATGATTTAGTATTTGCTCTTGGGCTTACAACCTACGCACTACAGCGAAACCCTTTATCCATGGATGAGTATGAAGCTTATGTGGGTGGGCATCATTGAAAAATTCATCAGTTTTTGACGCGTGAATGTGTTGTGGTTAATGAAAACTGAAAAAGTTGAAATCAAATTGAAATTGATATTCTCTTCGAGGTCTTAAATCCACGCTTCCGACATTCACTGATATGAATTCGTATGAATATTAATTCCTAGTGCGAAAGGTTTGGTTTTTGTAAATAAATTCAAAATTTTCAAATCGAAATTGAAAAGTGGTTTGTTCTATCGTAAAAGAGTATTATAAATAAACTAGGAGTTTAAATCTAAAAAGAGAGTTTATTTACAAATTGATACGAAATAACACTTTTCAATCTTATATTTTTTTTAGAAAATTATGTATATTTACTTATAATTTTAATTTTGTCAGTTATAGATAATTTTATTCTTTCATTTTTACATAAAAATTAATATAACGAGCTTCCATAAAATTCATGTGTGTATATGTATATAGCATATATATATTTATATATTAAAAATGAATACTTTAATATGTAATATATTTTTTATACTACTACTATTATACTACACTATTATACTAATATTATATTTACTATTATACTATTATTCATTATACTATAAGTCGACGGACGACATTGTGTCATAATCGCTGTTTTGATTATATTTAATCATATATTCATTTAAGTTCCACTGAATATACTGTAAAACAGAAATTTTAAAATAAAAGTAAATATATATACATTACTTTATATGTATTCAGAAAACGTATTCTACGAGAGAATCAGTGTATAGAGTATGGGAAATTATCATAAATTATATAATTTTATTACAATTTTATAACAATCAAATTGTAAACATATAAAAATTATAATTGTATATAACTATATAAATCAAAATTTATTTTATCATTCCTAAGATAGCCCGCATCCAGGGCAATGAAACTATGATAGCGTTTGAACTCGCCCCTTCATATTTATTTCATAGCTTGTTTGAGGTATAGCCTATGACTTTTTCTGAAGATTTCCCAAAGGTTAGTCTTAGTTTCAGGAACAAAGACATACATGACCATGTCAGATGAATGCAATCTTCGATCTATGACACTTCTTGACTTTGTTTTTGCCAGAAATTCAGTATCTTTAACGTGAATTTTAAAATTCACATTTTAAATACCTTTTACTAGGAATGTACTTTTAAATACATATACACTGTTATTTTCAATATAAATATAATAAGATAATATACTTATAAAATGTTTACATTGCGAACTTTGCTGGTGGAAATACTCTTTGAGCTCAAAACCCGTTACCAAAAAAGTAATGGTAACAGACGCCTACTATTTTTGGACTAAATAAATTACAATTTAATAAAAGAAAATAATAATGTTAAGTTAATAATACAAACAAAAAAATTAATGTCTTAAAAAGATTATAGATTATAGAGACATTATAGAGATTTAGATATTAAAGTCTAACTTAAAACAAATATAGATAAGTATTGAAAATATCTAAGAAGGAAACTTTTACATAAGATTAAAAAATCGAATTTATGATCGGATTCAACGTTAGTTGAAGTAGGACTTTGTCCAACTAAAGACTAAGTTAGAGGGGTTTGAATAGAAACAAATAGACAACAACAAAAATTATAGTTATATTATTGAAATTTGGCTAACAATACAACACTGTTTCGAGTATTGCCAAGTACTCATCATCAGTAGTCTTAGAAAATATTCAAATTTTTTTTTAATTTGGTCATAGTTCGTATATAATTTGTTTGGACTTTGGACTGTTTGGCTTAGATCTCGTGTCTATCAAATTAGAAGCGTTGACATATCGTGTTTTTCCACAAGTAGTCAAGACTGCACAAATTTTCAATGCTCAAGTTCCAAGTTTTGTTTCCAAAACGGGACAGGAATAAAGTACATGAAAAAATAATACAGGACTACCCTAGAAGCCATATGGTTCTTGATGGTGACCTTGGATTAGGTATATGTGGAGCATGAAAACGCCTATTCTCCGATTCTGAGAGGAAAGAACTCATTAATTTTGATTTTTGGAGTTATTTCAAGAAAGCATGGTTTTGTGTATTGGGATTAAGATAACGATAGTTCGCCAGCTTTACTTTATCATATTTCTTATGTTTTCGTTTTATTTTATTTTTTGTTTAATATATAATATACATTAGTGTTATAGAAAAGTAACAGCGGCTTTTTAGTACATTTTGGAGCAATATCTTTTTTTTAATGAAAATCAATTAATTTTGCCATTGCCATGTGGTTTCGTGATGCTGTTGGTAAGAATTTTTGTGGTTCATCGACAAAAAGCTTGACCAAGAGACTTTTCAAAAGACTAAATCAAATGGTAGTAAAACTTAATATTTGTAGAAAATAGATATATTTAGCAATATAAATTCGTCACTTGTTTTGTATGAGTGAAATCATTTTATTTAAAAATAAAGTATTTTTGTGTCATTTTAAGTTTTTTTTAGTCTCTAACTTACAAATATCAAGACTTATCTTATATGATTATACACTTACAATAATATGGTGTTGTAAGGAGTGTCATAGTTGGAATTTAATTGCTGGTTTCTTGTTTTATTAAAATGCATTTAGCTTGAATAACTTAAACATATGCATATATATATATAACACTTTAGAATGTAAAATGTATTTCACATTAAACAGTTCAATATGCAATACGACTATGAAAGCAATACCGATGAAATAGTTACTCATACGCTACGTTGTACATTGAATGTCAACAGTAGAGGAAGAAAGTGAAATAATTAATGAAATTCGTTGGAAATTCTAAACATAAATATTATTGAAGAGTTAATTTATTTTATAATAAAATTATTATTTCATGGTGTTTAAGTTAAATATTTCTATTTGGTCAACCCAATAGTAAACTAATCCATACTGAAAGCTCAAATAAATAATTGCACTGAGTTCATACAATTATTATTGTATTATATTACGTTATAAAATAAATTTCCAGAGTTTGCAATTAGATGACATTGACAATAAATGTTTCAACTTAGATATCTACTATAAAATTCATTAAAGTTTATTATTTCCTTTTAAGTTTTGAAAGATGAAAGATAATTGTATATTTATTTGTTACCTTTAATAATATAAAAATTATTTTATAAGAACTGACACTTCTGATTCAATTTTTATAATATAGTTTTAGTAGTTTAACTTTGAAAAAGTTAATTAGTTTGAAAAATAATATAATAAGTAATTATTATTCCACTTTTTTCAGAGTCAGCACCTCATTAAATGTTAATAGAAATTTTATAATATATTAAAAGGCATTAGTATTATATACAAATAAATTGATATTTATTTAATATACTCTACACATTTGTGAATAAATGGTGCATTTGTAGTGTGAATAAAACTTAAAGCATTGCAATACTACAATGCGTTAGGAGATATTAGAGGCCATATAAATCAAAAATATGCAACTTGTTGAGGAATCTATCTGACTAAGGACGCTTTGAGAGAAAAATTGTTCGAAAGATCGATACTGAACGAAGAATTTGGCATAATTCGTCTGTTTTCTAATTAAGTGGGATTTAAAAGAAAAATTGTACGGAACATCGATACTAAATGACAACTGATTGAGGAATCTGGCATAATGATATTCATCAGTTATCTGACTAAGAAGGATTTGATAGAAAAATTGTTCGGAAGATTGATATTGAACGATTGAAGTGAGTTTAAATAAAGTTAAATGAATATTTTGTACATTGCTGAGTATCATCCCTGTTTTGATATTTTAAGTTTGCTAAATAATGGAAATTCGTATCTCTAATCTGTAATAAAAACATTTTTATAATATCTTAAAACTCTTTCAATTATCAAATGTTAAACCCTTATTAATTTTTCATATGTTGGAAAATGGTTTATACAGTTAAATTTAACACCTTCAAATCAAGCTAAAATTATTGAATAAACATTAAAAATATTTTGTGTCAGACAGTGTTAGCAGTATAATCTATTGCAAATATGTATTAAAACTTAACGATTTTGCTGGCATGCAAATGATCTGAAAAGAAAAATTTTACAATCTGTACTCACTGGTGAAAAGTATCAGTATTTTTATAGAAAAATCAATTGACGAACGATATAATCACATTCGGTACTACCAATTAGTGAAAGTAAGTGGCTGATTCGGCAGGCAGATGAAGGCTATTGGATGCGACAAAATACGATGCACATATATATTATGTACAAATATGCATCAAATTAGATTAAAAACTGCGAGAGAAAGATTACTAGACAAATAGGAATTACTAGAACGAGTTGTCGTAACATGTTGATCTGGATCATTATATGGGTTTTGTTGTCCTAAATATTACTAGATAAATAGAAAGTGTTAGAGCGAGTTGTCGTAACATGTTGATCTGGATCATTATATGAGATTTGTTGTCCTTAATTTTACATCAAAAATATTATGACTTCTTTATTTTAGAATACTTACTGTATTATTATAATAATGTTAAGCTAATTAAAAATGCTAGAAATTTGTGTATTATTTAACAATTTATTTTAATAATGGGATATTACCATGATGAGATGGAGACTAGTTAAGATACCCTTAAACAAATATATATAGAAGTATATTTACAAATATAATATAGTATTACACAAATTAAACTTAAAGGCTTATGAATATATAATAAAAATGCAGTCAACTTTAAAATGTCTATGAATATGCAAATAGG
>NC_051847.1:74724383-74737645 GCF_002237135.1 Teleopsis dalmanni | reverse complement strand
TATCAGCTGCATATGTGAACTCATTATAATGTGAACGTTAATTCATTACTATGAATAAGTAAGTGCCTAAATGAGACACTGTGAATGTAGTATTAGCTGCAGTGGAAACTTGATATAATGAGTTAATAAAATAAACAGATTTAAAAATCGTTATTTCTTTATTTAAACCAAATGGTTAGTAAGAATAAGAATATACGATTTATTAGATTTTTTCACTTGATACTTAAAAATCATTATTTCTTTGTTTAATTCAAGCGATTAGTAGGAACAAAAATATGTAATATATGTATGTACATACATACAATATATATGTAATATACATTGTAGCATTTCAATACTTTCTACATGATCTGCTTTTCTTAGAGAGAATAAACGGTTTTATTTTACCTTTAATTTAGGTTTTTGTACAAAATATTGATGATCTGTTACATCTATACAACTATAGTGAGTTCATAGCAAAATGAGCCACTGTAAAAATAATCAGCTGTTCATTTGCAAACGAAAATTGCATCAAAATAAAAAATGTAGCCAAAACATTAAATACGCGTTCAATTTGTTTACTAAATATGACAATAATAAATTATGTAAATACTAAGTAACAAAAATGAATGAAAACAGTAGCAATATTACATTTTACGAAGCCCAACAGACAACAAATACTGCAATGCAGCAAGATAAAAATCATGACATGATGCTTGATTTGAGTTTAAGCGGACAAAAATCTGCTAACATATTTGCAGGTATATTAAATGAATAATTTTAATAGCATAATTTAAATACATTAATGTTTTAGCTGATCAAACACCGACACCTACACGTTTGATTAAGAACTGCGACGAAGTGGGCCTGTTTGATGACTTGCGGCATGTTAATCCCTTTGATGAAACCTTTCGACGTGCTGTTGAACAAAACGAAGTTGGAAAAATAAAACAAACTCGTAATGAAAACAATGAATCCCAGCCAGAAGAAGAATCATTACATACACCGCAAGTTTTCCCGTTGTTAGAAAGCAATGGAAATGCACTATTTCAATCTTGTGAGAAGACATTAGAAAGTCCATCAACTGCCGGTGTCGCTTTAGATGTAACCGTTGTAGATCTCTTAAGCGATTGTGCCGCTTATATAAATAGACAAAATTCCTCTGGAAGTAATTGCAGTGAAGAAAAAAAACAAAATAAATATCGTAATATAGCAGAAAAACCAGAAACAAATAATTGTCTACAAATTGCACCAACATCAATACAATTAATACAACCACAGCTCATAACATTAAGTTTTCCAAACGACAGTGAAAGTATAACACAGTCTAAGCAAACAATTAATGCTATACCAGTACAAACCGTAAAGCCATTCATTTTACCTAAACCAGCAACTGCCACAGTAGCCAAACATCATAATACTTCCACTGCAAACAGTGCTGTTACTACAAATCATATCACAATAAACTCACCAAGTATTAACAATGAACCAAGTAGTGCTAGCCTCACGCCAACTTCACAATTGCCCATTAAAGAACGCTTGAAAGCTATACTTAATCAAAATAATAGACGCAGTATTGAAATTCCTATAAAAACCAATAATCGCCAGAGGACTATTGCCGGCAAAGCACACTATAAATTTGATGAAGATTGTATGGAGCGGCGACGTGCTGCTGCCACACGTTATCGAGTTAAAATGCGTAATGAACATAAAGATTTAAGAAGGAAAAATATTGAACTGCAAGCCGAAAACGAGAAGTTACGAAATCGTGTAAGTCAGTTGGAACAAATATTAAGTAAACAACAAACAATAGGTGCTCAACTATCTACAGATGGTAATATGTTTTAACATTTTGTTTTTTAATTTTTTAAAACTAATACTTTTTGTTCACTTTTTCAGGTACCAATAAATCAGCCATTTCTCTGATTAAATCAGAATTCGAGATTCCTTCATCAACGATTAAACTCGTAATGAAAATTCCAAAGATGGTTGTAACACCAAATGGTCCACCTCTTTTTCAAAATCCTATAACGTATAGTATTGAGAAGAAATAGTAGAGATTAAACTGTGTTCTTTTATATTTCGTAATATAATTAAATTTTTATTCTTTGTTTTTAATGTTAAATATAATTTCACCGTTATTGTGCCATTACAAGGACAGTAAAGAGCTGTTCCTGAATTCTGATCAGTGTATATATAAAATAATAGTTTTGTTTAAAAAGCAAACGATATCCTTAGAAGCTATATAATTTAAGTTATTTGGAATTGTAAAAATAAACCTTATAAATTATTGTCAAACAAATTAAACAAATTAAATTAAGTCAATACTTAAAAACAGTTTAAACAATATTCTATTGGGTGAACCAATATCCATATGGGAATAAAATGCTAAAATTTTTTCGTGCCACATAGATGCTCACCCTAATGGCATCATGTTTGGTACCACCTTTTCTCCCAGATGCACTTGTTGATTCTTCTTATCATGTCTATAACGAAATCAATTGCAATCGGGCTAACATCAGTGAAGGCAAATATAATCGTAAACTAACAGCTCTTCACACAGATACTGTATCCGCAACGAAATCGTCTAATGAAGTTCTCAATACGTCTTCGTCTAATGTTTCTTGCGAAGAACGACCCCGTGTAACAAAACTGTCCAATTCAAAGGCATTTTCTATTTAAGCTAGACCAGTATATTGGGTTATTGCAAGCATAAGACAATCAAAGCAGAGCTAATGAATAATGAACAACTTAACCGAAATTCTATGGTCTAATTTATTAAGTAAGGTAAAAATGGTTTCGCAATGTATTGTGTTGTCGCATCATTGTCCTTCCCTACTTAAATTCACTATGATATGGGTTTCTCTCTATTTAAATTTTTGACAGTTTGTACGTAGTTTACTATGACCTGGGTTTCACTGTATTCAAATTTTGGACAGTTTGTACGACAAATGCAGTTGTAGCTGCAGTGGGTGCGTACAATGCAAGACTGAATTATATTTTTACGTTTTCATTACAATATGTACAATAAAATAGGTCTGTTCTACGCGCTACTCGCAGTAATAGTACGTTTACATTGGCCCTTAATGACTGATTTAGGTCAAAAAATCACAACTGAAAAGCATATGATTGATTTCTGCGTACAAAATCTCATATGTGCAAATGACTAATATGGAGTTAAAAGCAAAGAATCGCCTTTGGTTTAAACTGAGCCATTTGAAAGTGTTTACATTCGTTGTAATTCATTTGTTCTCATTTCAAACAGCTGATTTTTCAACTTACCATTTGATTTGATTTTTGGCCTGTGCCAAAAAAATGTTGGATGAAGGTAAAATATAACTTCAAACCTTACAATATAAGCTAAAAACTTATTTTTAGCTTCAATTAAGTATACTTTTTTTGTAAATATGTCAAAAACAGCTCTCTCAAACTGTCAAAATGCCATGAGTGAAAAGTTTCATCACCCCAAACGGAACGTTTCACCACCTTAAACGGTCTTCAATTTTTTTTACTACGAAAGAGTGAAAATTGGGTTTTGTTTAGGTTTTTTTGACAAGAGAAATGCACCAAAAACTTTAAAATGCAGTCAAATCAAACTAAGCTATAAAAGGTAGTGACTAAGTTTCTTTGAAAAAATAATTTTATTTGTCAATTACAATTATTACCTCAGTTATTAATATTTGTAGATGATGTTGAAAGGGTAATGGGATGTAAGTTATTTAAGCGAATATATGTATTTCCTAAATATAACGAAAGAAGGTAAAAAACAATAATTTATTAATGTGAAATTAAAATATATGTTTTATGGTTAATGTGATTTGTATGTTTTTATATGTATAAATACAAGTTTTCTTTGGCCCCAATTGTGAAACGTGAAAAAATCTTCTGAGAAAACGAAGTGAAAAAGTTATATAAACGAGCCGCTGAAAATAAACACATTAAATAAACTTATAATGCATCATATATAATATGTTAAAAAAATTGTGAACAGTCTAACTGCTTCCGCAATTTATAACAACCCTGGTCAAAAAGTCATATGTAAAATGAACATAGCTACTGAGTAGAAAAATTCAACAATGCAAACGCAGCTGATTTCTGAATTGACCACACCAACAAAATTACCATAAACAGTGCATAATAATATAAATTTTTCATAACAACGTAAATTATGAAACGAAGAAGGTCGAAAAGTTATAAAATTTAAAAAGTGTGTAAATGTTAATGTAATTTATGAAATAACAAAAAAAGCAATGACTATTTGAATACACATTTGTGTAAATTGAAGAATTTTGTTTTGAATGTACGAAATATTGACGAGTTTCAACGGAGAAATTGAAGAACAAATTATAAGATATAAAATAAAGTTGTCAACCAAAAAAAGGAGACTTTCTGTTAATGACGTCACATTAACTCTATTATGATATTTGGAATCATTTTAGCAGATATATATAAGGAAATAAAGAAACGATAATAAATAGTTTACAAGATGATGCAAGGAATTGAGGGCAAGGTTGTTGTTTTGGGCTCGAGAGGTGAGTACAGTATTAGCAAAAGTTATGTATATGTGCATATATGTATGTTAAATCCACTAAAAATTTAGTATTGGAATTGCCTTGGTTAATGCTTTCGAAGTGCCTTTCTTGTACAATAAAAAGTACAATAGAATATAAAGTATAAATAAACAGAAAATAAACCCCTCACGTTACACATTTAATTTAGTCATCAAATTCTGCTGACACAGTAGCTGCGTCCCTTCTTTTGTTTATGAGCTAAGCAATGTGTGCTTTTTTGCTTGGCAATTCAAAATGAAAACAAAAGCAGATAACAGATAAATTTTTTTGTAAATAAAAATAAACAAATAAAATTAACGGCTGCAGTTTTTATCAGTTGTAAGCGTTTAGTCTCAACAAATACGAGAGATATTCACAAATTTCACACAAACATTTAAAATCGCTAATTGTGGTCAGCGAAAAGATATCTCCAGTTCAGCCATCGTAACCAACCGTCTAGCGATATAGTAAAATAATTAAATATGATATATGTTTGGCTATTAGAGGGATTACTGCTGGCCTTGTCTCAAGTATCTTATCATAAATTTGATATGCTGGGTAAATGTACTTCAAAAGCGTAAACAATGGAAATTGTATGTCTGGAACTAACTATTGTTTCTTCTATTGTTTAATTATTTAGAATACTTAATCTTTGTTTTGTTTACTTTAACGCTTTAACTCTTTAACTCTTTTGTTGTTTTAACCTAATTCGGGGAATTACATTTTATTGTATTTCTGTCTCAGCAATAATTTGTCAACGCTTTGGTGGCAAACGTTCATGTTTGTTTAGCTAATGAAAAGAAAGGAATTTCAATTGTAAAATATATATCTAAAGAATCTTTATGAAACTGAAATTGGTTAGGTTTCTTAACTCCTCTAATCTGAAGAAGTACAAAACTTTTTAGATCGAACGACCTTTTAAATGTGATCGTGATGATTAATAAACTTTTATTATTTTATTATGCATATAAAACAATGTTATCATTTTACAGTGGGACAACGAATAAAACAACTTTTTGGTGGAATTTGATTTCATTCATCCACGTAGTCTCCATCAAGAGGTACACAAGACTAACTCCCTTCATCTTTGGCTTAAAAATATGCTTCAGTTTCCACGATACCTTTTTCATTGGAATAAAATCTCTTTACTTTTTGGCTAAATTCCACTCTATTCATCGACATAGTCTCCATCAAGAGGCACACAACACTAACTCCCTTCTCCATCAAGAGTTACACAAGACTAAGTTCCTTAAAGAATGATTTATCTTTGGCTTAAAAATATGCTTCAGTTTCCACGATACCTTTTTCATTGGACTAAAATCTCTTTACTTTTTGTCAAAATTCCACTTTATTCATAGACGTAGTCTCCATCAAGAGGCACAGAACACTAACTCTCTTCATCAAGTCTCCATCAAGAGTTACACAAGACTAAGTTCCTTAAAGAATGATTTATCTTTGGCTTAAAAATATGTTTCAGTTTCCACGATGACTTTTCTTGGAATCAAATCTCTTTAACTGTAGTATTTTTTTTTGGGGAACTACAAGCAGGTAGTAGGGCTAAATTAAGCTAATACGGTGAGTGCCAATGCAATTCGAAGTGTGATTTGTGCAATTTGGTCATAGTAGCCAATGATTACACATTCTTTTGGTCAAAGAGGACTATTTCCTTTGTCAAATGGGATTATTTCTTCGTCATATACTCTCTTAAATCCGCCAAGAGTTTTTGGTCTAATGTCAGCGAATATAGGACCTACTTCGAAAACTGTTTTTTCGTAAAAAAATGTTTATGCAAAATGAAGTCGACACGTTTCTTTTAATTCTTTAAAGTGTTAGCTAGCCTAAAACTCCATTTTACGGTTTGCTAAAATGATTTTGTGCTGTTTTCCGGTGTCACTATCTCTTTTGGGCGACCGGCATCATTGCACTCGGCATTATTGATGTTTTTACGGTCACGTTCAGCAAAACAATTATATACCATAAGTCTCGATGGAGCAAATCCGAGGGTCAAGCTTTTTATGTTACGGTACATTATCCCATAAAAAACAGTCATAAATCAAGCCATGAAAATACTTTGAATCAATTGTTCTCAAAATATAAATAAAATTTTATGTCGACTTATTAGTCGACATGTTATATTTCTAGTACAGAGAAATACTTATTTTTCACATAAACTAAAATATGCAAGAATGCGATGACTAAAGCTTAAGCTTAGCCAATGTAGACGTAGTGCTTTACTACGTCTTTACCTTTTAAGTCTTGTGTAGAACAATGAAAACACAGTGGTTAATTATTGAAAATGGTTGTATTGTTTTTTAAAGTTGTCTCTATGATGATCAATACATTTTTGTATTCGACTTAACCAATTTTTGAAACAGTTTTGTTACTACTAAAGTTGGTATCTCCAAAACCATGGTTTTGAATGTCTCAATGGCCTATTCGGGCTTGCAAAAACGCCCGCCATGCATTTTTTTCTTAATGTTTGGTATCAAGTAGAAGTGATTAAGTGCTAAGTAGGGACTATTAGGCGGATTCGACATTTTGAGCGCCCAAAAATTCTTTTGCTTGAGTTGATATGTGGGAGCTCGTATTGCCGAGGTTAAGGATGATCTTCTTTTGACGGTTGTGGTTTTCTACTTCACACAGAGACTGTATCTGCAAGTATGTGTTATGATCGAACGTATTAGACAGATTTGTTATTATATTAGATTTGCTTTTAATAGCTCAAATAATATTTAAAGCATTACAAAAAAGTATTTTATACTCACCATTACTCGACAATAATGCATCTTCAACTATTACTGTTATAGATGTTGTTTTACGAAGAAAGAAAACCATAATGCAAATTCCGCAAGATTTCATCAAACCATATAAAAGTGTACAAAAAAATATACATACCTTTAACAGTTGTTCATTAATATATTTTTTTTATTTACTGTTTCTTCAATATTTATTTATTTAAACGTATTGTATTTTTGCAGGTGTTGGTAAAACCCATCTGGTGACGAAGTATCTAAAAAGACAACTTTTGAAAGACATAGGCCCAACTATATCTGCCACATTTTTTACATGCAAAGTAGTAATGGATAATGTAAAAGTGAAGCTCCAAGTAAGTTTGTGTATATAAATATTTCATATAATTATTTATGCATAAATTATACTTTATTTTTAGGTTCAGTGAACGATTAGGTTGCAAATACTTTTAGACTTCTGCTTATTTCGAATTATCTGACATTTCATTGATCGAGTCATGTATGAGTTGAAAAAAGTTTCTGTGTCCCATTTGAAGTAGCACACATATTATTGTATTCAATCTTATCTAATGCATTTCACGAGTCCGTCAAATAATTAGAATTGTAATACTCAATAGGTCTTTGTACAAGAAAAAATTATCAGTAATATTTATGTGTTGATTATAAAATGAGCATTGGCAAAAGCATTTATTCATTGAGTTTTTCTCAATAAAAATACAGCAAAAAATTATACTCCATGCTTCGTTAAAAATTGCAACAAATGATTTAAAATTAAATTAATTAACAATGAAAGTATAGTGAAGTCGAAAGACATGAAATTAATTTTAATAAAGCATTTGTTAAGGGTCTTTTCAATTCGTTCAACTGCATATCATTGTTAGTCTTTTATGCAAGCTAAGGGAAAAACGAGAATTGATATACAATGCAGTTGTTATGTTTATAATTAAAATTACAAAAATTCTTGGAAACTTGGAGAAGTCATCATTTCATGTGATCAGATAGTTTTTTTAAATGTTTTACTCAGTGCTTGGGACAATTACTCATGAGTGTCTTATTTATATTCTAACAGAACCTTACAGAACACAATTTGAATAAAAAATAATATAAATATAAATTGCAAAAAATGCATCGTTGTTAATATGAATCACATTTAAAAATATTTCAACTTTTAATAAATATGAATATACCTTCGTTATCATTATAAAAATATTATCGCAGCTTCAGGTAATATTAAAAAAAATACTAGAAAAATGAAAATATTAGATTGAAGTTTCATAGGTCATAAAAACCCTTTAATTCGTTGCTGATTAATTATAATGACGAGTATCTTCATATATATATTCTAGGTAATCATGCTAGGAGACTCAATCTACCGTTCAACCAATTTTGTCGCAGTTGTGGTGAGGATGACGAAAGTGCCTCTCACCTGCTTCGTTTCTGTCCGGCACATGCACGGCGTCGCTTTAAATTTTTGGGGGCTTTCTTTTTTGAGGATCTTGACGAACTTCGAGACCTCCCTCTGTGTAGCATTATAAGCTTTATTAAAGGTTCAAGATGGTTTTAGACCATGGGTTCTAATAATACGGTATCACAATGGGCCTATATGCCTAAGTGGATCCCCCTGGGTTCGCCGGTACAACCTAACCTAACCTACCTTCATATATCTGTAATTGTCTTATACATCTGTGTGAGATTATTTAAACATATATTTATTTTTTTGTTAATAGTTATTTTTATTCCAAAACATTTTACTTTAATCTCAGAATATGTAAGTTGTTATTGTAAGTAATAATATAGCATATATTTAAAAAACTATCTGGTAACTAGCAGGAGACTTATAGTGCATCTATTCATGTATCATATTCGCATCTTCTGTTTATAAGTAGAGACCTATGTATTCATACATCCATTTCTTTGTCTATCATGAATATATCCATATTTATCGTTATTGAGATACTGCTAATGAAGACGATTATTGAAAAGAGCAAACTACTTTCAAAACCGATTCAGTGTCTTTTTCAATATCATATTTACAACGCAAGGTTCTCAATATATTCGAAATATCCCACTTGTTGCAGGAATCTTTCATCTGTACATCCAATATCCTTTTCTTCGTATTATGAATACAATAACATTTACCATTATGAACATTTGATATTGTCGATTGTCAACAGCAAACTTCTTTCTAAACCGACGCAGTGTATTTTTTTAAGATCATCCATAAATATTTTTCTACAATTTTCACAATTCTGTGTATCCAAAAATACTTTTCTACACATCATGAATACAATAACACTTATCTTTATGGAGGTAATATTAATGAGAACGACAAAAGCAAACCTCCTATTATTATTCCTAAGGGATGTGGCCGTCGGATCTATTGTGCCTCCTTCTGGGTTTAGCGTAGTAGGTAAAGGAAGGAAGTAGGATCTATACTTCTTGTGATGATTCTAAGTTTTTCTTTTAGTAGGTTCATACAATCCTGGCATTTCTTATCGTTATAGGTACCAATAAGTGATTTGGATTGTGATAATTCTGGTATATTAATTCCAGTAATCTTTTTTATTTTGGTTCTTCTTTATATTTGTGAAAGAAAGAAGCATAATATGTTCTAACCCACAGAAAGGTTTCAGCCCCATCATCAGTGTGGGTGCTAATTTCCTGGTAAGTTTGTCTGCGTGTTCGTTTCCGCGTACGCCAGTGTGTCCAAAGATCCAAAGATTTAGCTTAGCTTAAAACCAGTCTTGATGCGAGTTTAGTGCTTTAATCGCCGCTTACGCTCTTGAATATTGCGCAGGTTATTTAGACAACAATGGTGACATGAAATCTTAAAGCATGGAATCCAAAACATTAAAACAATACGCAATACATTATTATTTAATATTTGTCATTACCTTAACCCATGCTGGATATAGACACGTTAGCAGTTATAAAGGTTAAAATAGAAAACATGTTGGAAACAGAAGAAGTCTGATTATTGTTTAAAAACCTGTTTTATATAGTTTTTCTTTTGACTTGATACATATTCTTAGTATGTTTCCTCTTGCAGGTATTCCTAAACACTAATGTCATAAAGTGGTTCAAATTGGGTTATAGGATAATTATAATTTTTCCAAATCAATAAATAATCAATAATTTTGGCTGTTACAATTGTTTAATTTAAGCAATGAGAACCAATGTCTTAATAATCAAATAAAATATTTTTTATATTATCTTTCGTACCGCTTGTAAATCTAAAAATGTTTGTTGTTGTAACCCGTTGTGAAGTCCCTTTGAGATGCATTGAACGGCACTTGGTCGTCACTGACGACGCTTGGCTCCGGGACTTTAATCCGTATATTCTTAAAACTTCTGGAAATCGTAATCTTTGTTCTTTGTTTTATTTCAGTCAAGATATATTTCTATATCAATAATAGGCTATTAAAATCTGTTGGTTATAGTGCACTAAGACAGCTAGATGGGATGTGAGTCTCAACCTAGACATTATAGATGACACCCAAATATGTGATATGTTGAGTTTGTCGCAAAAAGACGAAATCGGCTGTTGAATTTGCCCCTATTACGAGCTTAATTAGTATTTTATAGATAAAGCAATTTCTTAGTATTTCTACTACTCGATTTCTTGCTAACTTGCTATATACGAAGTACTCAATTTACTTGGAGTTTATCTAGTACCAAGACTACTCAATGTAGTCTGAAAGTGTATCTAGTTTTTAATTTATATTTCCTAATAACTCTATACATGTTTATACATATAACATAAATATTAAGTTTTTTACTCACCGTTTCTATTATTTTCCTAGATATGGGACACCGCTGGACAGGAACGATTCAAAGCTGTTGCACCGATGTATTATCGCAATGCCAATGCAGCTATTCTAGTCTTTGACTTGACACAGTATAAAAGTTTTACCGAAATCAAAATTTGGATACAAGAGCTACATCGGAACGTACAGGATCCTATAATATTAGCATTGGTTGGTAATAAATTGGATTTGCATGCACAGCGTACTGTGTCGCGTGATGAAGCTTATCTGTTTGCCTCATCGATTGGCGCAAGTTATTTTGAAACATCAGCTGAAGTTGATCAAGGTCTGGAACAAGTTTTTCAAACGATAGCTTTAGGATTTGTGCGACTAATGAAAGAGGGTAAAAGTCGGTCTTTACGTCAATTCGATTCATGCGACTCCATCACAGCATATACGAATAACAATACTGCCTTCAGTTATAGTTCAGCGGCTATGACTAACGGCAATGGCAGTTTTCAATTATCTGCTATACCAGTGGGCATACCAGTTGAGGGTGAAAATGTTAAGATTAGTGGTGTTGGAAGACAAGAAACTCCTTCTTGGAGTATTGAACATATAGCGTTAGGTGAGGTGGAACCCACGGGTAGTTGCTGTTATTAGGCTAGAAACAAAAATAATTTAAATTAGCACGCTAACTATTAGAAAATGTGATTTTTGTTTCGTATTAAAACACGAATTTATATTTTTTACTCTAGCTTTTAGCTTATCGAAAAATGTAAAGCAATCTTAAATTTAAGTTTATATTTTAAAGTAGGTGACATGGAGGATATGTTTAGTGAGATGAACTTTAAATATAATTTTAAAGCGAATATTGACATTACCATGATTTTTATAGTTATAACTTCTGAATATTGTAATGTATATAAAAGATATTTATTAATTTTTTATATTATATTTTCAAGTTTGTTATATTTATTAACTAATAAGACGCTTTTTTACTTGGCTTTTTTTTAAATTATTTATGTAAGAATATATAAATCAACATTATTTATATGATAATATTTAAATTAATAATAGTAGAAAAATATATTTATAATTTTGTTTGACCATTTTGTTGTTAGATATAAAAAGTTTATCAAAATATACAAAGATATTTTGAATTTTATGTAAACGTTTAGTTAAGTCTTAGGATATTAACGCTGTACCACCAAACAAATAATTAAATTTTACATATAAGCATGTACAAATTATAAACAAATTTACAAAAATGGATCAATTAATAACTAAAATTAATTATTAAATTAATTATTTTTTTTTGTATTAAAAGATATTTTAAAGCAAATATATATATATATATGTATATATATGTATATATAGTTTATGTGAATAAATTCTTATATACCAAATTATTATTGTTTATTATAAGAAATAATTCCAAGTCTACTGATAATGGATATTTGGCAAAATGAGAGACAGTTATATGTCAGTCAAAAATTCAATTAATTAAAAGTAGTAAAAAAAATATTTGTTGTTCCAATTTCACTACTGTTCGATAAAAAACTCTCTATTGAAAAGTAATAGTTTATAATAGGAATTTAGTTTCTTTCGTCAAAACGGGCATAAATAATTAATTTAATATTGTTTATCATAGAAAACTTGTAATTTATAGTGGTATTTATTATATACAGTGCAAACTACCATAACTCGAACTTCTCTAACTTGAATTTTCTATAACTCGAATCAAAAACAGTGCACCAAGGTTTTAGAGAGTAAATTACATGCAAATCTGCTTCCATAACTCGAACTTCCAAAACTCGAATTTCTCTATAATTCGAACAAAAATTTTGTTCCGTGTCGACAGGAATATGGAAAAGTGAATTCTATAAGTCGAATTTTTGTTTTAAGTATGAATCCATTTTGGTGTTAGGGGAAGTGCCTTTTCCAAATCAAATATTTAATTTTTTCTTACTTATGGCAGTGTGGTTTAAAATAAATGAAATAACTTCCAATACTACTCTTAACGATTATACCGAGCTTAACAATGAAATTTATACATAAAGCTATCCTAAAGATGACGATATTATTGAGCACTATAGCTCTAAACTACTGGATCCAATTCTAAGCGCAACGGATAGTGATAATGAGGGTTCGGTGGATGTAATTGTTTATCAGCCTTCCAAGAATGAAGTAGAAGACTCATTAAAAATTCTAAATTTCTATTTGCAAACGAATGA
>NC_051847.1:74708815-74724283 GCF_002237135.1 Teleopsis dalmanni | reverse complement strand
AAATAAATATCTTAAAATGTCAAAGTCTCTATAGTAAGTCGAACCTTTTCTTTGCAAAATTGGACTTCAAGTTATGGAAGTTTGACTTTATATGCATTACAGTGGTGCTTAGTTGTGTCTGGCAAGCATTTTTTCTTGATAAGGTTGATTATATTATTTTCTAGTACAATTTTGAGCTATTTGGAAAAGTTTTAGAAATAAAGCTATTGATTATGATTATTTTTCCATATTATTATTATTAGGATAAGAGATAAAATACCGCGATCTAAAACACCCATTGTGCCCGTTAGTCGGATTAGAGTGTTTTTCCAAGTCCGATTTCTTTAGTGAAACACAGTATAGAACCTATCTTTATTAGCCTTAAATCCCTATGTTCAATGAAATACGTACCTAAGTGTTTCTTTCCCTTGCGCATCAGTGACGGGTATTTACCTAGCACATGGTAAACTGTTTCTTTCTCCTATCTACAATATATGTAGTTTGAGTTGGATTGGATTTCTAACTTTTTTATTCACTCTTCTGTAACTCTTCTGTAAGTTTTTTTTCCAAGTTACTTTCAAAGGTACTTAAAAATTATATACTCTGTAAAGAGTATTGGGGTTACAAAAAAAAATAAAGATTGTTAATGTTGATGTAGCATATGTGAACATATTGCTGTTAAATAAATCATTGGAACTGATCTATAAGAATATCTATCATTTTTATCTGCACTTCTATGAAATATCTTTGTGATCATGTATGATTTGTATATATACAAATATATAATATATAATATATATAATATATATAATATATATAATATATATAATATATTATCTTAAGTACTAGCAAATTAACTGAGCATTGTAGATATATAAAACTATTTTCAAATGTATTGGATGAGGTAATCATCCCATACATTTTTCAGATTTGAAGAACAGATATTCTTTGTCGATATTCCACTACATAAGGTTACGAATAAACATATTAACAAATTGAATCATTAGATTTATATTTATACCCACGTCATTGTTGAATGCTGAGTAGAAATCTGCTTTAAATTTTATAGGTAAATTTTATAGGTTTTATAGGTTATAGTGGTTATTTGTAAAGTAAAAAGTGAATATTCTATTGGTTTCTCAGCGGTGTTAGGTTTAATTTAGTAAGTGATAATATGAGTATGTTCTATTCCATGGAGAATTGAGGCTATGATATCCGTACTATAACATGTAGTTTGGTAGCTAAGACGATACTATGGAGTGATATCCATTTCATTTGTTAGATTAAGGTAGGGTGTATTATATCGTCTTACCATAGCTACTAAACTACATGTTATGGTACAGATATCATAGTTTTAATCTAAATACATGTTTATTCTTAAGTTTGAGGATTTTTTTAAAATTAAGAATATGTTTGCTAAAAGTAATTCCAAAACGGCCAATTTCAACTGCAAGACACTTCTTCTTTATTCCGGTCAGTTAAAAGTGTATTTATTGCTTCCTTAAAGAGATATACTTTATTTTACAATGATTATACCAGCAGATATGGAGATGTTAATCTGATAAATTACTTGTAAGATTTAATCACACCATATCACAAACTTTTTAATTCCTTGAAATTTACTCAATTTTTTGTAAAATTGTTGGTCATGTAATTTTATGTCAACATTACCGTCCTTAACATTAAATGCTCTGTAAAAGCTTACCGTCTCTAGAAATATAAAAACCACTTAGAATGTTTCATTTCTGAAGTACGATATACAAATAGAATAGAATAGAATGTGAAAAAATACTAAAAAAAGGGAATAGATATTTAATCAGTTGGAGAATATTAAAGCTACTCGTTTGTATCTGTGTTAACAGTTTTATTGCAACTCATCAGCTCAAAGGGCCGTTATGCTGTGTACTCGGATCAGAAACGGAAACTAATGGCGTTGACAGGATATTGTGCTTAATTGACAGAATATACTTACAGCAAATCAGAGTAAAGTACGAGGAAAGCAAAGTGAAATAGGGAAAATAAAACGAATCAGAATCAGAGCAAAATGCAGAAAGCAATTTAGTACCTTTTTATCTTAATCTTGTTCCTATCAGTTTTGCGCAAAGTGACAAGTATCCCATTAGAAATGCCTATTTAATATGATAAAGCAAAACAAAAGAGGTTAATTCCTTCCTTTTTGTTGATGTTCATTTCTTTTTCTATTTTGAAATAATTTATGGTTTATATTTTTACAGGAACGGAACACTTAAGTTAATTGCTATTGAAATATGGCATTAAAAATAAAATAGCTAATTTTAGAAAGTATTAAAAATAAAGATATTTTTTTCTTTAAGAATGAAGGTCATGTAAATAATTGTTATATTTTTTCCACTCAGTATAATATTGATTATTGTGCGGAGTTCTTTTATATAAAAAAAACCTTTAATTTGTGGTTTAAATCTAGAATTTTTGAATTATAAAATAATATATAATAGCAATTAAAAAATATCTTAGTTATTTAAATATAAAGGAAAACAAAGGATTTTTGGTATATACTTTATTTATATATTTTTTGTAAGTACAACTGATACTCTTCAAAATTAAATTTCTTTTCTATAATGTTAGCTGACATGAGAAGCATCTGTAACTTTATTAACTAAAGATTAAGGATAGGATCGACCTTCGTATTTTAAACGAGTAATTTTGGCTTTATTGAGGCTTAGATACTATTTACACACCATTTCGAATTGACGTATATAGTATATAATATATAGTATATTATACATTATAGTATATAATGTATAAGTACATATATATAATATAATATATATGTATAATATTAATAGCAGATGCTTTGAATTTGTTGTTTATGCTTATATCTCTTTAATTAATAAAGTAACAGATGCTTCTGTTGTATATAACGCAGCATAAGTAAAATCTGGAGTGTCAATTTGTAAGACAACTATAGTCAAATTTCCATAAGTCGAAGTCCAATTTTGTAAAGATAATGTTCGACTTATAGAGACTTCGAGTTAGAGGATTTCTTTATTTCTTTTTATTTTCGTAAGAAACTAGAATTACATTTTAAGAAATTTATTTATTTCCAACCAAATAAAGCATAGAAGTTATAGTGAAGTAAAATATTCAGAATTTAGGGTTTGGGACTTTAATTTTTTTCTTATTTTCAGTAAAAAAAGATTCCACTTTATTCATACTCTTATAGTGAGCATCAGTTGTAGTATCATTCGTTTGCAAATAGAAATTTAGAATTTTTAATGAGTCTTCT
Source organism: Teleopsis dalmanni (assembly GCF_002237135.1). Classification (NCBI taxonomy): domain Eukaryota; kingdom Metazoa; phylum Arthropoda; class Insecta; order Diptera; family Diopsidae; genus Teleopsis; species Teleopsis dalmanni. The sequence continues at coordinate 74,721,039 of NC_051847.1, read as the reverse complement.
ACTTCATTCTTGGAAGGCTGATAAACAATTACATCCACCGAACCCTCATTATCACTATCCGTTGCGCTTAGAATTGGATCCAGTAGTTTAGAGCTATAGTGCTCAATAATATCGTCATCTTTAGGAAAGCGTGATGTACAAATTTCATTGTTAAGCTCGGTATAATCGTTGAGAGTAGTATTGGAAGTTATTTTATTTACTTTAAACCACGCTGCCATAACAAAGAAAAAATTAAACATTTGATTTGAAAATGGGACTTCACCAAGTCCCATTCACCTAACACCAAAATGGATTCATACTTAAAACAAAAAATCGACTTATAGAATTCACTTTTCCATATTCCTGTCGGCACGGAACAAAATTTTTGTTGGAGTTATAGAGAAATTTGAGTTATAGAAGTTCGAGTTATGGAAGCAGATTTGCATGTAATTTGCTCTCTAAAACCTTGGTGCACTGTTTTTGGTTCGAGTTATAGAAAATTCAAGTTATAGAAGTTCGAGTTATGGTAGTTTGCACTGTATATAATAAATACCACTATAAATTATAAGTTTTTTATGATAAACAATATTAAATTAATTATTAATGCCCGTTTTGACGAAAGAAACTAAATTCCTAATATAAACTATTGCTTTTCAATAGAGAGTATTTAATCGAACAGTAGTGAAATTGGAACAACAAATATTTTTTTTATTACTTTTAATTAATTGAATTTTTGACCGTCCTATAACTGTCTCGCGTTTTGCCAAATACCCATTATCAGTAGACTTGGAATTATTTCTTATAATAAACAATAATAATTTGGTATATAAGAATTTATTCACATAAACTATATATACATTTATATATATATATATATGCTTTAAAATATCTTTTTAACACAAAAAAAATTTCTTTTGATATAATTAATTTTAGTTATTAATTGATCCATTTTTGTAAATTTGTTTATAATTTGTACATGCTTATATGTAAAATTTAATTATTTGTTTGGTGGTACAGCGTTAATATCCTAAGACTTAACTAAACGTTTACATAAAATTCAAAATATCTTTGTATATTTTGATAAACTTTTTATATCTAACAACAAAATGGTCAAACAAAATTATAAATATATTTTTCTACTATTATTAATTTAAATATTATCATATAAATAATGTTGATTTATATATTCTTACATAAATAATTTAAAAAAAAGCCAAGTAAAAAAGCGTCTTATTAGTTAATAAATATAACAAACTTGAAAATATAATATAAAAAATTAATAAATATCTTTTATATACATTACAATATTCAGAAGTTATAACTATTACAATCATGGTAATGTCAATATTCGCTTTAAAATTATATTTAAAGTTCATCTCACTAAACATATCCTCCATGTCACCTACTTTAAAATATAAACTTAAATTTAAGATTGCTTTACATTTTTCGATAAGCTAAAAGCTAGAGTAAAAAATATAAATTCGTGTTTTAATACGAAACAAAAATCACATTTTCTAATAGTTAGCGTGCTAATTTAAATTATTTTTGTTTCTAGCCTAATAACAGCAACTACCCGTGGGTTCCACCTCACCTAACGCTATATGTTCAATACTCCAAGAAGGAGTTTCTTGTCTTCCAACACCACTAATCTTAACATTTTCACCCTCAACTGGTATGCCCACTGGTATAGCAGATAATTGAAAACTGCCATTGCCGTTAGTCATAGCCGCTGAACTATAACTGAAGGCAGTATTGTTATTCGTGTATGCTGTGATGGAGTCGCATGAATCGAATTGACGTAAAGACCGACTTTTACCCTCTTTCATTAGTCGTACAAATCCTAAGGCTATCGTTTGAAAAACTTGTTCCAGACCTTGATCAACTTCAGCTGATGTTTCAAAATAACTTGCGCCAATCGATGAGGCAAACAGATAAGCTTCATCACGCGACACAGTACGCTGTGCATGCAAATCCAATTTATTACCAACCAATGCTAATATTATAGGATCTTGTACGTTCCGATGTAGTTCTTGTATCCAAATTTTGATTTCGGTAAAACTTTTATACTGTGTCAAGTCAAAGACTAGAATAGCTGCATTGGCATTGCGATAATACATCGGTGCAACAGCTTTGAATCGTTCCTGTCCAGCGGTATCCCATATCTAGAGAAATAATAGAAACGGTGAGTAAAAAACTTGATATTTATGTTATATGTATAAACATGTATAGAGTTATTAGGAAATATAAATTAAAAACTAGATACACTTTCGAACTACATTGATTATATAGCAAGTTGGCAAAAAATCGAGTAGTAGAAATACTAAGACATTGCTTTATCTATAAAATACTAATTAAGCTCGTAATAGGGGCAAATTCAACAGCCGATATAAAAAAAATATACTTTCTTTCGTATTTTTGCGACAAACTCAACATATCACATATTTGGGTGTCATCTATAATGTCTAGGTTGAGACTCACATCCAATCTAGCTGTCTTAGTGCACTATAACCAACAGATTTAAATAGCCTATTATTGATATAGTAATATATCTATATAAACACATTAACACAACTTGTGAAGTATTGTTAAATGAAAGTCTACTTAACTGAAATAAAACAAAGAACAAAGAGTACGATTTCCAGAAGTTTTAAGAATATATGGATTGAAGTCCCGAAGCCAAGCGACGACCAAGTGCCGTTCAATGCATTTCAAAGGGACTTTACAACGGGTTACAACAACAAACATTTTCAGATTTACAAGCGGTACGAAAGATAATATAAAAAATATTTTATTTGATTATTGCAATACTGTCAAATAACTAGGTTGGTGTTAAGTGCCTAATGAAAAAATTATAACAGCAAAGTAACAATTTTATTGATTATTTGAAGAAATTTATAATTCTCCTATAATCCTATTTGAACCATTTTATGACATTATTTAGAAATATCTGCGAAAAGGAACATACTAATAATAAATATCAAATCAAGTGGAAAACTCTACAAAACGGTTTTTTGAAAAGGAATTAAAATTCTTCTGTTTCCAACATGACTATCTTCTAACCTGTCTACAACGTAACCTACCGATATCTTAACCTTTCTATATGCTAACCAATCTATATCATAACTTATTTATATAAGGTATAGACAGGTATTAATTTGACGTGACCAAGATAGTCTGAATAACATGATAAGAAAAAGGAATATGTTAAAATATAGTTATAGTTAATGGAGCCAAAAGTCAATTGGATTCAAATTAGTTTTGAACAGACAGTTGAATAGATGGATGACATCATTTAGAGTACAGTTACAGTTGGTACCCACATTAACATTTTATCTGTTTATGTGAGACAAATAACTGTTCAACACATAATTATATACTGTTCTTAGGTGAATCTATATTGTCTTGATACAAATGATAGTTGCGTTTTTTCACATAAAAATATTGAGAACCGGATTGTATTGTAAATATGATCTCAGAAAATAATACTGCTTCGGTTAGGAGGTTTGCTTCTGTCGATCTTAATCCTATTACCTTCATAACGGTAAGTGTAATTATAATCATAATACGAATCAAAAAATATATGGATATATGGAAAAATATCTACACTGAAAGTAAGGAAATTCGAAGCTTGCGATGTAAACATAATCTTAAAAAAGAAACTTCATCGGTTTAGAAGAAAGTTTGGTATTGTAAATCGACGATCTCATTAACATTACGTCCATAATGGTAAATTTTATTTTATACACGAGTGCAAGATTCCTGCAACAAGTTGGAAATTTCCGATATATTGATGACCTTCTTGCACTGTAAATATGATCTTAAAAAAGACACTCGGTTTAAAAGGAAGTTTGCTCTTGTGAATTATCGAATTCAATAGTATTATCTCGATAACGGTCAGTGTTAATACATTTATGATAGATAAAGAAAAGCATATATGGATACTCAGGTCTCTACTTATAGATAGAAGATTTGAATGTGGCACATGAATAGAAATTGTTTAGAAGCGTTAGAAATCTTATGCTGGTTACAGATAGCTTTTCAAATATATGCTATATACTATATTTGCAATAACAAATTACTTATTTTGAGATTAGTTTAAGTAAAATGTTTTGGAATAAAAATAACTATTAACAAAAAAATAAATATATGTTTAAATAATCTCACACAGATGTATTAGACAATTACAGATATATGAAGATACTCATTTTGCTTGTGAATATGAAAAGTGTTTAAAAAGTTAAATAATCGTCATTATAATTAATCAGCAACGAGTAAAAGAGGTTTTTATGACCTATGAAACTTCAATCTAATATATTTTCATTTTTTCTAGTATTTTTTTTTAATATTACCTGAAGCTGAGATAATATTTTTGTACTGATAACAAAGATATATTAATGTTTATTAAAAGTTGAAATATTTTTAAATGTGATTCATATTAACAACGATGCATTTGTTTGCAATTTATATTTATATTATTTTTTATTCAAATTGTGTTTTATAAAATTCTGTTAGAATATAAATAAGACACTCATGAGTAATTGTCCCAAGCACTGAGTAAAACATTTAAAAAAACTAAAAACTATCTGATCACATGAAATTATGACTTCTAGAAATTTCCAAGAATTTTTGTAATTTTAATTATAAACATAACAACTGCATTGTATATCAATTCTCGTTTTTCCCTTAGCTTGCATAAAAGACTAACAATAATATGCAGTTGAACGAATTGAAAAGACCCTTAACAAATGCTTTATTAAAATTAATTTCATGTCTTTCGACTTCACTATACTTTCATTGTTAATTAATTTAATTTTAAATCATTTGTTGCAATTTTTAACGAAGCATGGAGTATAATTTTTCGCTGTATTTTTATTGAGAAAAACTCAATGAATAAATGCTTTTGCCAATGCACATTTTATAATCAACACAAAAATATTACTGATAATTTTTTCTTGTACAAAGACCTATTGAGTATTACAATTCTAATTATTTGACGGACTCGTGAAATGCATTAGATAAGATTGAATACAATAATATGTGTGCTACTTCAAATGGGACACAGAAACTTTTTTCAACTCATACATGACTTGATCAATGAAATGTCAGATAATTCGAAATAAGCAGAAGTCTAAAAGTATTTGCAACCTAATCGTTCACTGAACCTAAAAATAAAGTATAATTTATGCATAAATAATTATATGAAATATTTATATACACAAACTTACTTGGAGCTTCACTTTCACATTATCCATTACTACTTTGCATGTAAAAAATGTGGCAGATATAGTTGGGCCTATGTCTTTCAAAAGTTGTCTTTTTAGATACTTCGTCACCAGATGGGTTTTACCAACACCTGCAAAAATACAATACGTTTAAATAAATAAATATTGAAGAAACAGTAAATAAAAAAAATATATTAATGAACAACTGTTATGTATGTATTTGATGAAATCTTGAAGAATTTGCATTATGGTTTTCTTTCTGCGTAAAACAACATCTATAACAGTAATAGTTGAAGATGCATTATTGTCAAGTAATGGTGAGTATAAAATACTTTTTTGTAATGCTTTAAATATTATTTGAGCTATTAAAAGCAAATCTAATATAATAACAAATCTGTCTAATATGTTCGATCATAACACATACTTGCAGATACAGTCTCTGTGTGAAGTAGAAAACCACAACCGTCAAAAGAAGATCATCCTTAACCTCGGCAATACGAGCTCCCACATATCAACTCAAGCAAAAGAATTTTTGGGCGCTCAAAATGTCGAATCCGCCTAATAGTCCCTACTTACCATAGCACTTAATGACTTCTACTTGATACCAAACATTAAGAAAAAAATGCATGGCGGGCGTTTTTGCAAGCCCGAATAGGCCATTGAGACATTCAAAACCCTGATTTTGGAGATACCAACTTTAGAGTAGCAAAACTGTTTCAAAAATTGGTTAAGTCGAATACAAAAATGTATTGTTCATCATGGAAACAACTTCAAAAAACAATAGAACCATTTTCAATAATTAACCACTGTGTTTTCATTGTTCTACACAAGACTTAAAAGGTAAAGACGTAGTAAAGCAGTACGCCTACATTGGCTAAGTTTAAGCTTTAGTCATCGCATTCTTGCATATTTTAGTTTATGTAAAAAATAAGTATTTCTCTGTACTAGAAATATAACATGTCGACTAATAAGTCGGTATGATGACACATTATTGGCTACACCAATGAAAAATTTATATCATTTTAAAAAGTCATAACTTTGAAATGATACTTTTCAAATGAAAGAAAAAAAACATTTGAACGGTTACTCATTTAGTTTTAGTGACCCTTTTATTTATATTTTGAGAACAATTGATTCAAAGCATCTTCATGGCTTGATTAGCTATGACTGTTTTTTTATGAGATAATGTACTGTAACATAAAAAGCTTGACCCTCGGATCTGCTCCATCGAGACTTATGGTATATAAATGTTTTGCTGAACGTGACCGTACAAACATCAATGATGCCGAATGCAATGATGCCGGTCGCCCAAAAGAGATAGTGACACCGGAAAACAGCACAAAATCATTTTAGTAAACCGTAAAATGGAGTTTTAAGCTAGCTGACACTTTAAAGAATTAAAAGAAGGTGTCGACTTCATTTTGCATAAACATTTTTTTACGAGAAAACAGTTTTCGAAGTAGGTTCTATATTCGTTGACATTAGACCAAAAACTCTTGGCGGATTTAAGAGAGTATATGACGAAGAAATAATCCCATTTGACAAAGGAAATAGTCCTCTTTGACCAAAACAATGTGTAATCATTGGCTAATATGACCAAATTGCACAAATCACACTTCCAATTGCATTGACACTCACCGTATTAGCTTAATTTAGCCCTACTACCTGCTTGTAGTTCCCAAAAAAAATACTACAGTTAAAGAGATTTGATTCCAAAAAAGTCATCGTGGAAACTGAAGCATATTTTTGAGCCAAAGATAAATCATTCTTTAAGGAACTTAGTCTTGTGTAACTCTTGATGGAGACTTGATGAAGGGAGTTAGTGTTGTGTGCCTCTTGATGGAGACTACGTCGATGAATAAAGTGGAATTCTGACAAAAAGTAAAGAGATTTTATTCCAATGAAAAAGGTATCGTGGAAACTGAAGCATGTTTTTAAGCCAAAGATGAAGGGAGTTAATCTTGTATACCACTTGATGGAGACTACGTGGATGAATGAAATCAAATTCCACACAAAAAGTTGTTTTATTCGTTGTCTCACTGTATGATAACATTGTTTTATATGCATAATAAAATAATAAAAGTTTATTAATCATCACGATCACATTTAAGAGGTCGTTCGATCTAAAAAGTTTTGTACTTCTTCAGATTAGAGGAGTTAAGAAACCTAAACAATTTCAGTTTCATAAAGATTGTTTAGATAAAACATTTTATGTATTTTACAATTGAAATTTCTTTCTTTTCATTAGCGAAACAAACATGAACGTTTGCCACCAAAGCATTGACAAATTATTGCTGAGATAGAAATACAATAAAATGTAATTCCCCGAATTAGGTTAAAACAACAAAAGAGTTAAAGCATTAAAGCGTTAAAGTAAACAAAACAAAGATTAAATATTCTAAATAATTAAACAATAGAAGAAACAATAGTTAGTTCCAGACATACAATTTCCATTGTTTACGTATTTGAAGTACATTTACCCAGCATATCAAATTTATGATAAGATACTTGAGACAAGGCCAACAGTAATCCCTCTAATAGCCAAACATATATCATATTTAATTATTTCACTATATCGCTAGACGGTTGGTTACGATGGCTGAACAGGAGATATCTTTTCGCTGACCACATTTAGCGATTTTGCGTCGTTTTACTAAATGTTTGTGTGAAATTTGTGAATATCTCTCGTATTTGTTGAGACTAAACGCTTACAACTGATAAAAACTGCAGCCGTTAATTTTATTTGTTTATTTTTATTTACAAAAAAATTTATCTGTTATCTGCTTTTGTTTTCATTTTGTATTGCCAAGCAAAAAAACACACATTGCTTAGCTCATAAATAAAAGAAGGGACGCAGCTACTGTGTCAGCAGAATTTGATGACTAAATTAAATGTGTAACGTGAGGGGTTTATTTTCTGTTTATTTATACTTTATATTCTATTGTACTTTTCATTGTACAAGAAAGGCACTTCGAAAGCATTAACCAAGGCAATTCCAATACTAAATTTTTTGTGGATTTAACATACATATATGCACATATACATAACTTTTGCTAATACTGTACTCACCTCTCGAGCCCAAAACAACAACCTTGCCCTCAATTCCTTGCATCATCTTGTAAACTATTTATTATCGTTTCTTTATTTCCTTATATATATCTGCTAAAATGATTCCAAATATCATAATAGAGTTAATGTGACGTCATTAACAGAAAGTCTCCTTTTTTTTGTTGACAACTTTATTTTATATCTTATAATTTCTTCTTCAATTTCTCCGTTGAAACTCGTCAATATTTCGTACATTCAAAACAAAATTCTTCAATTTACACAAATGTGTATTCAAATAGTCATTGCTTTTTTTGTTATTTCATAAATTACATTAACATTTACACACTTTTTAAATTTTATAACTTTTCGACCTTCTTCGTTTCATAATTTACGTTGTTATGAAAAATTTATATTATTATGCACTGTTTATGGTAATTTTGTTGGTGTGGTCAATTCAGAAATCAGCTGCGTTTGCATTGTTGAATTTTTCTACTCAGTAGCTATGTTCATTTTACATATGACTTTTTGACCAGGGTTGTTATAAATTGTGGAAGCAGTTAGACTGTTCACAATTTTTTTAACATATTATATATGATGCAATATAATTTATTTAATGTGTTTATTTTCAGCGGCTCGTTTATGTAACTTTTTCACTTCGTTTTCTCAGAAGATTTTTTCACGTTTGACGATTATTTATACACATTGTATATATACACATAAAAACATACAAATCACATTAACCATAAAACATATATTTTAAATTCACATTAATAAATTATTGTTTTTTAATTTTCGTCATATTTAGGAAATACATATATTCGCTTAAATAACTTACATCCCATTACCCTTTCCGCACCATCTACAAATATTAATAACTCAGATAATAATAAAATTAAAATTTTTTATAAATAATAAAATTATTTTTTCAAAGAAACTTATACGGCGTTTACATTGGCCGAAAATGGCTCATTTTGGTCAAAAATCGAAAATGAGTATCGAATGGCTCATTCTTGCATATAAAATTTCAAAAGCAAAAATGAGCAATTTTCTTCTTTATCACATTCTGTATGAAATGACGTTCGATGCCATTCCACATACGTTTCCAATCAAAGGAATGCCATTGAACATACCCTAAATGAAGCTCTTCATGGCATTTTGACAGTTTTTGAAAAAGCTGTTTTTTTAAAATATTTACAAAAAAGGTAAACAAATGTTGGTGTGTTGCATTTTCTTGAAAACGATGCACTTCTTTTTATGAACTTTTACTTCCCAAAAAGTAACTTAAAATCGAAGTTAAAAATATGTTTTTAAGTTTTTACTTACAGGTTGAAGGCATATTTACCTTCATGCAACATTTTTTTTTGGCCACAGCCAATCAAATCAACATGCAAGTTGAAAAATCAGCTGTTGAAATGAGAACAAATGAAATAGAACGAATGTAAACATTTTCATATGGCTCATTCAAAATGAGCCATTTTCGGCCAATGTAAACGCCATATTAGTCACTACCTTTTATAGCTTAGTTTGATTTGACTGCATTTTTAAGTTTTTGGCGCATTTCTCTTGTCAAAAAAACCTAAACAAAACCCAATTTTCACTTTTTCGTAGTAAAAAAAATTGAAGACCGTTTAAGGTGGTGAAACGTTCCGTTCGAAGTGATGAAACTTTTCACTCATGGCATTTTGACAGTTTGAGAGAGCTGTTTTTGACATATTTACAAAAAAAAGTAAACAAATGTTGCATTCCCTTGAAAACGATTTAACTTCTACTTCCCAAAAAATACTTAATTGAAGCTAAAAAAAGGAGATTCTTTGGTTTAAACGCCATATTAGTCATTTTCACATATGAGATTTTGTACGCAGAAATCAATCATATGATTTCAGTTGTGATTTTTTGACCTAAATCAGTCATTAAGAGCCAATGTAAACGTACTATTACTACGAGTAGCGCGTGGAACAGACCTATTTTATTGTACATATTGTAATGAAAACGTAAAAATATAATTCAGTCTTGCATTGTACGCACCCACTGCAGCTACAACTGCATTTGTCGTACAAACTGTCCAAAATTTGAATACAGTGAAACCCAGGTCATAGTAAACTACGTACAAACTGTCAAAAATTTAAATAGAGAGAAACCCATATCATAGTGAATTTAAGTAGGGAAGGACAATGATGCGACAACACAATACATTGGAAAACCATTTTTGCCTATTTTTTAGTATATAATTTGATGTTGTTCAGTGGCCTTACTTAATAAATTAGACCGTAGAATTTCGGTTAAGTTGTTCATTATTCATTAACTCTTCTTTGATTGTCCTATGCTTGCAATAACCCAATATACTGGTCTAGCTTAAATAGAAAATACCTTTGAATTGAACAGTTTTGTTACACGGGGTCGTTCTTCGCAAGTAACATTAGACGAAGACGTATTGAGAACTTCATTAGACGATTTCGTTGAGAATACTATATCTGTGTGAAGAGCTGTTAGTTTACGATTATATTTGCCTTCACTGATGTTAGCCCGATTGCAATTGATTTCGTTATAGACATGATAAGAAGAATCAAGAAGTCCATCTGAGAAAAAAGGTGGTACCAAACATGATGCCATTAGGGTGAGCATCTATGTGGCACGAGAGAATTTTAGCATTTTATTCCCATTTGGATATTGGTTCACCCAATAGAATATTGTTTAAACTGTTTTTAAGTATTGACTTAATTTAATTTGTTTAATTTGTTTGAAAATATTTTATAAGGTTTATTTTTACAATTCCAAATAACTTAAATTATATAGCTTCTAAGGATATAGTTTGCTTTTATAAATAAAACTATTATTTTATATATACACTGATCAGAATTCAGGAACAGCTCTTTGCTCTCCTTTTAATGGCACAGTAACGGTGAAATTATATTTAACATTAAAAACATAGAATAACAATTTAATTATTTTCTTAGGAAATATAAAAGAACACAGTTTAATCTCTACTATTTCTTTTCAATACTATACGTTATAGGATTTTGAAAAAGAGGTGGACCATTTGGTGTGACAACCATCTTTGGAATTTTCATTACGAGTTTAATCGTTGATGAAGGAATCTCGAATTCTGATTTAATCAGAGAAATGGCTGATTTATTGGTACCTAAAAAAGTGAACAAAAACTATTAGTTTTAAAAAATTAAAACACAAAATTCTAAAACATATTACCATCTGTAGATAGTTGAGCACCTATTGTTTGTTGTTTACTCAATATTTGTTCCAACTGACTTACACGATTTCGTAACTTCTCGTTTTCGGCTTGCAATTCAATATTTTTCCTTCTTAAATCTTTATGTTCATTACGCATTTTAACTCGATAACGTGTGGCAGCAGCACGTCGCCGCTCCATACAATCTTCATCAAATTTATAGTGTGCTTTGCCGGCAATAGTCCTCTGGCGATTATTGGTTTTTATAGGAATTTCAATACTGCGTCTATTATTTTGATTAAGTATAGCTTTCAAGCGTTCTTTAATGGGCAATTGTGAAGTTGGCGTGAGGCTAGCACTACTTGGTTCATTGTTAATACTTGGTGAGTTTATTGTGATATGATTTGTAGTAACAGCACTGTTTGCAGTTGAAGTATTATGATGTTTGGCTACTGTGGCAGTTGCTGGTTTAGGTAAAATGAATGGCTTTACGGTTTGTACTGGTATAGCATTAATTGTTTGCTTAGACTGTGTTATACTTTCACTGTCGTTTGGAAAACTTAATGTTATGAGTTGTGGTTGTATTAATTGTATTGATGTTGGTGCAATTTGTAGACAATTATTTGTTTCTGGTTTTTCTGCTATATTACGATATTTATTTTGTTTTTTTTCTTCACTGCAATTACTTCCAGAGGAATTTTGTCTATTTATATAAGCGGCACAATCGCTTAAGAGATCTACAACGGTTACATCTAAAGCGACACCGGCAGTTGATGGACTTTCTAATGTCT
>NC_051847.1:74694596-74708715 GCF_002237135.1 Teleopsis dalmanni | reverse complement strand
AAAGTGAATTATATTGCGAAAAACGGGTTACAATTGGGTGGTATTAATAAATAAACATTCAAGACATTGCAACGCATTCAAGTGAGCGGTTAAAAGTGAAGTTTAGTACAATCTTATACAATTGAGACTTCTGCAGGCAAGATAGCGTTGCATGCAAAAACTGTAATTACCAATTGTAAATAAAAGTGCTGAAAATAAGTGGAACGTAAGGCGAATTATACGTAGTAAAGCTCAGAGTGGTTTGAGTCTATGCTAACAAATTCTAATTTTTAAAAAAAGTATTAAGCTGTTATATATATATATAAATTTTCTCATAGACTTTTAGGCGAAGCATCAAAAACTGAATTTGATAAACTTAAAGTACAACTTCCAAAATGTCATCAGCAGGAACACCAAATAAACCGAGTACACAAGTTTCAAAAATACAAGTAAGAACCTCAGCAGCTAAAAGACCATTGACTGAACTTTCCCCAGAAGAAATAAACCAGGCGAAATCTACAATGCAAGTAGGGAATATGCATATAACAGAACTGATGGGGTTAATGAGAGCATCATTGGCTGACTTGTTGGATGAAAAGCTAAGCAACTTGCCAACAAAAGCTGATTTAGAGGTGATTGTGTCGGAAGTGGGCGAACTCTCTAGTAAGATAACAGAGCTAACGGCAGAGAATCGTGTGCTAAAACAGAAGGTGACGCAGCTCGAACAACAACGCGAACGGGATGCACGTAATATTAATTATATTATAAACGCACGAAAACGAAAATCGCTTGTTATCAAGGGTCTGAAAAAAACTGACAATCCAACATTGTCGATTCGGAAATTATGTGCTGAAGTTCTGAACGTCGATGATGTGCAAATAGCTTCTGTAAGAAAAATATTTGAGAAACACGACAAAATAGGAGTCGTTGCAGAGTTCCAAGCAGAACAGTGTATATTTAATATTTTCAACAATATTAAAAAACTCGCTAATACGGAAATATCAATTGAGAGGGACTTAACCGCAGAACAACAATCAGATAAACGGGTCATGCTTAAACTAAAACAAAATTTGCGTGCTGTAGATCAAAGTCGTAATATAATAGTTAGAGAGGATCGTATGAAAATTGACAACAAATGGTTGTATTGGAATAAAGAAAAGGAGCTGAAATGCGGTAGCAGTAATGGAAGGGATGTACTGCAGGCACTTTATGGCAATAACCTGGAGTCAATAAATGTAACATATTGGGAGATTTTGCAAACAATTAATTCTCAAAAAAACTAAATAAAGACAATGTTGTCAGCTGTAGTTTAAGTCTAGATTCAAATTCAAAAGAAATGCTAAATATTTTAGCATTTAATGTAGCAGGTCTAATAAAGAAAATTAATTACTGCGATTTTATAAATTATGTAAACTCATTTGATCTGTTCTTTTTATTTGAAACGTTCATGGAAAAATCCTTGGAGAAGATTGATAAAGTATTTGAAAAGTATTTATTATGGTGGATTCCAGCAACTCGGGTCGCAATCAAAGGAAGAGCTAGTGGCGGTATGTTATATGGAATAAAGAAGAACTTAGCAGATAAAATGAATATACGATTTACACAAATATTGAATATGATGGTAGTTAAGCTAAAATTTGAAGAGACACTGGCGTACATTATTCCAACATATATTAATTGCAACAATTGGGATGCGGATTTTAAAAACTTAAGTGATGTACTGTTCGAATTAGGGTGCGAAAATATATTAGTTGTAGGAGACTGTAATGCCAGAATTGGTAAGGAGCAATGTTTGGAATTTAACCCAACTTTACTAGCCAGTGGACTAAGTGCACAGCGCAAAGCTATGGATGACAAAGTAGATAGAAATGGCAGAAGACTACTTGAAATCTGCAATACGGTAAGTCTTACTGTGCTGAACGGAAGATGCGAGGGCGACAAAGATGGCAAGCATACATTTCACAGAGGAACTATTGCAACCACGATTGACTATGGTTTAGGAGCGGGGATCTGGTTGAATAGAATCAAAAATTTCGAAGTGCAGGATTTTATTTACTCAGACCATCAGCCGATTACAGTAAGTATCCACGCCGGGAAAATTATTTCGGAGGAAAATTCAGGTCTACAGTTGTTACCTAAACTATACTGGAACAAACGTATCAAGAAAATATATAATTTAACACTTAATCAACAAATTATTGGAGTAAATAGAGCGACAATATGCTCAACAAATGGAATTGAGTTTTTAATGGATTGCATAAATAATGCAGCAAAGCCTCTGCAACAAAAGCAAAAAACTAGCGTAAAACAAAACCAATGGTTTGACTCGGAATGTAAAATATTAAGAGATACATCTTTTCGATGGCTAAGAAGAGTTAAAAAAACAGGATTAAAGGAAGACATGACAAAGTACAGTCAAGCAAATAAACGATTTAAAGAACTTCTACAGCATAAAAGAGTGACTTACTATAATGAGCTAGCTATCTCAATAGCTACAGCAAAGGACAGTAAATCCTTTTGGGGCAAAGTTCGAAAACTGAACGGGACGAGCCATATAAAAAATGCAAAGCTAGACGCACTGGAACTGAGTAAACACTTTGAGCGGATACTAAACAACAGCATACATAATGAGAGTTTAAGTTATGAGATGCCCATACTTGAAATGAGTGAACTAGATAGAACGATTACAGTAGCAGAAGTCAAAAAAATATTGCACAAGTGTAAGGATAATAAAGCTCCTGGAGAGGATCGAGTACCCATGGAATTCCTTAAATATGCTTCGGATCTATTTATTGAAAATATGACAGCATCATTTAATTATATCTACAACAGCGGCAATGTACCTGATTCTTTTCGCAAGTCGATTATCTTCCCATTGTACAAAAAAGGCGACACAAAGAATCCAGAAAACTATAGGGGTATATCTTTTAACAATGCCATGGCGAAAGTATTTGCAAGTATTTTGAACGAGAGGCTACAAGAATGGGTTGATAACCATGCACTGTTAAGTGAATTTCAATCAGGTTTCAGAAAAAAGTATTCAACTGTGGATAACATCTTTATTTTAACTAATATTGCAAAAATGTATATTGACAGAAACAAAAAACTTTACGTCTTTTTCGTGGATTTCAAGGCGGCGTTCGATTCAATACTAAGAAATGCGCTCTTCTATAAGCTTAGGAACTTAGGAGTGTCAACAAAAATGATGCGGATTATTTGGAGCTTGTATCATGGTAGTAAAGCAGCAGTGTGGGATGGAAATATTATCTCTGATTGGTTTCTTACACAGTCTGGGGTTAAGCAAGGCTGTGTTTTAAGTCCACTTTTATTTACTTTATTTTTAGATGACCTGGTTAACTTTTTAAACGGTGGCATCATGATTGATGGCATGCTAATAAAGGCTCTGATGTATGCAGATGATGTGGTGCTGTTTGCAGAGTCACCAAGAGCCTTGCAGCTAATGATAAATAGACTGAACGATTACTGTAATACCTGGAATTTAGAAGTCAACATAGAAAAGTCAAAAATAATAATATTTAAAAAATATGCAAGGCGTCTTGCATGCGATGAAAAGTGGAACATTAACGGTAAATTATTGGAAGTAGTTAAGACATATAAGTATTTAGGCGTTTGGATAACATATAATGCAACGTTCGAAACACACATTAATAAAAGGTTAAAAGAATCAAAACTAGCAATAAACAGCACATGGAGAAGAGCATTAGGAAATGATATGGTAGCTCTTTCAGTTAAATACAAAGTTTTCCAAGCTGCTGTCAACTCAATTATGAATTATGCTTCCCAAGTTTGGGGTTTTGAAAAATTTAATGAGGTGGAAAAACTGCTGACTTATTTTATCAAACGTATTTTTCGCCTACCTGTCAACACGCCAGACTACGCAATTTATCTGGAAACGGGCTTATCAACACTACATATCGGCACTTTAAAATCCCACTTTCAATATATTAACGCTGTTATGAAACACACAGATAACAGGCTTACCAAACGGCTTGCGACATACTTTTTAGGTAGAAGGTGTTCGTATTTCGCGGCATGGTTAAATTTAGCCGAGGAACATGAAGAAAATTTGAATTTAGAGGACATGAATGGTTGGATTGACTGGCAGCAGCGCATTCTCCTAAAACAGGATCAAAGTGATAGAGACCGATTTGTTTATAAGGCCAAAACAAGCTACTCTAGACAAACATACAGAGAACTAACTTACAATCTGGGGAAAATGAATTATTTTAATGATAAATATACTGTGGAAAATATTCGTTCAATTTTCAAATCTCGTACTGAACTCATCAAACTCAATTATTTACCCTACGTAAGTGGTGCACTATCTGTTTGCAGCCTATGTAATAAAAGGAAACGGAAAACGTTAAACACTTTCTCGCAATTTGCCCAATTTTAAAGGAAATAAGATACAAGTATTTTGGGAAAACGACTTTGAGCCAAACAGAATTGCATGGTATCCTTAATGGAATGAACTGGCTAAATTTATGCGCATATCTTAATCAAGCGATAAAATATAGGCAACAAATTATAGATGAGATCTTTTAACCGCACTTATGTATGCACACCAACAATATATACTAATTATAACATCAAACTCACTACAAGATTAGAGGGATTAGAAAAATAGGCAATCGCTAGGTAAAGCTGACGACATTAGTCATAGCTTTAAATAAAAAAAAAAAATGTATAAAGTATGGATAATGATTGTATGTTTTTTAAATTATTAATAAAGAAGAACTAACTAACTAACTAACTAATCAATACGGCACAGCTCTGCTTACACCAAACATTTCTTAGCCTCGCTTATAAAAACTTATGTCGACTTTGAAGCTGAAGTGCAATAGATTGAAACATTTCCTATGTTTGTGTCTCGTGCTCTCAAGATTCGGACTAAGAATTGTGGATTCAGCCGGTGCTTTAATATCAGGTTCTTATAATTTACTAAAAGTGATAAGTAATAAGAAGCTTTTCCGATTGTACGAAAATTGTCGACAATTTTTGGCATTTTCCGATATTTGGAAACCATTTGGCTTTCCTTACAAAATAAATAATTTAGTCTATTACAGTGAGAGCTCTGTTCAACGTGTGCTCTTATAAATGGATATCTCTATTAACCGTTATTGTTTTCCTTACAAAATAAATCATTTGTAGTTATTACAGTGAAAGCTCTATTAAACGGGCGCGTTTATAAACTGATATCTTTATTAACCGTTATTGTTTTCCTAATAAAATAAATAATTTATTACAGCGAAAACTCTGTTTAACGGGTACTCTTATAAATAGATATCTCCATTTACCGTTATTGTTTTTCTTATGAAATAAATAATTTGTAGTTATTACAGTGAAAGTTCTATTTAACAGGCGTACGTATAAATGGATTCTGTATTAATCGCATAACTTTCTAGTCTCCAGTTTTCACAAGGACGCTATTCTCTTAAGTGGAAAAATTGATGGTCCCGTCAGAGTTCGTTGAAGATAGATTACCCCATATAGTTTATACATTTTGTTTCATTATCTTCATTCATATATTTTAACTTAATTTTTTTTTAACTTAATATTATCTTATAGATACTTTAAATATTAAATTTATAACTCCTTGCTATCATTGCTCTAGAGTTTTTTTTAAACTTTTTATAGTTAATTTAAGCAGCACCCAAAATAAAATATAAAATGAAATGAAGTGTAAAACCGATCAACACCTTGTACTTCAAGCCAAACTTAAATAAATGTAAAATATCTTTAAAAGTCACTTAACTCAATTGACCAACTGTTACCTTGATTACTTGCACACTTACGCATCATTAACTGGGTTAATGTGATTAAAACTTTGATTTGTCAAGACGAAAGACAACACCACACTTGCTCGCCACATAGATACTTCCGCTTGACTGAATAATTAAATGCTAAAATCGAATAGGAGCACAAATCTACAAACCCTTCAAACACAAACACTTTCCTCCAAGAGATAATAATTGTTTGATTTAAGAAGTTTCGTAGATATTTTCCCCTTCTTTTAGGGGGGGAGGGGGGTAGTAATAATTGAAAATCAATTCTTTGCAGTTGCTAAATTTCCGGTGCTTTTCACCACACGTATTGCCGTTCCACATAAATAACGATTTTCTTCATATTTTTGTTTTCCATAAAAGCAAACATTATTCGTTCATAAAATCCTAACTACCCATAAATAATGTGTATTATTCGCCAACAGGGCGCAAGGGTGGTCTTCCAATATTACCATAGTTGCGTAAATGGATTGGCCTGTGGATATGAAATGGGGTTTGTTTTATTTGCTCTGCATATGCAAAAACTCATTTCTATACTTAAATTTTGGCATATGGTGAAGTGAGTTTACTTGAACTACTCCAAGCTATTAGGAATTCTAATTTAATTAACATAGAAATTGTTTTATTTCATTTCTGATTTAATTGATCATTCCTGCTGTTAAAACAATAATAAACACAACATAATGCAATATTTTCGGTGTGATATAATTTTCTTCATTATATTTACAATTACTTTATCACGAAAATATATTAAAACATAATATAAAGAAATATTCCAATTATACATTAATATTTCACAAATATGTCCATTATAAAGCTTGTTTCAAAAATAATTATTGTGATACTAAAAATATATTATTGTTAAATTAAATACATATGGATTGAATATATAAAAAAAAAATCCTGAAAACTTTGAATATTTTGTAGATCTTATAATATTTTATATATTTTAACTACAGACAGCAATTAATTATTTCTATTTACGTTTAACTTTTGCTCAGTAATCTACCTCTTTTATATTCCTCATTGCAATTATGCAGTAGCTTACTGAAATAGCAGCGAATACTGACTACATCATCCCACTCACGAATTTCGATAACATATACAAAACTCTTATCGTTCTTCCAAACCCTGTACTAACAAACATCGACGATCCAAGACAGATCTTGTCTTGGCTGATAAACAATTACATACACCTCATTATCACTTTCCGTTGCGCTTACAATTGGATCCAGTAATTTAGAGCTATAGTATTCAATAATCGTCATCTGTATGAAAATTCTGAATCGACTCATTCAAAATTCTGAATTTATATTTGCAAACGAATGATACTACAACTGCTGATCACTATAAGAGTATGAATAGGGTGGAATCTCGTTTTATTGAAAATAAGGAAAAAGTTAAAGTCCCCAACCTTAATTTCTGAATATTTTACTTCACTATAACTTCTATGCTTTATTTGGTTGGAAATAAATAAATTTCTTAAAATGTAATTCTAGTTTCTTACGAAAATAAAAAAAAAATAAAGAAATTCTCTAACTCGAAGTCTCTATAAGTCGAACCTTATCTTTGCAAAATTGGACCTCGACTTATGGAAATTTGACTGTAGTTGTCTTGCAAATTGACACTGCAGATTTTACTTGTGCTGCGTTATATACAGCAGAAGCATCTGTTACTTTATTAATTAAAGAGATATAAGCATAAACAACAAATTCAAAGCAACTGTTATTAATATTATACATATATATTATATTATATATATGTACCTATACATTATATACTATAAGAGCAGTAGCAAGGCGTCAGCTTTTTGGCAAGGTGTTCACAATTTGATCAAAACTGAATTCCAACTGTAACGTATTACCCTTACTCCTGAGTTTCATCCTTTCCACAAGCAAATAGCGTACAAGACCAACAAAACAATTTATTTAAATATTCGCATCCTGTGATCCACTGGTTTTTATTTACCATAAAACCGACTTACCACAGATGTCGACATTTTTACATCAGGTACCAAATTCTTCATATCTGGAGTTGGTCTATTCATTTTATGAATTAAAATCTTTTTTTCAGAAGATCGTTTAAAAAAAGATATTTGAATCAAATCTTTAATTACCCATTTATCCATTTCTAAATATTATTTTTCACTCAAATTTCTTTAATTTTTTTCTTTACTTTTACCATTTGCTAGTATAAAATTGCAATTATGCCTTTGTTTTTGATTTATTTCCAACCTCTACATAAGAGTAAGAAACTCTCATACATTCATTTACTCTTTTACTTTATATTTACTATGTGTAGTTCAGTTTTTTACTGAACCATTTGCCCATATAAAACAGCAACCGTAACTTTGATTGTATTTGCACGCTTTGTATGAACTTATGGTTCAGTTTAGTCGACTGAACCTCTAGTCAAATGTAAAGCGATTTTCGCTCAGTCATTTCTTTTCTCTTTTGTATTTACTTTGCATAACATTGGAAGTTCACTTTTTTTATTGAACCGCTTGCACGCAGTAATGTGAGAGTTATAATTATTTTACGTACTTATTTTGCGAGGCTTGTTTTCTCTATTATTTTTATATTTGTTTGTATGTTTTGTGTTTATTCAATACTGAACATAGTCCCAATGTGGATGTTATTTCATTGGCAGCGCAGTGTATTTTTTATTCTGAACCTTAGTATATTTTAAGAGGAATTTATTTGAAATAAATTATTTCTCTTTTATTAATTATAAGTAATGTTGGGTGTAACTAACATATGTATGTGTGGTTTTGTTTGTATTATACGTTTTGTGTTTATATTAATATGTTTGGAAAAGCTATTATAAAAAATGTTAAATAGCAAAATAGCGAGATTATTTACCTAATAAAAAAAAGATCTAAAAAGGAAGCTTTGTTAAGGTGTTCAGTGAACACTCTGAACCATTCGACGTCTCGCCTCTGTATAAGAGTATATTACGCTATACATTTATTAACATATAAATGAGAACTCAATATATGTCGATTCGAAATGGTGTGTAAATAGTATCTAAGCCTCAATAAAGCCAAAATTACTTGTTTAAAATACGAAGGTCGATTCTATCCTTAATCTTTAGTTAATAAAGTTACAGATGCTTCTCATGTCAGCTAACATTATAGAAAAGAAATTTAATTTTGAAGAGTATCAGTTGTACTTACAAAAAATATATAAATAAAGTATATACCAAAAATCCTTTGTTTTCCTTTAGATTTAAATAACTAAGATATTTTTTAATTGCTATTAAATATTATTTTATAATTCAAAAATTCTAGATTTAAACCAAAAATTAAAAGTTTTTTTATATAAAAGGACTCCGTACAATAATCAATATTATACTGAGTGGAAAAAATTTAATAATTATTTACATGACCTTCATTCTTAAAGAAAAAAATATCTTTATTTTTAATACTTTCTAAAATTAGCTATTTTATTTTTAATGCCAAATTTCAATAGCAATTAACTTAAGTGTTCCGTTCCTGTAAAAATATAAACCATAAATTATTTCAAAATAGAAAAAGAAATGAACATCAACAAAAAGGAAGGAATTAACCTCTTTTGTTTTGCTTTATCATATTAAATAGGCATTTCTAATGGGATACTTGTCACTTTGCGCAAAACTGATAGGAACAAGATTAAGATAAAAAGGTACTAAATTGCTTTCTCCATTTTGCTCTGATTCTGATTCGTTTTATTTTCCCTATTTCACTTTGCTTTCCTCGTACTTTACTCTGATTTGCTGTAAGTATATTCTGTCAATTAAGCACAATATCCTGTCAACGCCATTAGTTTCCGTTTCTGATCCGAGTACATAGCATAACGGCCCTTTGAGCTGATGAGTTGCAATAAAACTGTTAACACAGATACAAACGAGTAGCTTTAATATTCTCCAACTGATTAAATATCTATTCCCTTTTTTTAGTATTTTTTCACATTTTTCTATTTGTTCAAGTATATCGTACTTCAGAAATGAAACATTCTAAGTGGTTTTTATATTTCTAGAGACGGTAAGCTTTTACAGAGCATTTAATGTTAAGGACGGTAATGTTGACATAAAATTACATGACCAACAATTTTACAAAAACTTGAGTAAATTTCAAGGAATTAAAAAGTTTGTAATATGCTGTGATTAAATCTTACAAGTAATTTATCAGATTAACATCTCTATATCTACTGGCATTATCATTGTAAAAAAAGTATATCTCTTTAAGGAAGCAATAAATACACTTTTAACTGCCCGGAATAAAGAAGAAGTGTCTTGCAGTTGAAATTATCCGTTTTGAAATTACTTTTAGCAAACATTTACTTGATTAAAAAAAAATTTTTTAACTTATGAATAATGTATTTAAATTAAAGCTATGATATCCGTACCATAACATATAGTTTAGTAGCTAAGACGATATAATGCACCCTACCACAATCTAACAAATGAAATGGATATCACTCTATAGTATTGTCTTTGCTACCAAACTACATGTTATAGTACGGATATCATAGCCTCAATTCCCCATGGAATGGAACTTACATATCACTTACTAAATTAAGTTGAGCAACCAATGAAATTTTCACTTTTTACGCTCCAAATAACCACTACAATCCATAAGATCTAAAGCAGATATCTAATCAGCATTCAACAATGACGTGGGTATAAATATAAATTTGCTGATTCAATTTGTTAATATGTTTATTCGTAACCTTATGTAGTGGAATATCGACAAAGAATATCTGTTCTTGAAATCTGAAAAATGTATGGGATGATTACCACATCCAATACATTTGAAAATAGTTTTATATATCTAGAATGCTCAATTAATTTGCTAGTACTTAAGATAATATATTATATATATACATTTGTATATATACAAATCATACATGATCACAAAAATATTTCATAGAAGTGTAGATAAAAATGATAGATGTTCTTATAGATCAGTTCCAATGATTTATTTAACAGCAATATGTTCACAGATGCTACATCAGCATTAACAATCTTTACTTTTTTTTTTGGTAAACCCAATACTTTTTATAGATTTCAATCAGGTTATTAAATTTTAAGATGATAATACAATATTGTTAAAAAAATATTTTATATATTTTACTAAATTTGTCGATTCAATGTCTTCTTTAACCCACTGTATACACTAAAAACCAATTCTTAACAATCTGCATCTGGTATATCTCAAAGTGCCAACCGACTTTCACATACAAGTATAATTGTTCTGTCTCAACTTAGGTTAAGATGTAATCACATAATAAACAGTTGTTTGTCGAATGAATTTCTAACCTAATATCATAATGTTCGTAGTATTTAAGTTTAAGTATGTAAAGAAAAATATAACATATATCCTTTAGGTAGAGTAATATGCATATCAAGATAGCCCGGAAAAAAATTTCTTTCCGAACAGATTAGTTATATAATCTTTAATTGTCTTCGAAAGTAACTTGGAAATAGAACTCTAATCCGACACAGAGTTAGTCACTGTAGAGTGAATAATCACCTAAGAAATTTAGGAATCCAATCAAACTCAAACTACATATATTGTAAATAGAGAGAAACAGTTTACCATGTGCTAGGTAAATACCCGTCACTGATGCACAAGCGAAAGAAACACCTTGGAGCGTATTTCATTGAACATAGGGATTTAAGGCTAAGAAAGATAGGCTCTATACTATGTTTCACTAAAGAAATCGGACTTGGAAAAACACTCTAATCCGACTAAGGGGCACAATGGGTGTTTTATATCGCGGTATCCTATCCCTTATCCTAATAATAATAATAATAATAATGCAAAAATAATCATTTTCAATGGCCTTTATTTCTAAAATTTTTCCAAATATCTCAAAATTGTACTAGAAAATAATATAACCAACCTTATCAGGAAAAATTGCTTGCCAGACACAACTAAGCACTACTGTAATGCATATAAAGTCAAACTTCCATAACTTGAAGTCCAATTTTGCAAAGAAAAGGTTCGACTTATAGAGACTTTGAGTTAGAGAATTTTTTTATTTCTTTTTATTTTTGAAAGAGACTAGAATTACATTTTAATAAATTTATTTATTTCCAACCAAATAAAGCATAGAAGTTATAGTGAAGTAAAATATTCAGAAATTAAGGTTGGGGACTTTAACTTTTTCCTTATTTTCAATAAAACGAGATTCCACCCTATTCATACTCTTATAGTGAGCATCAGTTGTAGTATCATTAGTTTGCAAATATAAATTCAGAATTTTTAATGAGTCTTCTACTTCATTCTTGGAAGGCTGATAAACAATTACATACACAGAACCCTCATTATCACTTTCCGTTGCGCTTAGAATTGGATCCAGTAATTTAGAGCTATAGTGCTCAATAATCGTCATCTGTAGGATAGCTTTATGTACAAATTTCATTGTCAAGCTCAATATAATAGTTAAGAGTAGCATTGGAAGTTATTTTATTTACTTTAAACCACGCTGCCATAAGAAAGGAAAAATTAAATATTTGATTTGGAAAAGGGACTTCCCCTAACACCAAAATGGATTCATACTTAAAACAAAAATTCGACTTATAGAATGCACTTTCCCATATTTCTGTTGGCACGAAACAAAATTTTTGTTCGAATTATAGAAAAATTCGAGTTATAGAAGTTCGAGTTATGGAAGCAGATTTGCATGTAATTTGCTCCCTAAAACCTTGATGCACTGTTTTTGGTTCGAGTTATAGAAAATTCAAGTTATAGAAGTTCGAGTTATGGTAGTTTGCACTGCCATATAATAAATACCACTATAAATTATAAGTTTTATATGATAAACAATATTAAATTAATTATTAATGCCCGTTTTGACGAAAGAAACTAAATTCCTAATATAAACTATTGCTTTTCAATAGAGAGTTTTTTATCGAACAATAGTGAAATTGGAACAACAAATATTTTTTTTATTACTTTTAATTAATTGAATTTTTGACTGTCATATAACTGTCTCGCGTTTTGGCAAATCCCATCGTATCAGTACGACTTGGAATTATTCTTATAATTAAACATATATTGGTTTATAGAATTTATTCACATAACTATATTACATATATAAATATATATATATATTATATATATATATGCTTTTAAAATATCTTTAACACAAAAAAAAATTTCTTTTGATATAATTAATTTTAGTTATTAATTGATCCATTTTTGTAAATTTGTTTATAATTTGTACATGCTTATATGTAAAATTTAATTATTTTGGTGGTACAGCGTTAATATCCTAAGACTTAACTAAACGTTCACATAAAATTACAAAATATCTTCGTATATTTTGATAAACTTTTTATATCTAACAACAAAATGGTCAAACAAAATTATAAATATATTTTTCTACTATTATTAATTTAAATATTATCATATAAATAATCTTGATTTATATATTCTTACATAAATAATTTAAAAAAAGCCAAGTAAAAAAGCGTCTTATTAGTTAATAAATATAACAAACTTGAAAATATAATATAAAAAATTAATAAATATTTTTTATATACATTACAATATTCAGAAGTTATAACTATTAAAATCATGGTAATGTCAATATTCGCTTTAAAATTATATTTAAAGTTCATCTCACTAAATCCTTAAACATATCCTCCATGTCACCTATTTTAAAATATAAACTTAAATTTAAGATTGCTTTACATTTTTCGATAAGCTAAAAGCTAGAGTAAAAAATATAAATTCGTGTTTTAATACGAAACAAAAATCACATTTTCTAATAGTTAGCGTGCTAATTTAAATTATTTTTGTTTCTAGCCTAATAACAGCAACTACCCGTGGGTTCCACCTCACCTAACGCTATATGTTCAATACTCCAAGAAGGAGTTTCTTGTCTTCCAACACCACTAATCTTAACATTTTCACCCTCAACTGGTATGCCCACTGGTATAGCAGATAATTGAAAACTGCCATTGCCGTTAGTCATAGCCGCTGAACTATAACTGAAGGCAGTATTGTTATTCGTATATGCTGTGATAGAGTCGCATGAATCGAATTGACGTAAAGACCGACTTTTACCCTCTTTCATTAGTCGCACAAATCCTAAGGCTATCGTTTGAAAAACCTGTTCCAGACCTTGATCAACTTCAGCTGATGTTTCAAAATAACTTGCGCCAATCGATGAGGCAAATAGATAAGCTTCATCACGCGACACAGTACGCTGTGCATGCAAATCCAATTTATTACCAACCAATGCTAATATTATAGGATCCTGCACGTTCCGATGTAGCTCTTGTATCCAAATTTTGATTTCGGTAAAACTTTTATACTGTGTCAAGTCAAAGACTAGAATAGCTGC
>NC_051847.1:74685605-74694496 GCF_002237135.1 Teleopsis dalmanni | reverse complement strand
CAGGAGTGAATATTTTTACTTTAACAGAACGCTGACTCTAAGCTTCAAATCTGGCAGGGTACGAGTTCGATTCCTGGTACTTGCAGTCTAAAAAAATTATTTACGAATAATTAAATACAAAAACTATTTACAAGATTACATATTGGAAACAGCTGTAAGGTCAGCCAAAAATTTAATTAATTAAAATATTATAAAAATCATTTCTGTTGTTGTAGCTGAATTACTGTTACGAAACTTCTCTATAAAATATTTTATACTATTTAACAAAAATACAAATTTTCACAAAAAAAATTAAGTGAAATAAAAGTAAAAAATCTAATATGATTTCCATATGCAATATAAAAATAATAACATAATAATCTTTATATTAAAGTATATTTAAAATAAATCATTTTATATTAAACTGATTATTAACGCCCGTTTTAACAAAATAAACTTAATTCTAAGTATAAACTATTAAATTTATAACAGTAGTGAATTGTAACAACAAAATTTTTATTTCATTTTTAATGAATTAAATATTTGGGTGACTAAACAGTTATTTCGAGTACTGCCAATTACTCATCATCTTAGGTCTTGAAATAATTTATAATATTTAATTATTCGTAAATATTATTTTTAAACTTCAAGAACCAAGGGCTGAACTCTAACCTTCACAAATTTGAAAGACAGAATCAGTATCCATTAGGGAACTGATCTAAAGCCGTACTTGACTTGTATGTTCGAGCTTAGAGTTATGTTAATTTGCTGTGAAACTTCATTAACACATTCACTTGCTGTATTATATTAAATCGAAATCATAAACCATCAGCTATCAAATAATTGAATTAATTAATTATATTTTAATTAAGTTCTTTAGGTAAATGTCTATACCACCCTTTTTTAGAGGCATTATTGCATGATTTTATTGCCTTGATCTTATAAATCATTATGTATTTTAAAATAAATGTATTGTAAAGATATATAAATATATTATAAAATATAATTTAAAGTTTATTTAAAAAAAATCTAAAATAATTATAATTTTTGATTACTATACCATAAAATGATTTTATTTATCTTTTTCTTGTCATTTATCTATTATCTTTATAAATAAAAATAAATATAATTTTATAATTTTATTTTAAAATATTTATTTGTGCAAATTTGAATTTTTATTAAATAATATAATATATATTAATTATGTATAATTACACTATTAATATACCTTTTTATTTAATATTTATAATCTGATTTATGTAAAGTGCATATATAAATTATAACATAACGTTCTAATTTTAAATATTATTGCTTAATGCGAATCATTATTTTATTAAATATATTTTTGTTATAATATTAGTATTTTAGTTTTTAAAATTTGATTTTTATTAAATTAAATTTATTATCGCTTGATTTCTTATAATTTCATTTGTTTCATATATTTTTATAATATTATTTATTGAAATTTAAATTATAGAAATATATATTTATTTTATGTATTGTAACTAGATTTTTCTATATTTTTAAAGTTATTTGTATTTATTACTAAAATCGTATAATATTATATTTTTTTTATAAAATAATATATTATAATTGTAATTAAAAATTAAATATAATTAATTAAAAACTGTTTGTGACTTAATTTATTGTATATTATATGTAGGTATGTATTAGCATATAAATTGATATAAGCATATCTTCCTCAATGAATCAAGATTTGCAAGTGGTACGCACTTTTCCCACGATAAATGTTTTACAAAGAGGTGCATAATTTTAAAAGACGGCTTTCTATTTTTCACATACAATCTGCTACGGCATTTATGACACTTGATTGATTTTGCGCTATATACATGCCATTATTTTATTCAATTAAATTGTTTTTTTTCTTCATTTTATATCATACGATGTCTTCAACTTAGAAAACTACACCTAATTCGGAGATAAAAATAATAAAAATAACCACCTTGAGCAATATTAAGCAGTTAAAGACAGCATTGTAACGAGTTTTTAATGAGCAGACTACATGTATAAATTACACGTTAAAGTGACAGAATCGAGTATTAAGAACGAGGGAAGCATGAAGAGACTTAAATAACGAGCAAATACCAAATAAAATATTGTTTTAAGTTATAGCAACATATTATTCCAATCACCTTTTTAGAGATATAAAATTAATAACAAAATCGATGAAAACGAAATAATTTCGAATATGAAAAATAACAGGCAACCTTTTAAGTCGATCTGTAGTTCAATTAAAAAGTCGTAATGAAAATAGAAAAACCAACAAATAAAATTCTTAGATGACCAAAATCTGTGGGTCAATTTTTGTAAGATAGGTTACAAAATATACCAATCGTGGTTTAAGTCGCGTTGTGTAACTGGTGTGTTCTGTGATAGAAAGATTTTTACACAACTCAAAACAAAACAGAGAAAGCAAAAAGAGAGAGCAAAAGAAAGAGTGTGTGTGCGAAAGAGTGAATAAAAAAGTTCGTAAGAGAAATAGAGAGTGTGAGTGAAGGAGCGTGTGTGCGAGAGAGAGAGAAAGTGACCGAAAGAGCGTGAGTGAGAAAAAGTGCGTTTGACCGATAGAGCGTGTGTGTGAGAGGGAAGTAGAGAGACAGAAAAAAAGAGGGAAAGAGAGAGACGAAGAGAGAGATAAAGAGAGAGAGAAAGAAAGAGAGAGAGAGAAAGAGAGAGAGAGAGAGAAAGAGAGAGAGAGAGAGAAAGAGAGAGAGAGAGAGAAAGAGAGAGAGAGAAAGAGAGACAGAGAACTGAAAGAGAGAAAGAGAGAGAGAAAGAGAGAGAGAAAGAGAGAGAACGAGAGAAAGAAAACAGAGAGAAAGAGAGAGAGAAAAGAGAGAGAAAAGAGAGAGAAATAGAGAGGAAGAGAGAGAGGAAAGAGAGAGAGAAATAGAAAGGAAGAGAAAGAGAGAAAAGAGAAAGAGAGCGAAAGAGAGAGAGAGAGAGAGAGAGAGAGAGAGAGAGAGAGAGAGAGAGAGAGAGAGATAAAGAGAGAGAGAGATAAAGAGAGAGAGAGAGAGAGATAAAGAGAGAGATATAAAGAGACAAAGAGAGAGAGATAAAGAGACAAAGAGAGAGAGAGAAAGAGAGAGAGAGAGAAAGAGAGAGAGAGAAAGAGAGAGAAAGAGAGAGAAAGAGAGAGAAAGAGAGAGAAAGAGAGAGAGAAAGAGAGAGAGATAAAGAGAGAGAGAGTGAAAATGTGACAGAAAGTGAGAGTGTGAGTGAGAGCGTGTGTGAGAACGAGAAAGAATGTAAAAGTGATTAGAGGGAGCTATATTTTTATATGATTTTATTTTAAGATCATTGCTTTTATTGAGATCATTATAAAATTTTTAAACTATATCTTTCAAAAAAGAATCGCTACAATCCATACTGTAACACGTATGTGGAATTAAATACTATAAATTAGTAATTTTTTTTTGTTTGTTCTTGTGGTATTAATAAATTAATTAGAAACATAATATATATATCTCTATATTTATATATTTCATTTTGTTTAATATATCTAAAATAATATTACTATGCTATTGAAAGTATAAATTTTGTCAGTAATAAAAATCAGATTAAATATGTGTTCAGAAACATAACAAAATTAACTGCCTTACTATGTTATACGTCCCTCGTATTTCATGTTTTTTTAATGCAAAAATGCCGCAACTCATGTATGCTTTTGTGACGTGTTGCAAATTAGTTATTTTAAAATAAAAGAAAATTCAAATAAATAATTGATACATAACAGTTACACAACTAACGCCTCTCAAGAGTTTTCAATGTGTATTTACTGATTAATTTATCTACAGATACGCATTTTACGCAAGTCATAAAATAAATTGCCTGCGATTTTAGTTGTTCAAAAGCAATGCGGAGCAGATATGCAAAAAAACCCATCCAGTTTTATGAATAAAGTGCAATTATTTGCGAATATGAATAATATTTTTACATGCAGCATATTTACGAATTGATATTGCACTGACTGCATTTAACAGTCCGAAAAACAAAAACCTACACACAAAAACGAGACTGCTGCAATCGAAAAGATACAAAACATTAAATAAATGCTGCTAACAAAAAATGTATCTAAAACAATTCCAATTCCAAATGCAAATGCAAATGCAAATGTATTTGTATTTGTATTCGTATTTTCAAATATTAAAAATGCATGCACGTTTTTATGCTTGCTTATCTGCACAAATGCGAGTGCAGATATATTTTTCGCCTACAGCGCTGCTAACAATTGTTGTGAAAAGGACGCGCTACTCAGTCAACGTATCTACATACATAATAAACGACCCGATACTAAAGTATCTAAAAGTGTTCTGGAAGGTGGCAAAGGCTACACTTGCCCATATGTAAAGTACCAACACACTCTTGCTTGTGTGTTATATATATATTCAGATAATATTATATGTATTTGTATACAAATGCACGCAGTAGTCATACCTTAACGAACATGTGGAAATATTATTTGTGGAGGATATGCAAAAGTATAGAGGAGTGAACTGAATTGTTTATATGTTTCAGATTGGAATACTGAAAATACTGAAAATTCTGAACATAAATTATTATCAAAATGTGGAAGAAAAAACCTATATGAGAATGCGAAAAATAAAAAATTGAAACAGTTGAATAATAACAGGAATAAAGAGAAAAATAGTAATGCGGCACAAGAAAATCACAAACAGGACTAAATTTTTGAACTGCGAACCGATACGAATTTTACTAAACCGAACACAACAGAACAGAACCACCGACCGCCGACGAACACTTAAAAGGCACAATATATATGAGCATAAATGAGCGCAGGAATGAGCAAGCAAATTTGGCGCGTTTACGCCGCAGGCAACAGAACGAGATGGAACTGGAGCTATGTTGAACTGAACAGAACTAAACTGAACTGAACTGAACTGAACCGAACCGAACTTAACTGAACTGAACTGAGCTAAACTGAGCTCTTAGCTGAGGAGGACATCATTGAAATTGAGTTGCTTTATGTAAGCAAAGAAGCAAACAAAAAATCATATGGTGATAGTAGGGAAATGTACATGTGGGCCACGTAAAGGTAGCAAGCAAATTCTTTGGTTTGGGTAAAGAAAATGGGGTTTCTGTGGTGCGGTACGGTGCGATTGTAGGTTGAGGGACGTTGTTGAGTAGCATTGAGTAGCATTGAGTGTCACCAGCTTAACAAAACTACAACGGTAAAATATTATAGGGATACACAAGTGAATTTTTTATGTCTAGCATTGTACGTACTTGTTGTTGTTGTTGTTGTTGTTGTTGTTGTTGTTGTTGTTGTTGTTGTTGTAGTTGTTGTTGTTGTTGTTGTAGTTGTTGTTTGATGCCAAGTAAGCAACCCAAATGGGCAAGTAGGCGAGTAGGCAAAGAACAGTATGGAACAGTATACAGTAGATGTGCTAGGTATAAAATTGTGTGTATGCAAGGAAAAGTGACTCCCAACTTTACTTGTTACAATACTAAGAGGAGCGCAACGGCAACAAAAATAACAATACTAACAAAAGCAGCAATAATAATGAACCAACAATTCAAATGCAATAAAAAATACATAAAAAGAAAGAAAAAAAAGTTTTATAAGGAAAAGTTACAATAAGAAGAAAAAAAACAAAAAAAAATAAGAAGGACGAAATGGAAAAAGTCAGTGTAAAACTTAAGGGTGTTTGGGGGTGTTAGGACACCAATGCATGAAAAAAAAAACATAATAAATAAAAATAAATAGAATAGAACGTATTCAAGTAGACGCCCAGGATGAATTATGTTATACAGGAATGTTAAAGGAACTAGACACCCTTCCAACATCATATGCACCATAATAAGCAACACTAGTTTGTATACACATACTCGCCACAAATATAAGCGAGTGCAAAAATAAGCAAAGGAATATTAAAAATATAACTAACGAAAGCAAAAAAAAAAAAAAAAAACAAACAAAAAACAAAATGTTTATATGGAAATAATATTTTAGTCCGCATTGTAGAAATAATAAAAATTTTAAAACTTTTTAACACTGACACCACAGCCAAGAACTCAAAAGGAGTACTCGTCGTCGTCAACGTTGTCGTCGCCGCCGCCGCCGCTCAGTGGAAGTTACTATAACAGAGGGATTAAAAAAATTGTGCATCTGCTACTTGGACACGTTCCATACAAATGCTGCAACAGAAAAATAATAATAAACACAAGAAAAATTATATATAAAACACAATAGAGGAAAACTCTTTTTGGTTCCACTAAAACACACACACACACACGCATACACAAACATACGCACGCACGCACGCATACACACTCCGCAATTTAAAAGTAATAAAAAAAAAGTATAACAAAAGAAACTGATATACACAAATAACAATTTAAAATAAAAACACACATATTCACATAGATATAAAATACAAAACAAACATACACACGTACAACAGGGCAAATGACAATTGTGCAGGGTTGCACCAGTCACTACAAAAACAAGAACAAGGAATCCTTCCTTGCTCACAAAATTCACAGCACTGCTGCGTTGCAACTACCGCGAGTCAACTGCCTTTTATGTGCAGGATGGCAGGATAGCAGAACGGCAGAACGGCAGAACGGCAGGATGGTAGGACGGTAGGATGATGGAAAGAAATTAAAAAAGAAAACATTTATAATTACCTGAAACTTATTTGAATTTTTAGTTATTCTTATACTACACGATCCTGCCTGCATATCATTTACTGCAATCCTGAAACCATGTAATGTTATGTTAAGGATTTGTGCTCTAAAGTAGGGTATTTGTATTTTTATTTGATGTGGAAATTTTCCATTTCGCAATGTCTATATAATTTGTATGTATGCACATGTAAGCACATTTTTGTTGATAGAATACAAAAGGAAGTGCATTAAAAAAAATAATAATAAATAAATAATAATAAAATAAAGTGCAGTTCCATTTCAATAAAATGTCTAGTCAGGGCAGGTGCTCAACCTTAATATAAACGAGCGCATATGTGTACTGCTTTTAACCCAACATTTGTCACCCGTGTGGAATTATACGATTTATCACTTTTATTTCGCCAGCACATATGCAATTTATATAAATATATACCATATAATATAATCATAATTTAATATAAGCTTAGTACGAAAACAATTGCAAGAAGCACTAATATTCGGTATACCAAAGGATTCCACAATGGATGCAAATTTAAATTATAGATATAAATCGCACATATGCAATTTAAATAAATATATATAATATGTTCATTAACTAATGTGATCTCAGAACAAAAAAACAATTATAGGAAACACTAAAATTGGACATTCCAAAGACAGAGGATGAACATTCAAATAATAAACCTTATCTTAAACATTTAAATCTTATTAAAATATGTAGATAATATAATCTACACATTAATTTCGAAAACGATTCAATGCTTATATTAGTCATACAATTAACACTAAACAATATTTCACAAACAAATAGAACATAATACCATTATAATTGATATTCTTTATTTACTTGTGAAAGAGCACTGCGACCACAACAATCATTCCCACAACCTAAATTTTCAGTCATTCAAGCATAGAATTACTATTGCAGTAAATTACGAGGAATTCTTTATCGATATTTCCTTTAAAAAAATTCTTATTATTCAGTTAGCTACAGTATTCTTTAAGAATGACAGTTTTATTTTAAATAATATAATATATACAAGTAAAAAAATGTTAAGTAACAGATACGATATGTACAGTTAAACATAACTGTGAGGAAGATATTATTATTATTGAAATTAATTGAATGAAATCGCCCAACAGCCGGCACTGCGGCCAGAAGAGTCCTTTTGTACCGATTTCACTAATGATTACACAAAGCCCTTAAAAGCTTTGTCCAGAACTAAATCTAGGGAAGAGCTCTTAATCTGTTACGGTCACAGAAATTTCATATGAAACAAGTTTCTTCTGTGAGGAAGACATACTAAAAACAGTTACTGGTTGTTCTTGACGCAGAGATAATATACATATACAACAAAATGATAACCCATTACTGTACTAGTACAAACCTTTTCATTTAATACAAAGTACTGGTATGACAACTAGGCTTATCAACATTTAGCGCTTGTCCCGATTCCGATTTCCTGGGCACGCCCATGAGAACTGCTTATAATAAAGACTAAACACTATTTTGAAAACTTTTTCTACTACGCCATATATTTATATAGCTTAGTTTTTAAGAAATAAACTTGAAAATTTTTACATGAAATAATAAATAAATAATGTTTAATACACACAAAACAATTAAGCGATGTATTATAGCATTGTTATGAACTCTTTAGCTTTGTAAAACACACTGAAATAATGTCCATGCTTAATAAAACTTAGCGCTGCAAGTTTTAAGCGGTTACCATTGTGTGACACAGTGTACCAGCTTAAAGATAAGAAAAAAAACACATTTTTTTAAATACAATCTGTTCGGTTTTACATATCAAAGAGAATAATCTAAGACACATTTTTTAAAATAACAAAATTTGTATCAAACAAATAGACATACATTTATCGCAGTTTAATGTAGTCAATATACATACAACTATTCCGACGTATCTAACGTCAACTTTTCAAAAAAAAAATTTCTATTCTAAACACTTAACTGCGAAACCCTCCTTCCGCTGTAACTTGGTTCTCAAAAAATTTTTTAATTTAAACTCTTTTAGGTTTAACACAGGCTAACCAGTTCTTTTTTCTTCTATAACTCTACTACCGATATGTATCCAAACTTAAAGCTATGTAGGTTAGGTTAGGTTAGGTTACTGGGGCCGTCCGAAGACTCACTTAGACCATGAGGTCCATTGTGATACCCTAAAGAATTTGACACCTGTTCCTATAACCACTAGGTATTGGCTACAAAGCCATTG
>NC_051847.1:74667653-74685505 GCF_002237135.1 Teleopsis dalmanni | reverse complement strand
AAGGATTAACGCGCACACCGCACTACTGCTTATAAGAGAACAAGAGTGTTCGGTTTAAATATTTTGTTTTTTTTTTAGTGTTATTTTTGCCGTGTGTGTGAGTGTGTTTTGCTTTTATTTTGTGTGACAAGAACTGGAATAAAGGTTGAATTTTTATGTGTATCTTTAGGATATATTTGGTGGCATTTAATTGTGTATTTGCACGAGCAAGAAAGAATGGAAACCAAGCAAATAAGAAAAGAAATGAAAATTTTTTGTATTATTGCTCAATTGTGTGTTTTGCGAAATCAATAATTGTACGAATGTAAAAAAAGGAGACGGAATAGTCGTGAAAATTCTTAATCGTCGTGTAATGAAAATTGTAAAAATTAAAACCGCATGCAAAATATTGAAGAAAAAATTCAAAGAAAAATTTTTAAATTAAATTCGAAAGCAGCTTGCCTTGAGGCATAAAATAATTTTATTGAAAAAGATAAAAAAAAACGTGAAATTGTGCAAATTGATGCTTACTCATTTAAGTGAATTTAAAGTAGTTTAAATACTGCGGATATTGTTTTTTTTTATCAAGGTAATTTGTTGATTCAATATCAAATACAAATTTACAATATCTATATAGTATGGTGTATATATGTTTTTAGCAACATGAAAGTTATTTTACATACAGTCATAAGAAACAATAGCAATATTGTATATTTACTAAAAAAAATTAAAAAGTTTGGTAATAAAAAAAAATATAAAAAAAATTGAAAATTCAAAAAATTAAGAAAAATTAAAAATAATAAAATGAATAATAATAAAAATGCATAATAACAAATATTAAAAATAATAAGAAATATGAAAAATTATAAAACAAATAAAAAAATAAAAAAAAAATATATTTAAAAAGAAGAAAGTTATAAATAATATAAATACATAAATGCGTTATAATATTTCCTTTTTAATTTGCGACTTTTATTAATTCTAAAAGTTAATAAATCGAACATCCATTATATAATATGTAATGCTGCCAGAAGAAATATCTTAAAATATTGTATCTAAACAAATGTTATACTTGATAAAAATTAGTAATTCAATTATTTAAAAAAAAAATAATTGTATATTTAAAAATAATTATAATATATTAAAAACAATAATTAATTAATAAAAGAGATAACAAAAATAGCTTTTTAAACAAAATTAACAGAATTTTATAAAAAAAATTAACAAAATTAATTTTATAAAAGAAAATTAGTTTTTTACAACAATAAACAAAATTAATTTTAATAAAAAAAAAACAAAATAATTTTATAAAAGAAAATAACCAAATTAGTTTTAAAAAAAAAATTACAAAATTAATTTTATCAAAAAAAAAAAACAAAATTAATTTTATAAAAAAAAAATAAAATTAATTTTATAAAAAAAAACTAAAATTAGTTTTACAAAAGAAAATAAAATTAGTTTTATAAAAGAAAATAAAATAAATTTACCCAAAAAAATAAAATTGATTTTATAAAAAAAATATCAAAATTAATATCATAAAAAAATAATAAAAAGTACAAAAAATAATGTTTTAAAAAAATAATAAAAAGTACAAAAAGTTATAAAAAAATGAAATTAAAATAATATGAAAATATAAATGTGTTATATTTTTTTTTATATTTGTAATCTTAATTAATTTTTAAAATTAATAAATTTAATATTATTCATAAATTAGGTATTGTATCTAAACAAATGTTAAGCGTGAATAAAATTATTAATATAATTATATTAATAGTCAGTTTATGATCAAAGAAAAAAAATTAATTTTATAAGAAAATAAAAACATATAATTTCATTGATTATATAACAATAATCAATTATTTAAAGTTAGCTATATAACTTATATTTATTTATCGATCTCAAAAAAATAAATATAACCATGACCATCACAATAAATATAATTCATCATTTTATTTTATTATGATAATAATAGTATAAATATAAATAAAATAATAATAAAATTATTAATGGCAATAAAAATTAAAGATTAAGGACAATAAAATAACTTTCACTGTGTTGTTTAATATATTGAACTACTTTACCACATTTGTTGTTTATTCCAGTGTCTGACGAGGTATAGAATAATTATTGGAAAACCGACACGGTATTTAATTAGTGGCATTTACCAATAGAGGTGACTTGCAATATGTTAATGACGTGTCTCTTTTATGTCTAATATCCAAAGTCATTTAAACGCATTGTGCGTATGCTCCTTAAAGATCGATCTAGAAAAAATTTAAACAATTAGATCATAAGTTATTTTTGTTTTTCTATAATCATAAACTTAGGAGTGATATTGTTTAACTTAATGAAATGGAGCTGCAGTCTTATATCTAACGTTATAAAACTTGTCTTTATCAATTCTTCATTACTATTGATTTCTCATTCAATTTCTTTAGTAAATGATGTAAAGGATTTCATTTGCTTTACATCGTTTTTCGAAAATAGTTATTTTGTCTAAAAGGATGGAATAAAGTTTACTTAACTATTTTTTGGATATAGAAGTATATATTAAGTTAAAATTTAATTTTTATTCCCGTGAAGATTAGGCTCTCAACTTCACTCTTTGACAGTGTCTATATGACTGATTTTGCTGAAGCTTGATCAGAAACTACGAATTAATCTTCATCAACTGCTGATCTAGATTACGGTATTACTGTTGTCTATGTGTTTTAGAAGAAGGTAGTACTGTTGTCCATGTGATCTAGATTAAGATATTACTGTGCTATTCAGAAAACATTTTTCATAAAGTGATTTCCGTTTTACCTCTCTGATCCTTTTCGATTGACAGCAATTATATATTTCCTTCATCCTCTGTCACTCTGAAACGCCTGATTGTCTATTAAATCAGCAAAAAAATATAATGTTAATTCCTGATTTAAAATATATTTCGGTATACATAATTTTTAATAACTGTATATGAAGACTTCGAGGAGGTTTCGTATGAAGAGAGTCTTCATCAAATGTAGAGAATATTGTAAGTAAATATATACTTATTAAATTGATGTGGGTCAACAAAAATCAATTTTATTTTAGATAAAATAAATGAACAATTTTTAAAATGTATATTTAACAGCACTAGTATCAATAATTATGCTCAAGTGTTGAAAATAGTGTTCAAAGCAGCAAATTTCAGTTATTGTCATAAAATCGTTTTAAGTTGTGTTTAAAGAAATTTGTAATACAATTTTATTTATTCCAAATGTAAGATATATAATATAATATAGTTCAGTTATACATATATACAGTCAATTATAATGTTGTTTTAGTTGTTGATTGCAATAAGAAAATAACACATTTTTCCCACACTTGAAACCATAGCAATATTTGTTCATAAATTGAAAAAAAATTTATTTCTGTCAGAAAAATTGCAAATAAATATGAAAATTGTTTTAGTTTACCAGTATCTACACAATTCAAAACTCAATTTGTCCAAAAATGTTCAAGTTGTCATTAATTTGAGCAAGTAACTTTATATAGGGCGTTACAATATAATGTGTGAAAATGTCCCATCCTAAGGGTGATTGTATTCTTATAGTAAAAAGATATCATTTTAAATCACAGCCGTTATATTTCACTCAATTAATTTTATTGCATAATAACCTTTTTGCTATCCCTCTATATACTTCACATATGCAATACCGTAATTCTTTCTGTTCTTCAATTGGAAAACCAGTATTCCTGAAGGCCCTGTCTTTTATAACGACGATGATTAAATATAGTCTTTGGTCAATTTTA
The DNA here is from genome assembly GCF_002237135.1 of Teleopsis dalmanni. NCBI lineage: Eukaryota > Metazoa > Arthropoda > Insecta > Diptera > Diopsidae > Teleopsis > Teleopsis dalmanni. Next base: position 74,681,749 of record NC_051847.1, on the reverse strand, counting down.
AAGTGTGCCACAATATGTAAAGCTGCCAATTATAATTTGGGTACAAATTCAATCATCTGTCTTTTTTTCGGAATTTTTATATCTTCTTTAAATATATTTTCTTTTGTTTATTAGATTTGCCAAAGTTCAATTGACTGACCTAATGTTTCGGAAGAAATTTCCTAATTGTCGTATATTTAAAAAAAAATTTTTTTTTTGTAATATTTTGCATTTACCCATTTTTTCTTATAAAAAAGGAAGTCTATTGTTTGTTATTACAGATTATGTCTTATACATTCTGCCTTTAAATTTGCGAATGTCTTCTGTAAATCATACAATATGATATATGTATATATACATTGTCTTTAAAAGGTGCGAATTTTTTTATTAAATAATATTGAAGTTTATTTTTGAGAGGATTAAAAGATAATATATTTTAAAGGAAAAATAATTATATTTTCTGTAACCCCAGAAATTAATGTAGGACAAATATAGCAGTTCAGCAAATGTGAACTGGATCAGATGTTTGTTACTCTTGAGGAAAAAAAGATTTAAATAACATTGATATCAAATTCGTAATTCTCTGAAAGGAGTTATATATGATACAGTTGAGTGCAGTTTATATATGACTTACAAAAATGTTGATTTTTATATTTATTTAAAAATAATATAAGATTCAATCTCTTATAGATATATTCTGCGTTTTGTATATAAATCTTATTATAATATAATTTAATTGGTTTAAGATTCAATTTCGTAAAACTTGTATACAATCTAATGTAAGAAAATATTTCTTATAAGTACTGTATAGTTTTATAGGTTTTTATTGTTATACCAAAAAACATTTATGCAATTCCAATTGTCATATACGGAGATTATTGTGGGATTAAAAAAAAATTCTAAAATCTTTAAACTAAAGTAATTATATCGTTAAAAAAAATGCTGCACTGATTATTCATTGGCCATTAAATTAAATTGATGTAAATAATCTAGTAAAGATCTCTTTACTCTGTTCAAATAGACATTTAGAATTTAAATTAGATCATACATACTATATTTCAAAAAGAAACAACAATAAAAGTGCTAGCTAACAGCTTTAAAAACGCAAATTGAAAAGAAAACAAGGAGAAAACATAAAAACTGTATCAAAAATACCTAAAAATAAGAACATTTAATAAAAATTTTTTTTATAAAACATCTGTAGAAAAATTTATATTGTTCAAAAAATAAATGTCAATTTGAAATATGATATATCCAAAATGCTGGTTTTTTTAAAGAGGAGATAAAGGATTCATTGTTTTAACCTTATAGTATTACTACTAGTATCAGCAATTTTTATCTAACTGTAATTGAAGTATTTAGCTATAACAATATGGATTAATATTGTCAAATAAAAAATTTGTATAGATAATCTCGATAAAATACTAGTAAAGGTTTGCGAATATTCCACCGTAATTGTATATTAAAATAAGAGGAATAAAATTTCAAAAAAAAACTTAAAATTTATATCAAAGAGTTGAAAAATGCTAACGTAATGAACAAGGGGGTGAAAAAACAGCGTGAATTCACTATAGATTTTTCAATTTATTCCAAAAATGTTGTCAAGTAAATAAAGTTTAAAATCTTTAATTATTCTATGATATCTGATCATTAACCAAACAACCCTAATGAAAAACACATATTAGTTATAAACACATTATGTTATCAAATTTGTTTTCACATTATTTGTATTATAGTGAATAGAAATAAAAGGATGTGAGATAGAGTAAAATAGAAAGATATAATAGAATAGAGATATAAGATGCTAGTTGATAGACCATTGCGAGCGTAAAAGATATTTGCATTGTAACAAGATCGTAATTTTGAATGACTTTTATTAAAGAGTATTTGCTGGCTTACACCTATAATATATGAAGTGAAAAATTTTTGCATTTCAGACAGAGTTGGTTTGTCTTCATATCATATGAGACAAACTCATCTTATCTCTCTATAGTTTTTGATGGAATAAAAATTGAAAAACTTGATCAAGTGTTTACAGTGCAGTTCTTATTGAAAGGTATCAATGAATAAAACTGCTGTCAGCTATTCATTGACTTGTGCTATTCATTTATATAACAATTACTATAATAAAAACAATTCCAAAAATTTTATTGTTTTTATAATTGTTTTCTTATAATTGTATGAAATACTGGCTTCGATAAATGTATAAATACCAAGCCAGCCTCTTTATCTTAACTTTAACTTCATTCCCCGATTACTGGAAGAAATTTCCTACACTGCCCTATGGGCCAAATCTTCTCCATTTATTCTTAAGAGGTGCTTTTAGTTGGTTGAAGTCTCTAGGCCTTGATGGCATTTTTTGCATTACTAGAGTAGAGTAATATAATGATCAATAAAACAGTAATTGTTTTTTTATGAAAATTCAACTTGTTTTGAACTATGAATTTGAGAAAAACTGTTCTGGCACGCTTTTAGTGTAAGTGCGAGACGAAGACTCCGAAAATGTTGGGTTGATCTCCTTGAATATTACTTTAAAAAGTTGAATGTACAAAATTGCTTACCAATAGTCGATGATCGAGGAGTCGAGAAATAAATATTAAAACAAATATTTGTCTTACTCAGAGTTATATTGCAAAGGTTGTATATTCTTTGAAATATAACTCAGAGGAAACCAATTTTTTTTTTTTAGTATTCACTTCTCGAAGATCGACCATTGGTTTTCAATTTTATAAATTCAACTTTTTAATAAGTAAATGAATCTTCGTAAAATTTTTACTATAAGATTATGTATTATTTTTAGATTTACTTTGTTAACAGATTAGTCGTCACTGTTGTTTTATTAAAGTCGTAGAATTTTTTAAAGTTTATAAAATTAAAAATATAAATATGATAACGAATCCTATAATATGCTTAATAGTGAAATCTGGATGAAAAAAATTTTAACAATATTTGAATTTAATCCCATTGGTTATTAGAACTGAAAAATTGATGTGTTTATCACCGACACAGAAAAATTTATTTAATTGAAAAATAAATTTTTGCGCATTTCTGAACTAATATTATTTACTTATTTTTTTTTGCTTTAAATCCAACAAATTGTGTTATTTTTTGCCAAATGTTTTTTGTATAACCTATTTAATTTTTTCTACATTTTTTTCACATCTTATCAATTTATACCTTTTTCGAAATATATATGTAAGATACAATTTAACAAATTTCTTGAAGTTTGTTGAAGAGACATTTCCAATAGTTTTTTTTTTTTATTATTATTATTATAGTACTAAGCAATTTTGAGTATTAGGTATTCTCGTACATTGGATATTCACACTTAAAAAAGAATTATTTCAATTGTATTTGTAATCGTACGAATTAAACGATTCGTCAGCAAACAGTAACGAGCATTTGTGCGCCATAGATACATATTTATATTGATAATTGTTTTTGTGTTTCTGATATTGTTGCTGTTATTAGTGTCTATTGTTATTGCTTTTGTTTTTGAGTTATAGCCAGCTAACATTTATTTAAATTTAAAAATTTTATTATATCATTTTTTATGCACACAGTATTTTTTTTATTTGTTAGTTGTATAATTATAATTATATCGGAGACATGACACTAAATTTGTTGCTTTAACCCGTTTTCTCTTGATTTCGTCAGACAGCGAGTAGTATAAATTGTATTGTTGTTGTTAGTTTGGTTGTTGGTGTATGATGTACTGTATTATACATTCGATTGTTTGACTGTAAGTTAAAGCATTTCAGTTATACGTATATATATATCTTTTTGTTTTTTTTTTATTATTCTTTGATACACAAATTTAAAAGTACGTGTACATTTACGAATGCGGCGATTACAGTTTACATATTTCTCTTCAAGCAAACATTGCTTGCTACATCATACATATTTGAACATATAGAATATATAAGCAAGTGTGCATTTGTATGTTGTATGACGATAAGTTTAATGTACAGTGGGCGCGTACTCAACCATCAACCATCCCAACAATCATTTATACAACAACCAACATTTTAGCAATGCTACGTCTACGTTCCCCAGGTCGTTTGATCGTTTGGTCGTTCGGTCGGTGTGTTTGGTTGTGTCGCTTGCTTTTTTGAATTCGATTTGGTGTTTTAGCTTTTACATTTTATTTTATTTATTGGTGGCGGTTTCATTTGCTTTGTTTTTTTTCTGTTGTTTTTTTTGCTTTTTTTTTGTTTTGCCTGCTTTTATGTTGTTCTTGTAATCTTCTTTTTTCTGCTTTTTGCAGTCTTTTTGGTTGGATTGGATATGAATGCTGTATGACTGACTAGAGCATATCTTGGTATCTGCTGCGCAACAATAACAACAAAAACAACACAAAGTGTTGTTGCTGTAATTGTATTTGCTGTTACAGTGTTTCTTTTTCATAAAATTTAATTTATATTGTTGGTGGCTTCTCAGTGCTCTTTGCTTTGTTGTTATTGCTGTAATTTTTCATGTACACCGTGTAAGCTGAACTGTTGTTGTTGTTGTTGTTGCTGCTGTTGCAGTAATTTCTTAAAAGGAAAAAATGAGTGTCGTTCGTTGTGCCCTTTTTGCTGCTGAAGCTGAAGCTGAAGCTATTCCTGTTATTGTTGTTGTTGTCTTATAAAAATTATTCTCATACTCGTTTGTGTATCTCATTTCTGTGCTCAAATCCATAAGTTTTAAGTCTTTCATCCATCATCAGTTTCTTGCAACGAATTCCTTTTCGTAAAATTTTTGTATATCTGAAAGATATACTTTTTTTTTCTTCTCATTTTACTTTAAATGTGATTTTTTCCATTAAAAAAATAAAATAAAATAATTTTTAAATATGCCACCACTTTTAATCTCTCCGCGTGCTTGTCCATTTATTCATATAAAAATTGCTTGTTACGTATGTATGTATGTATGTAAGTTTGTCAGTTCGTTTATCTGTCAGAACGTCTGTCAAACCATCTGCTTTATACTTTTCTTAGATGTTGTAGATACAAATATGTATGAATTTTTATTTGCCTAAAGATTATAAAAATGTTTTGCCTTCAAATTGTTCTTTTCTGATTTTAGTTCAGTTCAAATTGACTCAATTCGTTAAATACTTGTTACGTGTAGTTGTTGTTGTTATTATTATTTTAACTGATTCTGCTGCTTTTGTTTGATGTGCCTGCCTGCCTGCCTGCTTGCTGCCTGGTTGCTGACGACGACGCTGTTGATAATGATGAATTCAATATGATTTTATTATATAAAAATATTGTATATAGATATTTGTTTTTTACTCATTCTTTTCGTCATCGGCATTTATAGTGTTTATGAATTAATTTCTTCTTATTATTTGTAGTTTTTTGTGTTGTTAATTTTTTTTTTGTTCGCTTTTGAATATGCCGAGTATGATATGCACTCGCATATATATCTGCTAAAAAGTATCTGCTGCTACGAACGCTGCTTTGTCTGCTGAGATACATATTTACTTGTGTATCTGCGAATAATTTCTGCTTCAGCATGCCAAGCCATAGCATACCGTGGCAGCTTCTATAATTTGAGTACACACAGTCAGTCACTCACTTATTTTATCGTTGTTTTTGTTTTTGTTTTTATTTCACAAATTTAAAATCGAACGAATCGGTCTACTTGCAATTTGCCGATTTTTGTTTAATAAATTTTCTTTTTTTTCACTTTTTTCTCTTCTTTTTATTTATAATTGTACCTCGTTGTTGTTGTATTTTAGTTGGGTTGTACGTATACTTGCTTGCTTGCTGACTGACCAGCGGCGTTATATTGTGCGGTGGAGCCTGGTCGGTTGGTCACCCTCTTCACGATGTCTCCTCACGAAAAATTTTTTCCCTTGCTGTTGTTGTTTTTGTTGTTATTGGTTTGTTTATTTTTTTGTTTTGTTGTTTTGTTTAAGTAAATTGCTGTTACTGTTTGTTTCTTGTTGTTATTGTTATTGCTGTTGTTGTTGTTATATCGTTGATTTATGCTATATGACATTTAAACGTATCTAGATACGTTTTGATGATGAATGTATGTATATGATTTTTCGTTCGTATACGTATTTGTACAGTAATCGATAACTTAATGAGCTCACTCGCATTCAGTCGCACAATCACTTGCTTATAGTATAAATGAAATCATGGAATTATCTAGTTTGTCTGTGTTAAGTTGGTTTCTCTAAATCATTTTGTTGTTGGTTTCTCTGTTTTTATCACATACAGAGTTACTTATCACACAAAAATTTGAAAGAATAAAAATTAAAATAAATAATTTTGCACTATATGTACAAATAGAAATAAATATTATTAATGACTAATGCGATAAAAAAACATATTTAGGTGAGAGTTTATATAAATGTAAGTGATTGCATAGTGAGTGACACATTCTGATTGCCTTAGAATGAGCTTTGTAAATTAAATTCATAGCTTTATATAATTTTTTTAAAGAAATATTTGCATAAAAATAATATAGAGTATTTTTATCTACAATTAAATTGTATTAAACCAAAAAAAAACTCAAGATCCAATATATCAATTTCATTTCAATTTTGATATGACCCCTTTTAGCGCAATAAAGAATTTCTGCGAAGTCTGAAATTGATTCTGCGAAATCTGGTTGCATAGTGAGTGACACATTCTTATTGCCTTAGAATAATATTTGTAAAGAAATTTCGTAATTTCATATTACTTGTTTTTTTTAAATAAATATAAGTCTGGAACCGGAAATGTTCAATTTCCAATTTTTAGAACGTGTTGAATGGTTGGGCAGTTCCAGTGACAGGTCAGCAGATAACTTCCCGCTGCTCACAATTTTTCGCCATTTACTACCTCATTCTACGTAAGAAACCACAAGATATTCATTTGATTCAACTTGATTCAACTCAGATAATTTAATAAATCGTTTCATCCTTACCGATAAACAAACTGTCGAAAAAGTATGTACCTCCCGAAAAACCTATATCTTCTGGAGGCCAAAGCTAGGAATTTACAGAGTAAACGCTGTATTATTTTTATCCACAATTTAATTGTATTAAAACAAAAAAAGTTAAGATTCAATGCATCAAAATCCATTCGAATTTTAAATATGACCGTTTTTGGTTCAAAACATAAATCTACATTGATCAACAAACTGGTCGTACGCTTTATGAAAGTAATTCTGCGGTATATTTATGCATTTGCAAAGAAAAACTTTTTAGAGAACATACGTCTTAATCCTGGTTGACTTCAATTAAAATCCCACCCGTCTTCAATACACTCTTACTGTTAAAGAATCCTTTCTCCTCTCATACTACCATTATTTATCCGCATCTTAACCCATGTATACGTCCTTATAATTCCTTTTATGTTATCTGCTTTATAGATCCTTGCAGGTTTTAACAATAAAGAACATTAACGTTTTAAAATTTTTTAATGATAACGAATTTTTTAATGAATGTAGCATTAAAAAGTAGTCCAGTTTGTGTGTATATGCTGGCTGTAAAGGCCAGTGTGCAAATGAATTCAAGACTGAAACGTTGTATCTCTCAGCCATTATTGGTCGCCTCGAGATTTTTCTTACGGTAAAAAATCTTGCTAAAACATACATACTCTTTTTCAAAATATTTTATTGTTCACGTTTTTAAAGGACTTTCCAAATCCGTTACAGTGGTCGAAACCATCACAGATAATGGTGTTTGATCACTATTTGTAGCTTTCCGAATGCCTAATTTTTTTTGATCACTATTTGTAGCTTTCCGAATGCCTAAATTTTCTTACTGTATTGTCTCTCCTTTACACTATGTTGAGCAACTTGATTATTTAGTTTGTTTAAAAATTAAGGTTGTTATCTTAACAACTTTAAAAGTCATTAGTAAATCAAAGCAGAAATAAAGCAAAATAATATAAAAACACAAACAACACAAGTTCAATCCGATCTCCAAATTCTTTGCACACAAAGTAATGCAATGCAAAATTGCTCAATGTTTGTATTAGTTGGTATAAGATTGTCCCTAAGGCTATTTTTACGGGACAATAGACCGCGTACGTGGAAGCTATTAGTTTCTTGACTCTATCAAGCGAAGTTGTTTTAAAATATTAATTTGCACGGCTATTTTCGATATATTTAACTGAGCAGTCTTTTGTCGTCTACTGTCGTTCTATTTTATTATAACGTACTATAGGTCGAGACAGATTAATTGACATTGAGTTACTCAAATAATCTTAAAAATAGTCACTTCTGATTTCGCTATCAGATTGCGCTATCACGCTTTAAATCCATAATGGACAATATTGCATTTAATTATCTTACCAAATAAGAAATTAGATACTAAACCTATACGGAAATGTTTTGTATTTCTTGACAAATTTTTTCCAAATAGACTAATTCGTCATATGTTTTTTTGATGAGTATATTCAGTTTGACTTGTTTGAAGTAAACTGTTTAAATTATCTATAACTTGTGAGTTTCAGTTTTTTATGTAAAAGACAAATGAACTGCTAACTTATTGTTAAAATTACTGACATGTATGTATGTAGGTATTTATAATTCGTTTTGAAAAATTACTTTTGCTTATGAACAAAATTAAAATTAAAAAAAAACATGAACTTACTTTATGCTATAATAAAATTATGCTAAACTGAAATATAATTTAGTTTAAATTTTTCGTTTGATGTAAATTTAGTTTGGATGATTGCCACATTCTCATCCCTCATTAAAAAAAGAAATTACAAAATGTCCAAGAGAAAACATAACATATGTCACAGATAATAATAATAATTCTTAATACATTTACGCAATTAAATGCGAAATATATGAACCCATATTGCCTTAAAATTATTACTAAACAGCTGCTTTAAAAATTCTTAAATATAGTTATATTATAAATAAATTGCAAATTTGCAGATTTGGTAGAGTAACTAACGAAGTTAATAAACTCGCTTAATTTATGGTTTTTTTTTTTTGGAACTTCTAAGATAATCAAGACCTTACATTTTTTAATTTTATCGTAAGTAATTGTTTAATTACATTATAAATGTATATCTTTGTAATCAGTGGAGATTTATATAGCTATAGATTTATATAGAAAAATGAAACGAATTGCAATGCGAATATATGGTGGGTTATGATGTGATTGAATGAAGGTGGATCCAGAACGGAAAGAGTTGTTTAGAACTCTTGACACTTTTCTTTCTTATAAAAGTTTCTGTTGTGATTGGTGAATGGTGTTCGGTTGTCTTGTTTTACAAGTGAACTTGGGATGTGGACTCGGTCGTTATTGGAACAAATTTTATCCTCTCTTTTCCCTCTGTTGTTGTGAGTTATTTGTAACTTTAGTTAATAGTATGTTATAAATTCTATAATAGTTACCTACTATATATTTTAAACAATAGTGAAATTATCGTTGTTAATTTAAAAGAATCAAGATTACTATATATTACTGCTGGTTCAGTACCTATAAAAATTGTATAAGTTATTTTATGTTGATCTTCCAAATGTTGTTCATAACAAAAGGTTCATTGCTTTGCTTTCATAATCTATATGTTAATATATATCAAAGGCGCTTGGATGATATTAAACTGAAATGATCAAAATTTCCGTAATTTGGAAATAATTTTAAAAATTTTAAATAAGTAAAAATTGACGACTTCCTTTTTTGGCAAAAACTGTTCTGGTTTAACTGTGGTTTGGGTAAAGTTATATTAGTAAGTTGTTGCGAAAAAGCAATTAATACTTAAGAGGTTTTCAATCTGCAACTGTACCTCTTATGTTTCCGCCCATTTCTTTAAGCAGATACACAAATGTAGTCCCAATTGACTGGCTGATTGTGGTTTCATGCTGAACTTAGCTGACTAGGAACTAACTCTTTATACAGATTAGGCCCAATAAATTTATGCTTTCTTATCCCTTTCTTTATTTCCTCTTATCTACATTCTCATTTAAACTGAGGGATCTTCATAACGATATTAATGGATATTTATTTTCGTGTTTAGGAATATCTTCTTCAGCGACAAAAACTGTTATTTTGTTGTTGTTGTTATAATAGGTATATATGGCGGTGTGTATTTATGTAGGAATATAAATCCAATTCGCTAAAAAATATAAATATTTAATTTAATTTTATTAATTAATTATTTATTAATTAATACTTGTAACAATAATGTTGTGCACTTTCTACTGTTGCTCTTTTTTTTTTTGTTTTTGTTGTATTGTAGATATGCGTGTAGTTCCATGTATGAACATAAGTTAATATTAAGATTGTTAGGAAATAGTTTAATAATTTTTTTAAATATATCTGTTAAGCATTTATCAAAATATCAGCAATTTTTGATGCCTGTTACCTTTAAGTATTTCTTCAAGTTTTATTCTGATTTAATTGAAATTGGAATTAATAATATTAGGATGCTTCGGATTCCTTTTATACGCATATAGTATTTATCAGACTTGATGGGTATTTTTTATATTTATTATAAAATTATAAATTATATTAAAATGTCAAAAAAAGATTTTACACGCTTTTGTGCCTCATTTAAACACTTAAATATAAGCATTGTATAATATTGATATATTATAAATATATGTATATGTATGTATTATTATATACATATACATATAATATATATGTATGATTTTATTATTTTTTTTCAATGACTAATTTGCTTAAAAATACCAAAGTATCTTCGATTTTAACAAATATGTTCGTTCGTGCTAAAAAAATCTGTTTTTAATTTTTTGATAAATTATATTTTAATATGCCTGTTCGTTGTGTGTGAATACGTAAATTATTTGTCACATACGAGTACGAAATTGTCAATAAAGTTTAATGCAAATTTATACAACAATAACGCTTATCTTTTAATTTGCTTAGTATTATCAGAATTTATACTGAAAAGCCCACGACAATTTGTTAAATTGTTTTAAATTTGCTTACAAATTTACCAGTTGGAAATCGGCTCTGCTGAAAAAGCTATTCTGTTTTCTATAAATGTTTTACTACCGCAAAATTCAATAGAATTAAAATAATTCGTTTTTATTTGTTTAAAATTTTTTGCTTACTTGAACACAAGGCTACCTACACTTGTTCTTATAAGTAATGAGCCAATTTCAATGTTATCAGCAAATTTGAAATATTTTTTCGAAATGTGTATAAAATAAATATTTACATATTTAAATACATGCATACATATTTATTTAGAATATATACAACAGTAGATAAAATGTTTCTTAAAAGTAATAGGTTGTTTATTTCTATTGATTTTATAATAAAATTGATTAATGTTTGAATATTGTTTAATTTATCGGTTATTTACAATATTTGCAGATATGTATATTGCTTGATTTAACAAGGTAGAAAATTTTCAGATATTGTCTTAGCTGTAGGTCAATTTCAATATTAAAGCTCATTTAGAGGGTAAAAGTTAATACCTATTTATGTATTATGTGGATTGAGTTGTTACTGTGGTATATGTATTGTTGTTTTCTAATCCATTTACAAAAATCACTTTCAGAAATATTTATAGATTGCTTTTAATTTGTGATAAAATAGTATTTGATTGTTATAGAAGACAAACATTTTTGAACGAATATACGCATCTAGTGCGTCGTAATCCCATTGTTCTATATTTATTTTAAAGAATTTTCAATATTACAATGCACATAAATACATGAAAAAGAGTACATATGTGTTGTAATATTACAAAGCAATATTTATAAGTGCATTCCTGACAAAATCCGAGTTGATAATTTTTATAACATATTCAATAGATAACAATTTCCTTATAAATTAATAGATGTGGTTTCTAAAATAATTTAATCAAAAGTTTCATATATATAATAAGAAAAACTACTATTTTTAAATAATTTAACTGTTATTTATATATAGTTATGCAAAAACTGGTGACAATTTTTAGGTCTGTTATTTGTAATAATAATATGGTATTGTGGTTCTAATTTGATAGCACTATTTCAGTGATATATATCGAACATATGTTTAGATCAGTGGATCCCAACCTTTTATTGACCAAGGACCACTATGATATTTTTTTGTTTTTGTTACGGACCACAAATTTTAAGATTAATGAACTGTATGATTATTTTAATATGCTTTATGCAGATCTGGTATAATTATAGTGAGTGCATACGTACCTATTTATGTAATAAATATATAATTATTTGGAAATTTTTTGTGCTTTTTTTTAATAAATGAGGTCTCAGTGGAAAACCTACAAGCTATGTACCCATGCCTGTTAAATTTGAATCATGGACCATTTCTAACCATTTCGCGGATCTGGTTTAGATAAAGGTTTATCATTAGCAATATAAATTATTTATCAACCGCTGAACGTATTGTTAAGATTTGTATTCTTACAATAGGTACATCGATATTTCTTCAGTTATGAAACTCATTCTCCACTTGGCAGTTATGTCAACAAACAAAATTGTCGCATCTGGGGTAGTAAAAATCCACAAGTAAATATCAAAAGAACATTATTTCTTCATTATATGTATAAATGTATCCACATTTATTTTGGAGGCGTGTGGGCTCGAACTTTCTTGAAAATGACGAAATTGCGATATAAACCGCCGGTTCTTATCGTAACTGCCAAGTGGTTATAAATTTTTTTGGCTTGAAATTAAATATATGGATATAGATGATATGTAATTCGAACTGGACGGTACTACAATCCACATAATACCGTTAATTTTGGCATTGTTGCACGAAAACATCAAAACGCATATGATTTCACGTTTTGGTTATGTGAAGATCATTATTATTAGAGTTAATTGTGAAGTTACTTAAATGATTGAGTTATCATTTTGATCATAATCAGTTTAGAGACTTGATGACAATTTTCAAACTCTTGACGCCTTGAAAATAAACATCTAGTTATTATCGAACTTATCCGGCAATGTACCGACAAGTCAGAACAAATTATCTCAAAACCATCCAGTACTGTAAAATGTTTGACATAACATTTGATTGACCTGGTCCTTACTTAATATCAATATCCAAACATTATGTAAAAATAAAAATTTGATTGAAATCTAAGTCCAAAATGTGTTATAATTTGATCCACAAAGCAAATAACTCTTTCAAAGTATTATGATTCTATAGTTACAATAGATGGTCGGTAATTTGAGCGAGTAGGATAGTTCTGCGACTATCTTTGGTTTAGCATCGTTCTAATTCTTCATAACATATCACAGCTTTTGTAAGTATCCACAGGCTATAAGAATTTTGCTTCCGTAGTGATGCATCCTCTATTCTTTAGTATATGGCGCCTTTTCTGTCCATATCACTACATAAAACATAGTAAAACTCGTAAATTCTTAATAAAATTAAAAGAATTTATACTAAATAGAGTCTAATAAGCGTTTTTTTATATATTATTAAAATTTTAATGCAATTTCATAAATTAATTTTTTTTTTGGGTCTTGAATCCTATTTTTTTATAAATCGCAGACAACAAACACTCCAATACATTAATTAAAAGATATGAGTAATATGTTCTTTTCTTTAAATAATTCATTTCTGAAATATCTCTCTAAATCAAATCTATTATAAGCCTTTTGATGTGTATATTTTTAATTAAATTTTTCACGCCAACACTATCCGATTTCCCACTTTCCATCTTATTTTCTTGTATAAATTAAAAAAGATGTTTTATATCATAAAATATAAATATATTTATGTGTTGAAAGTAGTATTTTTAAAATGATTTTATTTATATAATTTTATATTTGTTTACATTTTGTTATCAGTTATAAAATTATATCTTCAAGATTTTTAAATATTATTATTTCAGTTCAAAATAATTTGAGATAAAATTAGGTGAATGTTGAAAAAAAGTTTGAATGTGTGATTCATTTATAGTAAAAAAAACTAAAATTCTTAAATGATGTGACTTAACTTATTTTTTATTAAAACCTTGAATATTTGTTATCAAAAGTGTAGTATTTATATTATATAAAATTATCACAATGAATTCATGGATTCTTATTGCAAAGGCGTTTTATAAAAATTTGGGACTTTAGTGCCGTATGTATTCAAATTACTTAAGCTAACATATATACAATTCCATAATGTGGTTTCAAATTGATTCCACTTAATATTTTTATTTATATATATATTTATTTTTATTTATATATAT
>NC_051847.1:74648307-74667553 GCF_002237135.1 Teleopsis dalmanni | reverse complement strand
AACAAATATTTGAAATAAACAATTGTGTCGTGACTTGGACTCGTTAGTAGAACTAAATACATTTTTAACTTTTTCTATATTAAAATTTATTTAGCAGATACTTTACACAATTTACACAGTTATATAGATAAAATATATATACACGTAGTCTTATAAATGTATACTTCTATGTCTGAAAGCACAGAACATATTAGCAATTGTAATAATATCAATGTTAATAATATACAGTGTTAACTAAGACGAGGGGGAACAAGCGTGGCTGCTGGTTAGAGAGCAAACAAAATAAAAAAAAATAAATAAACAGATTTATTTTTTAATTCGTGGCAATAATAAATAAAGCATTTGATAATTTATGATGACAGTAGCACAATTTCTAGATTAACTAACGAACGCACATATGAAAATAGATTTAATACAGTACAGAGTTTATACATTTCTAAGTAAATGATTGTGTTTAGATATGCCACAATGCACTAGTATTACTATAAAAGTTATAGCAAAGGATAGTTTAGTATTAATAAAATAGACAGCTACATTAAGTTAATGCGTGAGTTGCATAAGCAATTCCAGGAGAGATACATTTTAACTCGAAGCAAAAACTTAACTTAAGAAGAAAAATTGACTATGCCGTTTTTACTTTTCTATTAAAAAAAAAAAAGAACACAAATAAAACAAAAACATATCCAGAGACGACTGACATAGCAGTGTTTAACATTTTTGCCGCAATAGAGTGAGAAAACTTTTTAGATACATCACCCCGCATATTTCCACTGTTTCTCATTAGTGTTAGTATGTCGTACACTATGTGAAAATCTTTAGTTGCTATTTGTACCGTTGTCTCCGTTGCCTTGCCATCAATTTAAATGTATCTATGCACATATTCACAAGTAAAAACGTTGCAACTGTTTAAAACTTTTGCGGCAGATACAAATTCGCGATGTTGCCGTGTGGCTTGATGAGCAGTGAATGCACAATGTACAACTGCAAGCAATGCTAGTTAAGTTAATAAAAAAAAAGATGTTTAAGAAAAATGTAAAATAAGAAATAAAATTATATATTAAACAACGAAATAAGAGTAAAATTTTAACGAAGAGGATAGATAGTAGATGGTAGGGTTCGTGTTCGCTATTTAATGTGTGCTGAATTCGTTTTCATCAGCATAAAACGGCAAAAGAATCGCGCTAGCACCGACTTCAACTCCATCTCTATCACAATTTCCATCCTCATCCTCATCCTCGTCGTCATCGTCATCGTCATTTATTTTTGCATCGTCATTATTATCGTCAACATTGTTGTGAAGCATCTTCCACATACAGTAGAGTCAGCCAGCCCTTGGTTTTGCTCCTTCTTAAGAAATTCGCACTACCTTTACAGCTCTCCTCCACTTCACTACAGTACACTACACTATACTTCGCTCGATTTCATTTCAGTTTATTCCGTTCCTATTCTATAGTAGAAATGTTACGGATATGTGTATCTATAATTTTGAACCCATACACTCGTGTTTGTTTGGATGCAATTTTAATTTAACATTTTTTTAAGAGAGGAGAATACTACAAAACAATACTAAAAAAAATATTGACGACAATAACGATGTTGACGATGCTTTTTATGTTTTCTTTACGATTTGAACGTTTACTCGTAACAGGGCTAGCAATACTGTAGATACTGTAGAGTGAGATACACACTAGTCAATGGGCAAAAATAATGGGATTAATGGAAATTGTAACATAAAACATTTTTAATTTTTTTTCAAAAATGTTTTCATTAATTTTTATTTGGGAAATTTTATTTGAAAAATTTTATTATTTCATTTTATAGAATGAACAAGAATATTCAATAAAAAAATTAATAAAAAATGTAATTCATTTCAATCGAAGAGAAAATATATTCAATCATATTTGAATTTGTCTCAAATCAATTCTAGTCCTAATTTAGATGATAAAATTGCTTTCCATATATATTTGACTAATTACTAAAACAGATGTCAAAAATATTTAACGGTTAATTTTTAATATTTAACAAGATATCTGGCATTAAGGTAGAGTCCAACAAAAAAAGTTCGTTAAATAAAACTATATTAAAATTTTGAATTAGTAGAGCTTTAACTCCTCTACTAATTTTAGGTAGACCATTTAATATCCTTTAATTTGATGATTGATATGTCTTAGTACTCAAATTATAGGGTGTTATAGATAAAGAATATTGAATGCGTCAATAGAATTATTTTCTCAAGACAAATTTACTCAAAAACATTTAAATTTAAAGTTTAAGTCCTCTACTAATTTAAACCTTTTAAATAACCTTTAATCTGATGTCTCAAATGACTTTTTATACTCAAATTTACTCTGAAACTATATTAGTTCAAAATTAATTATTTTCTTAAAAATTCTCGATTATTCTTGCAATAATTATAGCTTTTTAAGGTTTTGTTTGGCTCTCTTTTTTTCTTGGAAACAGTTTATACTAAGGATCATGTTATACAGATAATCATCAAACGAATAGTTACGCCAATTTTACGCCAATTTTACGCTCTTTTTAGTCAGGACCAAGAGGCAGCTTACATAGAGAGTCATTTTATAATTGTCAATTTCCTGGTTTTACTACGATTATGATTTTTTTGTGCTTAAATTTAAAAGATATCCATTTTTGTCTTTACTTATCTACTCCTAATAGGCGCAAATTCTGAGATTTATTATTGAACAGCACTGTTTTGATCAAGCCTCGTTACTGTGACAAAATTTCGATCTAAATATCTAACATTTTCAATTTTTGAATTCACAATAAAAACAATAATTTAATATTTGAGTCCATGACTCTCTGTATAATATGTATAATATATTCCTTGCATTATTATCAAATTTTAATTCTTTCTGTTACAAATGATCTATGAAGTAAGCTAGTTATTGTTCACTTTTTCGTATCAATAAAAATCTTTAAGAAACGAAAGACACTCGTATCGAACTCATTTACCAACTAAATTCATCACCCTGTCAGTGTCAAATTGTTTCTCCACAGCACCATTAGATATGGTATTTCTTTTGGGCCTTAGGTAGAGGATTATTTACATCTATTATTTTTCGATGTTTGATAATTTAAGTGTTTTTAAACTTATCAACGATTGCTCACTAATTCGCAATCATTGCATACTATACTGTTGATTACTATATCACATATGGTATTCAAGTTCGTTGCGGACCTTACTATATATGTGATTCTAATTATAAAGGTTCACATAGGTTCATATTCACTTACGCACTTCGTTCACTTATGTTTCTTGTAGTTGTAAATCTTAAGCTTTCAAGAAGAAAATGGTCTGTACTTTGTACTCAATCAAGTAAAAATAGATAGTACGGATTTATTTTTCACAGATATTCCCGAAAGCAACCATGATCTCATAAAGGCGGTTAAATTCACCGCATTTCTTTTCCATCTATTGTTTAATAATTTTTTGAACTTGTTTGCTTATTTTTTAATATAGTCTACTTCTTTGACTATTGCTATTGCTTTTACTGATTAATTATTCTTGTTCAATCGCCTTAATATTATGTGATACATCCCGTTTGCCAGTCTAAATAATTATATTTTCATTAATCATTAATCGTAGTGTAGTTAATTTCCTCAAACTCAAACAGTTATTCTCTATAAAAATATTTACAATTGTTTTGTGGACTTGTATTGTATAGCTTAATGATAAAACTAAATATATTTCAAATCAGAAAGATAGCACATAAGTGATTCTTATAGTAAAAAGTGACCACAAAAAAATCATTTGTTTAAAATGATAATTAATTTTTTTTTTTATCATTGAAATTATTAACAATAAATTTTCTTTAGAAATGTTTATGTATAAAAAAACTTGGCTTTTTATTTTGCATTACCATTGTCATTGCTCCCGTCGTATATATTTCTAGTCGTATATTTTTCTAATCGTTTTTTTTTGCTTTTTTTGGTGCTGTTAGCTAGCACTTTGAATTTTGTTGTAGCCAATTTTAATGCAGTTAGCCAACACTTTAAAGTAATTTTTATTATTTTTCATTATTATAAATAAACCTTTGTATTATAGTGAAGTTTATATTATTTTATAAACTTTTTCGCTCTACATATGTGGGTACTTACTTCGTAATGATTACAACTTTAATTTATTCACTCAATCCATTCATATGCGCCGTATTGTTTTCAATCTATGACTAAATTACTTTAGTAAATAATTTTTTTAAATTATCTTTTCATTTTTTCGGTTTTTTCTGTTTTTATTATTTTCTGTTTTTTTTTTGTTTCTATAAAAAGCAATAAAATTAGTTTCCGACACATTATTTTGAAATTTAAGTAACTTAAATAATAAAATATGAAGTGTTATAATCCTAATAAAATTTAAATTGAATCAAATTATACATTTATACTTATCTGAAACGTCCTTGCACAAATTTTACTAAGCGTCAGTAGCACTAATAGATATATATAAATACATATATATATATGTATATAAATATTATATACAATGTATACATATCTTAGAATAAATTTTATAAATATAGATACTTAGAAAATCTTAATTATTTTATATCCTCGACACACATTTCATGTGAATAATAAATACGTCATGTTTACTAGTGCAAAATTTATATTTAATATGTGAATATTCATCTGAGTTCGTTTAATCGATTTCTATATTTGCTTCTATACATTTTTAATAAAGAACTTGTGTTTAAAATTCAACAGATATTGTATGAGCAAAAAGATAAGTAAGCGAATGAAGGCACAAATATTTAATAATTTAACAAGTCACAAATTGATTAAAGCAACATTCGACGTTGTTGTATTGTTAAGAATTAAAATCCGGTATAAATAATTCATAAATCAACTTACACTATCTGTCAAATGTATTGAGACATGTTTGTCATTTACTAATTGATTACGAATTATATTTTTTAATTTTAAAAATGTATAATAAAACATATACTGTCTTTAGATACAGATTATAAAAACATCTAATCTAAATTGAGTTAATTTCTCATATATATTTAGGTGTCATTACAGCAATATGTTTGATTAATAAGATTTAACAATTCAAGGCAATTTAATATTGTTATTTAATATAATGTTAATATTAATGTTAAAGTACAGTACATCATATTAAACTTAAAGTTATGTAGGTCGACAGAAAATGTATACAGCAATTTAACAGTTGTATTAGTTGTTTTCATTGTAAGCACATAGGTCTACATTCTTCCCCAAAGATTGATATAGAAAACATATATATAGTAGAATTAATATTTTTTTATAGTTATTTTTCTTGATCATTATTAATTTAAGGAGATCTTCATAGTTGCCTCAAAGAAAGGTACCTGTAAAACCATCTAAGGTATGAGAGATATGAGTATGAGAGAACTCTAACCTATTTTAACTAGGCTTCAGAACAAATATTTTTTTTTATTAAGAATATATTAAGAACACATTATAAATACTTTAATTAATGATATAATATCACTACTATTGGAAAGATAGATCTTGAAAATTCATTATAGGGATCGCGGAAATATTACAAGACTTCCCGCATTTCTTTCTGGTGTATAGGAAACCCATGTAGAAAAAGTGCGCATTTCTCATAATACTCATTGCAGAAGGTGTAGAAACTAACAGGTGGAAAGTGGAACAAATACTCCTCAATTAGCTAAGAAAATCATTTTAATTTTACATTCCTCATTCAATTGAAGGAAATTGAATCGGTAAAAGGTGGGTGTATTAGAAATAGTCGGACACATTGCTAAATGTAAGTATCTGGCCATTACTTATATTGAACATATTGCCGAGTGTGCTAAAGAATGTGGGATCAAATACCTTAAGTCCACTTCTGGACAAGCCTCGACAAAGACACAGTAGGTGTTCAAGTGTTTACGCCGGTAGACTAGTGTCCCGTTAGAACAGATATTAATCTATGTACCAAGTTGGAGGTACTACATTTGAAATAGATCATTAACATCCATTGCGATACCAGATCAGAGTCGTAATTTTTTAGTGATAGTATACATCAGGATGCGTGTGTTATTAGTAAATTATATTAGGAGTTCAACAGAAATCTCAGGCATGTGCTCCAGTGCTGTAAAACTGACAACTCCTGATTGATTTATGTTTTCTGATTTACTTTAACAAAAAAAAGAAGGACAATGAAGTTCAAACATAAAAAATTAACAGTTATTCTTTAAAAAAAAAAACAAATTAAACAATTATATGCAAATGCAACAATTTTTTCAGCAGAAAAAGTCTGTGTTCATTTCTGTATTGACACAATTATAAAAAATTCTTTTTTTATATAAATTTTTATTAATTTTCATTAATTATTAATTTGCATTAATTATTAATTTTTATTAATTTTCATTAATCTTCATTAATTATTAACTTTTATTAAATAATAATTGTTATTAATTTTTTTTTTAATTGACTTTTAATTTTAATTAATTATTAATTTATTTTTATTTTTGTCTCAATAACATTTGTTTGTAGTGTATTTGTCACATATTTTTTTTGTGTGTGCGTTTCCATTAGAGTTGAGAAACTAAAATGATTGCTTTAAATGTGATTAATTGCTTGTATCAATGAAGCGAAAAAATAAAAAAAAAATCAACTTAATTTTATTTATGTATATTGAGTAGATAAAATTATTGAATTATAATTGGATGTGTTGTGTTGGAATCATATAATAAATACGACGTGTATTAGTAATCGATTATAAAAAAAAATTTACAATTTCACAGAAACAAACTTCATTGCTGTTAATATTAATTTTTGTTGTTTTTTTTGTTGTTCACATTAAAAGGGAAAGAAATGAGACAATCAGAATAGAAATAAAAATAAAATTAATGTGCTAACCAACGAAACGGAACAGCAGAGTACACACAACTTAGGAAACTACGCCACCTAAAACATAACAGCGACGGCGACGGTGACAGTAACAGCGAACATTGACTTCTTAACAAACATGTAGAGTACATACACTTAGCATACAAAAAGCGCCTCTATTCCAATTCCATAATTTTCAATTCATTTCGGTCCAATACAAAGCACTGTAATAGCACATTTTTCGTATACATTTCTTGTGCGTTGGTTGTGTTTGTATTACCACAGTTACTACTAGTTATTGTTAACAAAAGCGCAGTTATTGTCCATTACCATTAGCATTACTTAAAATCATCTCAGTCTCAGTCCTCAGTCATTTACAAAACGTTTTTGTGCATTTTTACGTTAAGCCAGCCTTGCGTAGTGTTTGTTGTGTGTTGACTGACGACGACTGTGGAAATATTGAACAGTGTTCGAGTCAAACCGACAACAGCATTTACAGCAGCAATTTGAGTATGATGAACAACAAAACAACAACACAACACAAACAGCAGAACAACAGCATAACGCCAAAGAGAGCACAAAATAGCAAACAGCCGACAGCCTACGCTTATCTTTTTTGTCTGACCATTTGTTTGCCCATTTAAGTATTGGTTATAAACGCCGCCGGTTGTGTTCGTGTGTTAATATATTTCGGATATGTCAAAAGAATAATAAATTGTGATTTTAAATTATGTGAGAAAATTAATTGAAAACAAATAAAAGATTTCACCTTCCAGATACAAAATTTAAAATTATTATATATAAAAGGGAAATGAAATAATTAAAATCTTATATAAAGTTCTGAATAAAGGAAAAAAGAAAAGTTTTAAAAAAATAATTATTGTAAATCAATTGTGAAATGAAGAAACAAAATAAAAAAGTAAAAAGAAAAATTATGAATGAATAAAAAAAAACATAGTATCTCCATTGAAGCATTGATGCGTCTGTGTGGATAAATGAGAGACAAAACCGACATTTTTAATATGTGCGTAAACTATACTGTGTACTCACGTAAATAAAAAAAAGCAAGCGTGTGTTAAAGATCATATACCTTAAGCATCAAATTAACAAACCAAAATTATTGTGCATTAAAACTAAATATAAAAAAGTAATTTTCTTATAATAAATAAATGTTTTAAATCTATTAACAATAAAAACAAAAACTTACCCTCTTAAATATATTTAATTCTTAACATAATACATAAAACAAAAATTTGAGTGAAAAGGAAGTTGGTGAGAAAATGAGGAAGTAGAAATTTTGACGTTTCATTTTGTGCTGCTGTTTTCTTTGCTCTCTTATTTTGTTTAGTTTCATTATTTAAACAATGTCATTGAATTCTATGTTCCACTTCCAATGAGAGTTTGCATTGCATTCCTGTTACGTTCCAATTAAAATTATAAGAGAAAGATGAGTAAACCTAAGAATAAGAAAAAGTAAACAAAACGAAAGATTGTTGGTGTAGTGTGTTTTTATCAGGTTTCGTTTTATTCCGTTTTGTTTATAAACATTAAGTGTTATTAAGTAATAAATAAACAAATAAAATATTATGGCTTTTTTCTGCGTTTTATAAATTTGTTGCTTAATAATTGGTTTCTATTCAATTTGGCGAATACACAAATATGCAATGTTTAGAAATAAAATTGTCAGTGTAGCTATTGAATTAATAATAATAAATTATTATTAATTAATAATTTTTTAATTAATTAATAAATTAATTAAAACTAATTTAGTATTTATTATTAATAAATAACACAAATAAGAATGGAAATAATAATGAAAATAATAAGAAAAGTATATAAAAATAATATATATATAAAACAATAATAAGAAAACAATTAATAATAATAAAAAATAATAATAGTAAAAAATATAAAAAAAGTAATAGTAAAAATAATAATAGTAAAAACAATAATAGTAAAATATAATAAAGTTAAAAAATAATAATAATAAAATATAAATAAAAATAATTAAAAATAATAATGATAATAAAAAATAATGAGAATAAAAATGAGTAATAAAAAAAAATCATAATAATAATAAATATAAAAATTAATAATAAAAAATAATAATAATAATAAAAAATAATGAGAATAAAAATGTATAATAATAAAAAATAATAATAAATACAGATAAATATAAATAATAATTATTAAAAATTATAATAATAAAAAAAATGAGAATGAAAATTAATAATGAGAATAAAAAATAATAATAATAATAAATATTAATAACTATAAATAATAATAATTATAAATAACAAAATGACAAAAAAAATAATAAGGATTAAAAAAATAATAAAAAATAACAACAAATAGTAATAAGTAGTAATAATAAAAAATAATTGCAATAATAAGTAATAATAGGAATTAAAAATAATAATAATGAAAGATAATAATAATAAAAAGTAATAGTAATAAAATAATAATTATGAGAATTATAATATTCATAGAATAAACGTAAGATTTAAATTTTATACTATTTGTGCTTTGAAGAGTTGCCAACAAAAAAACCGAAAACGTGACAGCTGACAGTTCAGAGTTACAAAAAATAAACCGCCTCATGAAAGAATTCAAATTAATAAAATAATAAAATTAAATTTAACATAACCGCGTTCGTATTGGTCTGAGCAACTAGTAATGAGACATATAGGTAATATTGAGAGTGAAAAGCAAATTTTAAATTCAATAAAGTTAAGAAGAAAAAATAATGAAACAATAAAATTGGTCTTCCCTTAAAATATATTTATATATAATAAAATATATTTATATATAATAAAATACGATTTTATATGATAAAATATAATAATATACAATAATAAATAATAATCTATAATAATAAATAATAATAATATATAATAATAAATAATAATATATAATAAAATATAATAATATAAAATAATATAAAAAGTGATAAGAACATATAAAAAATAGTGAACAATTATAAATAATAAAACATAAAAACGATAAAAATAACAAATAAAATGATAAAAAAAATAATGTAAAATATATAAAAATATATAAAAATATATAAAAATATATAAAAATATATAAAAATATATAAAAATATATAAAAATATATAAAAATATATAAAAATAAAATAGTTAAATAACAGTCTTAATATAAAATAAAAATTGTAAAAAAAGTAAAAAATTTTTTTATTCTACAACAGAAATGAAGATTATTAAAAATTATTTGTACAAAGTTTAATTTCAAAGAATATTGAATAATTAAAGACCATTAAATATAGATATATTCCAATCGTCAAATTTTTGTAATAGAATAGATGAAAACTTCGTAAATCTTTTGCAATTGTAAATAGACTAACATGACAGGCCTACACACTCATATTGTACTGTGTTGACCCACTAATTTTTTTTGATCCAGATAAAAGCCGAACAGTCGAATTAATTAACTTGAAGTCTATTCTTTGTCCACGCAGATTTGACATTCCATTAACTCATACTCATCTTATTGAAGTGGTAACAAAAGTTCACATAATCTGTCAAGTAATATATCAACTATCTCTGCTCTGTTTTACTGTGAAGGTTAGTTGGTTAATCGATTGCTGCAGGCTCAGGTCAGTTGATATCGTTTCGTTAACTACAATTAGAGATTTTTCACCG
The DNA here is from genome assembly GCF_002237135.1 of Teleopsis dalmanni. Taxonomy (NCBI): domain Eukaryota; kingdom Metazoa; phylum Arthropoda; class Insecta; order Diptera; family Diopsidae; genus Teleopsis; species Teleopsis dalmanni. The sequence continues at coordinate 74,657,050 of NC_051847.1, read as the reverse complement.
TTTTACTAATACATTCCTCGCCAGTAATTTTAAGATATTAAAACACAAAAAACTAAAATCCACAATTTCTGTAGTGAGTTAGAATAAAAGTCAGAATCTGCAGTTTCACTGCACGGATTACGATAAACCAATGAACAGAGAGAACTGCAGTAACTGAGAAGATATGGTCTTGGTAGATAAAATAAGGCGTTGCCTCTGGTTAATATCCAATTTTCGTTTAGAGTCTTTGTTGTGGTATGTAGGTTAGTAGGCAGGCTGGAGTGGCGGTCTCAAAAAGTTCATTTATGCTCAAATAATGGCCTTTTGTGATACCGCAGGAATAGTATTGGTATTTACGTAGATTGAAAGATTAGTACACAACCAATGCGGAAAAAGTAACAACTCTCCCATTAGATAAAGGACAACCAACTTGACAGTTTTATAAACTTGCCTAGATCTGTAATATTACAGAATGACAGCTCAGTCAAGTCGGTGGAAGAAAAGGGATCCCGAAGGTTTTTGGTCTTCTCATAGCTAAAGAAGGACACATCCTCAGGGGACCTACCGACTAAGATACTTCTCCTTAAAATATCTTTCTACATTCAAATTCTTCTTCAAAAAACTTATTACTTATCAATTGTTTTCTAAAAAAAAAAATGTTAATGTTGATATTAATTTTTTCTTGCCGAGACTATCTTAATGACGAAAAGAAACTATTTAAAAGTTAAAGGAGTCGAATAGCAAAGAAAACACAAAAACAAATATTTAGTTAATTTATTGAAAAAATATTTTATTTTCGTTTTCTGCTGAAAGTGAATATTTTCTTTATATTTTTGTATATCTGTGATAATCTATTATCAAAGCCAATGTTCTAATGTTTTTTCATTAAACAGTTTTTCTTTTTTTTTTTTTTCGAAAAAATTTGTTTTGGATTACATTTTGTAAAAATAATATATTGAAAATTATCTGTCTAAGATTTCTAATAAGTAATCTGATTTATATTGTGTAATATTAATACTAAGTCAGAAATTATTTCAGTAGATTTTTAATTTTCTTCGGGGTTATAAAAATCATAATCAATCAAATTAACAGCTGAATAGTGTGTCGGTACACACTTTAGAAATAGAAAACCATATGTTACTCCAAGGGGAGGTGATATTGAGGTCTATTAAATCAAAATAAAAACATGAGTTTGTTATCTATTATTAACAAACTTGCAATTAGAGATGATTGCATGTACTTAATATTCCCAAGTCTGCAATTACTGCTTGAGTGTACATGCAACAGAGATACATTTTTAGCGCCAGTTAATATCAGATCTTTGCCAAGCGATTTATGAGGAATAAATAAAACGCATTTAATAGATTTAAAGTAATGTTATTGAACTTGTTTGTTTTTATCTGTGCCGTTCTCAAACACAGCATTCTGTGCTCTTAGAAATTATCTATGTTCGTTTTAGAGTGCGAAGATAAAATTTAGATGCAAAAACACAAACCTAACAAAAACAAAAACAAATACAAATGCAAATACAAATACAAAAAATACACTGAACTACTACAAAACAAAATGTTTCTTCAATGAATTTTCATGTGTGTCGCAACTCTCCAACTCATACATTCAATCATTCGAACTCTTTATTTATGCTCTTAAATTATTCACACACATGTATGAGTTTGTTTCGAACTTGTTGTAAGATATTTGTTCTAATAAATTAATGTTTTTTTATTTGCTTTTTTAGCTACAACAAAAATGACGTCCAAACAAAAAAGTGTAAAGTATCTGAATGTAAAACACACGCTCAAAGCTACTAAGAAAAATATCGCAACCTAAAGCAACTCAAAGCAACCAGTAATGTTGAGGGTCTAAATCAGATCAACAATTCCTGCAATAAAAAATTGCAAGCCATTTTTTATTTTATTAATTATTGAATTACGCCGTCAAGGCAAAAAAACTCAAAATTAAACGCAACAATAAAAAGCCCTATAACGGCAGTTATTTGATGAAAAACATGGATAAGAATGTTGGTGACGCGGATTGCAAATCAGGTGGCGGCAGTGGGAAAGCCGGCTCTAGTGCCAGTGGGGGCGGTGGAGCCGGTGCACATGATCCCGCTGCGTTATTAGATGCAGCCTCTTTATTTGGTAAGTTTATTAATAATTATTTATATAAACTATATTTATAAAAAATTATTTTTTTTTTTTTAATAATCATTACAATAGCGTATTGGGGAAGAGATCCTGCAACAGCAGCAGCCGCTGCCACAAATCCACTTTTCAGTTCACAATTTAATGCAGCTGCAGCGGCGGGACTGGGTCTATTGCCGAGTCCATCAGCAGCAGCTGCAAATGATCGCTACTCAATGGCGGCTGCAGCAGCTGCAGCTGCAGGACATCACCATCAGAATACCATGGCAGTGGCAGCTTCACAGGCAGCTAGTTTAGCAGGTCTGCATCCAGCAAGTGAGTGTGTAGCGTTGTTAAATAAATAATTACATTATTAGAATAATTAAAATAATACTAACAAGATTATAATAATATATATTTATTATTTAAAAAACAAAATTTTAGTTATATATTTGTGAACGGGCGGCCAAATTGGTCAATGTTTAATAACACAACTAGTATATAGTACTCTAAAGCTGACTAGACTATAGTCGAATATATCAGTAAAAATAAAATATATTTTTTTAATGACTAATTTAAAAAATTGTGTGTTATTTAACATTGCTCAATTAACTCGTTCAGAAATATATGAATATTATTTTTTAAATTTTAACATTATAACATTTTGTAATATTAATTACTTAGTAAATATTTTGTAATTTAATATTCTATATAAAAATATTTTATATAATAATATTTTAAATAGTAATATTTTATATAATAAATATTTTATATAATAAATATTTTATATAATAAATATTTTATATAATAAATATTTTATATAACAAATATTTTATATTATAAATATTTTATATAATAATTATTTTATATAATAAATATATAAAATCTTTATATAACATTTTATATAATATTCTATAAAATATTTATGTAATATTTTTTTTATAATATTCTATAAAATATTTATATAATATTTAATATAACATTTAATTTTATATATAATTTAATATAATAAATATTTAATATAATAAATATTTTATATAATATTTCATGTAAAATTTTATATAATATTTTATTTAATATAATATTTTCTATAATATAATCATTTATATAATATAATCATGTATATAATTTAATATTTTAAATAATATTTAATGTAATATTTTGTATAAAATTTTATATATTTTATATAATATTTTATATATTATGTTTATTATTAATATATAAATTATTTATACTTTTTTGAACGGACTAAAATTTCACTGTTAAATACCATAATAAACAACTCTTTGAATTAGTTTAAAAAGCATATTTCATAGTCACCGATATTTCAATTATATTATAGTCTATAGTCATCCGACTATAGTATATAGATGACTTATTGACTAGTCGAAATTTAAAACAGTTGTGTTTTATTTAACATTGGCCTATTAACCTGTTCAAAAGTATCTAAAAAAATATTGTAATAATAATATTGTTATATATTACATTTTGATATTTAGTGTCGCATTCGGTCTGAATGTAATAAAATATAAAAATTTGTTATATACTTCAGTATGTAATTATATATAAAAAATATACAAAACGATTACTTGTCTACAGGTTGGTGGTCAATGGCACAGTTAGCAGCACAGGATTATTTTAGTCGCTTACAAGCATCCGGCTTGTCGCCATTCACTCATCCGGATTTATCAGCTTTTGGTCCCTCTGCACTTGGTCTAAGTGGTAATGCAGGCAGTGCTACGGGTGGTTGTGCGTCTGGACCAAATGGTTCGGGTATGAGTTCAGGTGGTGCAGGTGGCTCAGGTGCTGGCAGTGGTTCTTCCTCAAGCAGTAGTAAATCCAGTAAATCTCGTAAAGAAAAACGTCAACAGCAACAACAACAACAGCAGCAGCAACAACAACAGCAACAACAAAATTTAGCAAATAGCTTAAATGCCGCTGCGGCAGCAGCAGCAGCTGCCGCTGCAGCTAATCCAGCAGCTGCTCTAGCTGGTATGCATGGTTTAGTTGGTGCTGGAACAACAATAACACCTTCTGCAACTATGACTAGTGGTGGTGGTGGTTCCAGCAATTCATATAAAGTAAGTTTAAATAATAGATGTGTATTTTTAACACATAATTATTACATAAATGAAAATCAATAAATAATTTTATATTTCAGTCAAACTCAAGTGGTTATGGTAAATCGTCTATGTCTGGAAGTTTGAATACGAATCCTGGATCAGCTTACGATCCAGTTGTTTTGCACAAAGAGTTGATGGCAATGCAAGTGGCCGCAGCTGCTGCTTCGTCTGGAGCTAGTGGTAGTGGATCATCAAGTTCCTCGTCAAATAAAAAATCATCCCATTACTCACAGTCACAACAGGGTAGCGGAGTTGGACTTTCCTCTTCCGGCAGTAATAGCTCGAATAAATCTCTTTCATCTAACAACAATAGTATGCATCATTTAGGTGGCGGTGGTTCTAGTATAAATAATTCTGCTAGTCATCACAATGCACTTATGTCACCACATGGTAGTGTTAATATGTCAGGTAGCGCAAATACTGGAAATAATTCTATGTCGGCTAAGGAACGTGAGAAAAACAATGCCTCGCTCAATGCATTAAATTCATTATCACAATTTGGAGCTCTCGGTATGAGTCCTCAACAGAGTGTGCAAGCAGCTATGAACGCGTTTGCTAAGAACTCCGCTGCGGCTGAGTTACTTACTGGTGGCAAATCAAAGGATTACATGCCATCAGGCATACTGAGGTAAATTATTAAAGTTTGCTGTTTTGTTTTGACACAGTAGAAGGTGGGGAGTAGGATATCATTATAGATAACAACAAATTATTGTAGACTGTTTGAATTTGATAAAAAGTGAATTTTATGACAGATAACTTTCCATAAGTTGAGAACAGTAAAATTAAAGTTGAACATTTATAAATTTATTCCATGGGAACGTATAACGTATTGAATATTGTCAAAAATTGGTGAAACGTTCATTGGTATTATGTGGTTTCAAACCTTATTTAAGCTAAAGCTACCCTTTTTATTTAATTGTAATATTTTATTCTTTTCGAATTCATTTTCTTGGATAATAAACTATGTAACACTCACACATATAATCCTCGTACTCGTAGTGCTGCACTGGAAGGAAAGTAAGATCCTCCTTTTGATTATTTGTTTTATTGATGTTGTGAACTTGTCTTGTTACTGGTGTCCTTTTCGTAGAAAGGATACTACTGAATCTGATCAATTGGCAATTATTTAATAAATCTCTGTACAGTGGAGTTAGGCATTTTATGCATTATTAACTAAAATCATTAGCTAAAATCAATCCACTGTGTGTGATTTCACAATAAAATACAAAATTTGACTAAAAATTTATGTGTTGATGTATGCAATTTTATTTTCTATTAGACAAGTTTTTAATATAATTTTTTTTCTCTTATTTTTATTGCTGCCGCCTATTGCTTTGCCAATGTGTTATGTGTGCGTGTGTGTAGTGAACATCCGTCCTTGCTGGGAGTACGTTTGCCGCCTGATACGGAGATTATAAAATACACATCATCCATCGTGGGCCCCAAAATACCCGGTACTACTACACGTGGTCGTAAAAAGACCATATCTGAAGAACAACAACAACTACAACTACAAAAACAAGAACTTGAAACATCAAATGCAATTTCCTCTTTACTTGCATTTCCAGGTCTCAGCCCAGCGAAACGGGCTAGACTCGAAATGGAATACGCAGCAATGGCAGCAGCAGCGAATGCAGCGCAACAACAACAGTCTGGTGGTGGAGGCAGCATGGGCAGTGGCAACTCTAGCGCAGCAGCAGCGGCAGCAGCAGCTGCTGCACTTGGACATTTAACAGCACCAGCTATAACAGGCACAAGCAACAATATTGGACGACTTGATCATACAGCACCAACAAGTTCAGCTAGCAGTCGTGATCCATCAACTGATCGTGTAGAAGTTATAAAATTGCCGCCTACAATTACATCAAATGGAGCATATAATTTATCGAATAAAAGTAAAGACTTACATGATATGAGTAGCGAACTCAGTACTGGTTCTGGTGTCAATTTAAGCATGAAATCGAATTTAAGTGCTAATAACTCAATGGCTGGCACTGCGGCCAATCCCATAACCATAGAAGACTTTGACACACCACTGAATTTGTCAATGAAACCCGATAAGCCCAATTCATCAAGTAGCAACGATTTTAGTCAATCAAGTAGCATTAATCAACAAAATGCTGGTGCTAGTTCAAACAGCTTGCAAAGTTTAAGTTCAATTACAGCTGCTTTAGGTGGTACACAAACTGGTTCTGGTTCGGGTTCAATTGGAGCTGGTTCTAGTAATAGCAGTGATCGCTCCTCACAGCCACCATTCAAGGAAGGCCGTCCGCGTAATTTGGGCAGAGGTGTATCAAAACCGAAGAAAAACACTGTAGCATCGTTATTAGCACAGTCCAGAGCTGTTGGATTGAAGCCAATGTTAGCGACGCAGCAGCTACTGCAGCAAGGTGCAGATTTTGTAAGTAAAATAATATTTATTTAATGTGTTGTGATTAAAAATAACTTCTCTTTGTTATTTATGGTAGGAAAAAATTCGGCAGGCACTTAGTGATGCAAATGCTCAAATGGAAGTGTCTACCGACTCTGAGAGTGTGGCTGCTGAAAGTGGTTTATCGGAGTCTGAAAGCGAAGAAGCAAATCTACTTAATGTCGCTGAGTTACGTGTACCACTTGACTTGGGCTGGAAACGTGAAACAGTAATACGCGGCCTCACAAAAGCTGGACAAATACGTGGGGAAGTAGTTTATTATGCTCCTGGCAATACTGTGCCATTAAAGACAATCGGACAAGTTTTCTCTGTGAGTTTGTAGACGAGTTTTTTCTCCCACTATTTTTAAAATATTATTATAAACATACAGTTAAATTGAATAAGATATAATTAATATATTGTTTTAATTTTTTTTATATAGTACCTGGAGAAAAATCCCTCAAAATTATTACGCGAAAATTTCAGTTTCTCTGCACGTGCAATTGTTGGTTCGTTTTTACAGCCAGCACCCCCACCATATGCAAACGATGGCGAGTATATACGTATGTCTGATGAGGACGTAGCTAAGCGTCTGGAAGATCTTAAAATGTTCACAAGACAGACTTTGAATGTCGAGCAACGCATTGAGATTGCGAAGCAGCAACAAGCCATACGTGATGCCAAAAAGCAACAAAAGGAAGAAATGGCACGCAATAAAGAAAAAGCACGTCAAGAAAAAAATGAGAAACTAGAGCAACAGCGCAAAGAGAAGGAGTTAAAAAATCAACAAGCAATTGAGGTAAATAGAGATTTCGAAATTAATTTAATAAGCATTTTTAACAAAAGTATATTTTTAGGCGCGCAAAAAACGTCAGGAAGAACTTGAACGCATTAAGCAGGAAGAGTTAGCAAAGAAACAGCAGGTAACGATATTATATTTTAATAATTTATTTACGCGAACGTTGTGTTAATGTTAATATTTTAAACATATTCATGCGCGTATAGAAATGTAAAATGTATTTTTTTTATTTTCCGAATGACCACTCAAATGAAAAATTTTATATTCTCTTTAGGAAAAAGAAAAGAAACGACAAGAAGCTATTTTAGCTAAAGAACAGGTATTACTTACCTATTCAAAATTTGGTAGTTTTTTGATTATTTTTGTTTCATGTTTTCTTTTGTTTCTTTTATAAATTAGTTTTTGTAGCTTCATTAACATGCCATGCATTAAGTATTTTATTTCATCATTTTGTCATTAAATTTCATTTATTTGTTCGCTCCAATGTTGTGACCTAACAAATAGTAAATTTGTAAGAACATTCATTGCTAGTAAAAGCACTTAATTATTAGTTAATTATCTCTATCATTTTTGTCTATTAAATTAAATTTTCTGATTTTTAGTCTGTAGAAATTGCAAAAATTACAATTACAAAATAAATCATATATATTTTTTCAAAGTAGTTAAGTGGTTATAATAAGCAGAAGAGATACTAAAGATCATGACAGAATGGCTTGCCTTTTTTTTGTATCCTGTAATAGTCTCTATAAGAATTGAATATTTCGATATAATATATTTTGTCTTAAAGCAAACATTATAAAAATTTTATATCGATATTAGTTTAAATTTCAATGCTTAAGGTTTAAAAGGTGTAACAATAATGATTATTGATTTAAATAAAAGATAAATTTACAAAAATAAATAATTTTATTCCTAACCATATGCTTCATATTTATTCATTTATTTGTTTCTATTTATTTTTGTTTTTTTGTTTTTTTTTTGAAACATTTAAAATATATTTGTGTATATTACTTACAATGCAGATCTATCTGCAGGAACTCAACAAGCAGAAGGAGTTGCTACTAGCCGCTGAAATGGTATGATTAATGTCAAATAATATTTTTAAATTTTCGCATTAATCACTAAAATTGAATCCAGCTTCTTATAACGCTTTTTTAACTTGCACTTCTAACAATTTTTATTAATTTTTTGTATTAAAGAAACTTTTGTAGAAAATCATTTATTTAAAAAAAAATTATTTGTTTGTATTTTTTTTGTAAAAATTTTTGGTTCAAAAAATTTGTAAAATTTATTTTTAAATTATATGAAT
>NC_051847.1:74615871-74648207 GCF_002237135.1 Teleopsis dalmanni | reverse complement strand
TCCTTAGATGTTTGTATAAATATATTTAGGCGTACATAACATATGTACATTCTTACATGCAGTTTTAAGCATAACTTATATTTAAGCATTGAGTAAAAATGATCACTTTTCACTATTCCATTTCATTAAACAAAATTTGAACAAATGAAATAATAATGCATAATACGTACATACATACATACATAAACATGAAACATACATTCACAGTTGCATATATCACCAACAGTTATTTGTTTTTATTTAAGGGCATAATTACAATACATCAAGCAGGCATTTAAACAAAAACAAAACATTCATATGAAAAAAATAGTTTTGGAATTTCCACTTACTTCCTATCCTAGCCAAACAAAAGCATTAAAGCTTAATGAATTTACAAGTGATTTTAATAAAAATATCAATTTTGAATAGAATCGAATAGTGACTACAATAACAAAAACTAGAACAAAACAAGGAGCTTTGTGAACGTTAGCTCTGTAATCAGATTTTTTTTATTATTTCACATATATTAGATATATATACATATATACATCACTAAAATTTGTTGGTGGAGCCATCAATGAATCAAATTAACAAAACATATTTTGGGCAAAACCTTATAGAAAAAACACTAATCCTAGTACATGAACATGAAGGAAGTCAAAGAAGATGTAGAGGTTTTTTGATAATTAGTGGACACACAAACAGCAACAACACTTTTTCTACTCCTCTTTGTTTTTACAAACTTATAAAATTGCTTTTTATACAGTAGGGATAGAAGAGACAATATTTTTGAAGGTGATCTATAAGACTTTGTTTTTGTTATTTTTTTCTTGAAATATATGGTTGGCTTTCTGTGCATATAATGCACAATTTTTTCTTCAAATTATTTTAAATATGATTTCTGTGTATATACATTCTACATTTTATATTAATTCTCAAATGTTAAGTAATTATTTAACATACATAAATGCTTAAGTATTTTTTTTAAAATGCTTCAAAAGATCTGTATTGTCTAAATAAGCATATTTACTTTTATTTAAATTATATAAATAACAAAAAAATATAAATATAAATAAATATAAATACTTAAAATAATTAAATATAATACTTAAAATAATACTCAAGTTATTCGACTATATATTCAAAAGAATAGTCATTGTACTCTGAATATGACTACAAATTATCATCGAAATATTGGTTAATATGAAATAGATTTTTTAAAACAGTTTTGTATTATTTTGAACAATTGATCAATTAGCCCGTTTAAAAATATAGTCAAACTTCCATAACCCAAACTTTTATAACTCGTATTAAAAATAATGCAACAGGGTTTACGATAGAGAGCAAATTACATACAATTACAAAAAACTCTTTAACTTTAAGTCTCCATAAGTCGAACCTTTTCTTTGCAAAATTATACTTCGAGTTATGGAACTTTGACTGCGTATATAATACTAAAAATGTGTATATATAATATATATATGTATATTATAATTATATAAATAAATTGCCTCTACATTCTCAGGAGCCTAATTCGTATATGCAGTAGCGCACATGTGTTGCCGACGTAAGTACCCAGCGGGACTTTCAGCGCTGAGGGAATCGATTCCCTCAGCGCTGAATGGTAATGCCTAGCGCTGATTATTCAAAGGAAACTCCTAATTTTTAACACGTGCATGTCATTGCGGGCAAGCGCTGAATCGTTCGATTACCTTTTCAAATTTGTAATGCAACATTTCAGCGCTGACATGTTCGCTTACTTTTTCGAATTTGTAATGCAACATATCAGCGCTGACATGTTAGCTTACCTTTTCGAATTTGTAATGCAACATATCAGCGCTGACATGTTCGCTTACCTTTTAAATTTTACCTATGTTATTGATTTTTAAATAAAATACTATAAATTTTTTTGGATAAATTATATTTTATATTTATGTTTTATAAAATTAAAATATTAATATTTACATAAAAAAATATAACATATATATATGAATATTTTTCTGTGAAATTGTTACTAAAACCTTGAAGAGATTTCCAGACTCGACTCGATCACTTGTTCCGGCTTACCATCTGTACTTAAAGCATCTGTAAATACAAAAGTATGTTATTGTATACGCTAAAGTTAATTATGTACAATATACCATACCAAAAAGTGCTGCTGTCACATTCTCTAACGCTCTTAAGGACTTCTTGCCTTGGGTACCATTCTCCAAAATTCCACGAAATCTTTCGCGTAATTGGTTGTTTTTTAATAACGCGTCTCATTGATGCAGTCTATAAATAACGTAATAGATGAAAAGAAATGTATGAATTAATAAAATTGTTACATGTGAATATATTAATAAGTTGAAATTGAAAGTAAGAAACATATATAATTTAACTTACAACTACTTCAACGGCAGTGATTTCTTCATTAAATTGAATTAAATCCTCCTCAGTTTGAATTATAAAATTTTCCAATTGAAACAGCTGACTACATTTTACCCCTTGCTTTAGAATGACTCGTTCTTGACGCAGTAGCATCTACATAATACAAAACAAAAATTTCAATTATCATTTTAAATATATTTACTTAATTTTGTATATACTTACAGTGAGTTTATGATAAATTCACAAATTATATTTTATTTATATTTTTAGATTTTATTTTGATTTTAAAAATTAAAAATTGTTCACTGCACGCACTTCACTAAAATCAAAAGCAGACTAAATGTATACAATGTAGGCAAAACAAGAAATTCTTAATACTCCTTTGCTTTTCTTCTTCATTCTTTTATAATTTCAACCCCGAAATTGCCTATGTCGAACACAAATGTCGAAAACAAAGAAAAATAAAAACGAAGAGCTATTACCTCCTCGCTTACTTTTTCAGCGCTGGCATAATGGTGCCGCTGGGCTGTTACTGCCGTTGTTGTTGTTGTTTTTGTTGTTGTTGTAGTTCTTGTGGTTGTTTTTGGTAAAAATGACAGCGAAATTTTAAATATTGCAACGTCAAGAGCCGCACAGCATTTAGAAGTTCTTAGCAAATACTTTTGCAGAGTGCCACTTAAGTTGTTTGTGTTAAGAAAATTTGCTGTATGCTGTCGAACAAAGGGTATACGTGCGCATGTATGTGTTAGTGTGTGGGTGTACTTACCCAGCGGGACTTTCAGCGCTGAGGGAATCGATTCCCTCAGCGCTGAATGGTAATGCCTAGCGCTGATTATTCAAATGAAACTCCTAATTACTTTAACACGTGCATGTCATTGCGGGCAAGCGCTGAATCGTTCGATTACCTTTTCGAATTTGTAATGCAACATATCAGCGCTGACATGTTCGCTTACTTTTTCGAATTTGTAATGCAACATATCAGCGCTGACATGTTAGCTTACCTTTTCGAATTTGTAATGCAACATATCAGCGCTGATATGTTCGCTTAAATTTTCAATTTTACCTATGCTATTGATTTTTAAATAAAATACTATAAATTTTTTTGAATAAATTATATTTTATATTTATGTTTTATACAATTAAAATATTAATATTTACATAAAAAAATGTAACATACTTATATAGATGAATATTTTTCTGGAAATTGTTACTAACACCTTGAAGAGATTTCCAGACTCGACTCGATCACTTGTTCCGGCTTACCATCTGTACTTAAAGCATCTGTAAATACAAAAGTATGTTATTGTATACGCTAAAGTTAATTATGTACAATATACCATACCAAAAAGTGCTGCTGTCACATTCTCTAATGCTCTTAAGAACTTCTTGCCTTGGGTACCATTCTCCAAAATTCCAGGAAATTTTTCGCGTAATTGATTGTTTTTTAATAACGCGTCTCATTGATGCAGTCTATAAATAACGTAATAGATGAAAAGAAATGTATGAATTAGTAAAATTGTTACATGTGAATATATTAATAAGTTGACATTGAAAGTAAAAAACAAATATAATTTAACTTACAACTACTTCAACGGCAGTGATTTCTTCATTAAATTGAATTAAATCCTCCTCAGTTTGAATTGTAAAATTTTCCAATTGAAACAGCTGACTACATGACTACAGCTGATTACCTCTTGCTTTAGAATGACTGCATTCGCAGCACATTGGTCAATTAATCGTTCTTGACGCAGTAGCTTCTACATAATACAAAACAAAAATTACAATTATCATTTTAAATATATTTACTTAATTTTGCATATACTTACAGTGAGTTTATGTGAAATTACAAATTATATTTTATTTATATTTTTGTTTTTTATTTGATTTTAAAAATTAAAATTGTTCACTGTTCGCACTTCACTAAAATCAAAAGCAGACTAAATGTATACAATGTAGGCAAAACAAGAAATTCTTAACTCATATGCTTTTCTTCTTCATTCTTTTATAATTTCAACCCCGAAATTGCCTATGTCAAACACAAATGTCGAAAACAAAGAAAAATAAAAACGAAGAGCTATTACCTCCTCGCTTACTTTTTCAGCGCTGGCATAATGGTGCCGCTGGGATGTGTTGCCATGCATATATGCATGTATGTATATATGCGAAGAAATGTATACAAACATAATTTGTTTACTCAAACCTTGAATACCATACATGTGGTGGGGTGAAACAAATCCGAACTGCAGACGTATTGAAAGCAATAAGTACTAAACAAACAATATGCCACTAAGAAGAAAAAAAAGAAAAAAAAACTGCAGCAACATGGAAGCATGACAGCAACAAATGGAGAAGAGTACAGCAACTACAACAAATGCTAACTTAACTCAAAACGAAGAACAACAACATCAATAACAACAACCACATAGCAAACATAGTTAAAATAGACAATTTAGATGCTGACAATCGAGATAAAGCTGAACTTTATTACGCTTTTTATTCGCATAAAATCGAATCAAAACTAAATAACAACAACAACAACAGAATCAGTTTATACTTATTTTACTATTTTGTTTTTATTGTTAACCATATCTACCTATATCTTTGCATAAAGATTTCGATAAGCAGTGCAGATTATTGAGATACATTAAGGCAAAACATTGTAATTGAATTTGCTTGATTGCATTTGGTACTCGTAGAAAAGCGGCAGAATGTTTGTCATTGCAACATTTGCTAATACAAATAGCGCAAGCAACAAATCCCTTGCAGCGACCCGTGAGTATCGTTACTTGTGCTCTGTGCGTCTTGTTGCTGTGTTGTTGTTGCTGCTGCTGGTGAAGTGTTCTCAGTTTGATTTGTTTAGCATCATTCATTTTGTATACTCGTATTCTCCTTTTTGTTTCGTCAAAGAATATAGTTGCGGAGAAAAAAAAAAAAATTAAGTTGGCATTGCCGTGCGGTGTGCATTATTGCATTTCATCGACAGTGCAGCAAATGCATTTGTTGCAGCAATAAGCACATTTTTATTGTCAGTTTATTTGCATTTTATTTAATGGGAAATATTTAAGCGTTTTTTTAACTATTGTTTTACTTTACTTTTACAGCATTATGATTTTATTTTTGATACAAATCAAGAAAACAAGAAAAACTTGGATAAAAGTTGACTTGAATAGGTTGAAGAGAGCTATTGAACATGTTGCGGTGATTGTTGGGAAGTTAGGAAAAATGTATTTATTATGTGAATAAAAAATATACCTGGTATTTCATTGCAAAAGCTTGTCATATGAAAGGTAGCAAGATAATAACATATTAATTATAAAAATAGAAAAATATATTTAAAATATATTAATAATAAATTAAAATCAGGCGTTAATAAAAATAAGTTTAAATTAAAAGTGATTGACTAAATCTTATGTTGTAGATGGCCTATAGCCAGAATTTTACTCTGGGAGTGGCTTTTATGTAATTCCAATGATCAAAAAAAAATTGTATGTTATTAAATTATTATTATATGTTATTAAAGAATCTATAAATAAAATTCTTAGGTTTATTTCGGGAGTATTCTGCCAATAAAATCACTTCCTCCTAATCCGCATCCCCCCGTATTTGCGTATCAGTCATGGGTACAAAAAATGTTCATATGTATTTTTTTCTGGAAACAATTAACACGATCTGCAGTACATGTTAAGGCAAACCGAAAGTGAAGATTTACAGAAAATGGTTTGGAAAGCCGAACATGACAATCTACTGCAAATGGTAGGTAAAGTTGAGGGTGATAATCTACATGACGATCTACAAGATGACGAACATATTATCACAAGCCTAGGCTGACGATATACAGAACATGGTATTGCAAAATGAGGTAATTTATCTATAAAACTTGATAGGACAAGCCGTGGCGGATGGTTCACACAACATGGTAGGGCAAGCCGAGACTGACGATCTATGAAACATGGCATCACAAGCCGACGCTGCTGATCTTCAAATCATAGTAAAGAAAGTTACAGATGATATTCTACTGAAGCCGAGGCTGATGATCTACAGAAATGACAGATTAAGTCAAGACTGTACCCATGTCGTCTAATAATTCAGTGGGTTATATAATAATCAGTATTATATTAGATATTTTTAAGTTATTTCAGTGGATTAGGTTTAAAGTTTTAGCTTTAGATTATATAGTTTATATTACTTTAAACTTAACTGCTGTTCATTAGATTATCTATTGCAGAAAGTGGTAAAAAACAGTCTCCTTCTGTTAATATTAGGAAAAGGAGTTTATAGAAGAATCACTGAGTCTCGCCAGCTAGTTAATTTGCCAGTTTCCTTACTATATTCGCATAACTAAGAACTCAAATCAAAATTCTGGCAACAGTTATCGAATACTTCAATTTATAATTTAATTAAATTTATCGACCACCGCGATCAACCTTTGGCAAGATAGTCGGCTGCCGTACCAAACATTAGGCAATTTTATCATAAATTGTTGTGAAATGTGCTCCGAGAGAAATAAATACCAGATATTTAGCGCTCTTTTGCACAGTACTGGAAAGTATCGGAACTATAGTTACCTAAAAAGTGTTGTCCAATACGTTAATAATTTGCCCACACTCATGAACTATCTAAGTTAATATTTTGCATGTAACTGCCTGCCCGGTCGAATCTCCTTCAGGTCTATGAGGATGGAAGAGAAGACACCCAAATACTTGTTTTGTCTATGTTAAGGCCTACATTCTTAAACACACGCGACGATATTTCGAAAACTAATTTTGACTAGATCATTGCGTTTATCAATACGTCCAGGTGGTTCTAATATGCCCATTCTTCTATGCGCAATCACAAGAAATGTGAAATTAAAACAGATTTCTTAGCTAATTGAGGAGTATTCGAACCTTCTTCCACTTTATCAACGTACCTAGAATATTCCAGAAGTTAAAAATTTTGTTTCAATATGTCTAATGTTCCCTTCTCATAACATATCTCTTCCGATATGTAAATATATATTCAAATTCAATCCAGTTAAGGATGCGTATATATTCTTTCAACCGTGACAACAACTCCATTTGTTTTTCATATAAAATACTTTTTGAGCAAACTTAATGCAACAATTAACTGCATTTCTTCGCAGACATTTTGACTCCATTTTTGTTCGTCACACCATCAGTGGTTACATTTTTCTCTTCAACTCCAATCCTATCCGCCATAATAATTTATTTATCTTTTTTATTTTTTCAAAAAAAAAAAATAAGTCCCTTCTACTTCATTATTCTTGCAGTTTAAGCGTATCGATTTATTTGCCGATTGCATCTGGCATAGCGAAAAATATTGCTTCATTCGCCTTTCAATCTCTTGCTGCACTCAGTGTTGCAATCCGCATTGTTGGTGCGCTTTGATTTCGTGCGCGTTTCCCATGTTGCATCCATGCCCGCCGCATTTGTGCTTAGCAATCGTTTACCGCATTTATCGTGCCTATAATTTTTCACAAATTAACAACTCGATTCATTTCATTTTTTTCCTTTTTTTTACCAATTTTATTGCTTTTGTGTAATTGTCTTGGAAATTATTATTTTATGCATTTCAGTTGGACTTTATGCTCTGAATTGCAGTGACTCCACTACGTATTCGCCATTGATTGCAGTCTTGCCATGGTTGGTTGCACAGCTGAGGCGTGTGGACAGCAATTTACCATAATATTAACTTTCTGCATTTTGATTATGAAATTTTCTTCATCAGAAGCAATCATAATAAAATTATTAAAACAAATTAATTAAATAATGAAACCTAGCTATTCCCAACAATAAGAAACTATGAATACGGCCACCTCTTTGCACACTCATTTACCATTTGCATTACTCATTTACCATTAATTTCATGATTTCGGAATTTCATTGGCTCAAATGGAACGCCTTCGAGCGTTTGAAACTACTCTCTGGTTCGAAACTTCGTTAAGTGTAATCTATAAGTCTTCTAACATCGAGCGATTATATGAGTATTCGTTATCCATTAATTACTGAAATGAAATTTTAACCTTTGAATGGAACTGTTACAAACACAAACTAGATGACATTTTGTCATTTTGTCAACTACAAGTCTTCAAATATCTAAAGATTAGATAACTTTTTATATCCCTCAATTACTGAGATAAGATTTAAGCCTTTGGCAACCATTAAGTAAAACCGCTGACCCGATAGCAGACATCGAAGTTTTTTTCAACTCTGTTATCTTATGCCGACTGCTCCACTAGGAGAAAAGAACAGCAGTGTGTAGTAAGTAAGTAAGTTATCTAAAAGTCTTTTAACATCGTACAATTATAATAGATTACTTTTCGTTGTCCGTAGCGCGAAGATACTTAAACAAGTGTCACAAACGGTGTTATTGTGTTATCGGTGTCAAGTCTTATTCGAACTTTTACTGGAGTGAAGTTCCAGCCTTTGACCTTTTTGATGTAGTATCACGTTTCTTAGTAAAACCTCACAAGTCTATGAACTTGCTCAAGTCCCTAATTTTGCAAAATGACAGCTCTGTCAGATCGGTAAGAAAAGAGGACCCCAAAGATTTCAAATCTTCTGGTAATCAATGATGGTTTATATATCACATAAGATAGAGTAAAGTAGATCGGTAACAAAAGAGGCCCAAAAGATTTTTAACCCTCTCCTAGCCAATGATGGTTTATCTGTCACATGAGGTAGAATACAGTTTCTTTCTCATCCACAGAGCTACAACCCTGATAAAAGTCATTATAGGGTAAAAACATTCTCAAAGCTTGTTTTCCTAGTATGCAATGACCTGACAGCACCAATACTGTAGTACTGAGCATACTTTACTCATTTTTTAGTTCAAACAGCTGACTACTGGTACATTTCTTGTGAAGAATATATATTGTAAATCTTACAAGTTATCATGTAGAATTGTTGTGTTGTGTATGAAATTTTTTATATACTAAATTTATCAATCCAATATTAATGGATTCATTGCATTAATTTAATTTATAGTTTTAAATCTTTTTTAGTTTATTTTATACATTTGATGACAAGATTTGATGACAACATTTTAATGGCAATTTACCGATTTTCCCTTAAATATCCATTTTCACATGAGGTATTACGTTACAATGAAAGAGTCTGCAACCTACTAGCACTTAAGCAAAGGAGCAGTGACTAATGTCACGTTTACACTCAAATTTGTTTAATTAACACATTTTCACTTAAAAGCATTGCGATAAATGAAAATCAATAAAATCTTTATTTACAACAACACAAGAATATACATTGCTACAATTTATATACATTGAAATGTGTATAAATATATCAATTACATTTGATATACAAATTCAATTGAAATTGAAACTTCAACACAATTAGCGATAATTATAAAAGAAAAACAAAAGTCCTAGAAAATAATTATTTTATTGGAGACATTTTACTATGCAGTACTGTACACTTTACATACATATATAACACACTTACATTTTAAAGTAACGCAGCACTGTAAGTTCTATAAGGTGACATATAAATTTATGACTAACAACAACAATTCAAAGTGACGCCAGCAATTTTTACAACACTAATTACAATTCAACTAACAGAACAAAGTAACTAATTATTGCTAATAACATGAATGTTAACCACCACTGTTAACTAATTTTTCTGTACTGTTATTGAGTTGATGTTATTGTCTATTGCCTTTGTATTCATTGGTATTTCTATGTCTACTGCAGCCGCCCCTTCAGTTGCTTTTAATTATTCCATAAGCTTATCAGACGCTCAAGCTGTCAACTGTTGCGTTAACAGTTCTGCTTACAGCGCAGCCGAATAAATGTGTTTCCTTTTCATTTAGTTTCTTTCAATCTTCTTCAAACTTTCGTACAACTTCATTCAATTTCATTCAGTTTCAATAAATTTTGTTCAATTTTATACAATTTACTACCAATGATTGTACTTATATGAATATATAGGTAGGGTTTATATAAACTTAAATGCAAACAATCTGATTAATTATTTTATGTTATTATTAAATAATTAATAATGATAGCAACGTTTAAGCTGACGACTAACAAAAATATCTAAGCATTGCTAAACAAAGTTGGGCAGATAAACCCACCTATTAGATATCAAGATTGACTTGGTCCTAACTTAATAAGAAACGTACTGCCCTAAAATCACTTTATAATCAACTGTAATCACCTCTGTAGATGAGTTTTATCCGTATTTCACCTCAGGTGGTCAGTATCAGTCATAAGCTAGAAAAAGATTTACAATTTTTGAGGCCCTTTTTCTTACCAACCTGACAGACCTTTCAACCTACAAAATTAGTGGCTTGGTTTATAGACTTGTCAGGCTAGTTCATTTTTACTTGAATGTGAGAGTCGTGCTCTTCGGCATTATTCTTACGCTAACCACTACATTTTTTTTTGTTGGTTCTTTTGGCCTACTTATCCGTGGTAACACAACGAGCCATTATTTGGGGTCAAGTAAGCTTTGAGCATAAGGTCACCACTTCAACCTATCCTCACCTACAATAGTTTAAAAATATATATACTATATAAATAGGTTTTAGATTGAATTTCTTAACGCTGTTGCTTCCAGATATTCCTCTATCTGTCTTGATTTAGTATACCGTTTATTGAGAATTAGAAAAACACTTGTATTTTTCATTCTTGAGTTACCATACTATTTCAACTAAGTTGTTTCTTTTAAATCTTTATGAGGCTTCCTCGAAGAAGATTTAATGATCCTATTTACTTGATATCTTCACACGATCTATCTATCTACCCCTGCGGGAAAGGGATTAGAATATTTCCGAGGTAAGACATGCCTGTTGTAAGAGATGACTAAACTCTAGTAGGTATCACTCGTTAATATTTGTATTATAAATGGTAGTTAGTGAGTTTCACTTGCGAACACAGCAGGAGATGTGAATGTAGAGCCCACAGCTTCGACCAATAGACGTTGGCCCCTTTAATGAAAGTATTGTGCAGCCTGTGGTTAAAATTCAAACTTCCGCGGAAATAATAACTATATTCATTACTTTTATTCGATGTGCAGTTGCATTTTCCAACCACAGAGATGTTAGATAGTACTCACTCCACTCCCTTCCAAGAAGGAACCTATATCCAAACATATGGCTTCAATTGACATCAGCGGAATTCCAATGACGATGTTTATCGCCGTAAGTTAATAGTGCCGTATTGTTAAGCTTTAAGGGCAGGTAATCATGTTAAAAAACTATAGATTCTATCTCAATCGCGGATGCGAAAGGCCTGTTTTTTGTCTTGGACCTTCAAGTCGAAACAGATCCTTCAGTATTACAAGTTTTTAAAGACACTTGCAATTCGGAATAAGGTAAGTCTTTACTGGGTTCCGGGCAACAGAAGAGTTTTGGAAAATGAACAAGCTGATGAGTTAGCCAGAACTGCATCAAAAACTGATTTTACTGGCCATTAACCCTTTTGTGGGTTAAACTGAGTCAGTACAAAACAAAAACCATATGTGGCTAATGTACTGGAAACACTACCCAGGACTTAGACAAAGCAAAGTACTGATCAAACCGTACTACTATAAAATCATTCTTAAATTCTCAAAAGGTGATTTAAGATTGATAACAGGTTTCATTACAGGACATTATGGTCTAAAATATCACTTTCATAACGTACGATTATTTGCTAATTCGGAATGCAGATGAGGAAACTACATTCTTCATGACTGTCCAGTTTTAACAACGCATAGAAGAAACTTATTTCATATGAACTTGCTGTCACCAGAACAGATTAAGAGCTCTTCTCTAAATTTAGTTCTGGACTTTGTTTATAAAGCTTTAAAGGGCTTTGTGTAATCAATAGTGAAATTGGTACAATAAGTCTCTTCTGGCCGCAGTAACGACTGTTGGGCGATTTCACGTAAATAATTTTAATAATAATAATATCTAAATAAATGTGGATAGCTATGTTATGGCCCTTGTGGGCACATGCAAGAGGTTAGATTTGATTAGAGTAGCGGTCTTGTGCCCAAAGCCCACTTGAGGTCAAATAATAGACCGTTGTAATACCACGGATATTCGTATACTTAGAAGTGATAAAGTATATCACATCTTTCTTCTTCAAATACGAGCTTCAATATATTTGTTCAAATTTTCGACAAATTTTCTGACATCGTCCATGTCTCTGAGGAATAGGTATGTCATAACGGACCTCGCCAGTGTTTTGTAAGTTTGTATTTTTGATTCTCAGGTAATGAGTTTATTTTTAAATTGTAATATTAGCCCGGAATATACCTTCCCTGTTGCTAACATTCGAGTGTATATTTTCTCAAATTTTCGACAAATTTTCTGACATCGTCCATGTCTCTGAGGAATAGGTATGTCATTACGGACCTCGCCAGTGTTTTGTAATTTTGTATATTTTATTCTCAGGTAATGAGTTTATTTTTAAATTGTAGTATTAGCCCGGAATATACTTCCCCTGTTGCTAACATTCGAGTGTATATTTTCTCTGAAATAAGATTTTCACTATGCACAATTCACTCAGAGGTATTTAGAGTGTTTGATTATTTTGAATTGTCTAAAAAATTTTTATTCATAAGTATTTTATCAGTGTTTATATAATTAAACAATTCAATAGTAGTTGATCCTTCAACAGACTTTAGCTAATTGTATTAAGGCTCGGTAGTTGAGCAGTTATGCTAAAGAAAATTCATTTTAAAAAATTTATTATGGAATTCCTTTTTAAAAGCTTACATGTCTCTTTCAATATAAATCAGTGTAAAAACCTTTCAAGATTAAATCTCACAAAATATAGAAATCTCGATTAAATTAAGAACCACAAGCTATTAAACACTAACCTAGTTTCAATTAAATATCTTACGAAAAATCTTAATAACAATCGAACTATCCAAAGTCTTCACTAATGAGTCAATCATTTACTTCATTATTTCTTAAATAATAGATTAGTAATCTTTTCAAGTTAACATATGCAATGAAATAATTTTTTTTTTAATTTTCATATTCAATTTCCATTCAATACGGTATTTACATTATTATCACTTATTTACATAGTAGGTATATAGAGTAGAACGAGCAATATTCGTTTTGCGCTCCAAACCATATTATTATGGCATTTACCATCGAAGCACTTGACCACATCCTTTCCATTTTATTTCTTGGCACAAATGCCAATTATCAGTTTTGTTCTCTGATTACGGTTATTGCCGTTGAAATTTGAATTACACGACTACACACTCAATTGTGTCTTCCACTGCACAATCGTGGGGCCCGTTCCATACAATATGTCAGCTAATTACATGATTGCACAATATTGTCTCTTAAAGTGACTATTCGCTTGAATTGTGAAATTGTCACAGAAAAGGCGGTCTTTGCATATCAAGAATACAAAATGAAGAGTGCCAGGCAGCTGAAATATACAAATTGGCTTTTATGTCATGAAAATGTCAATTCCTCTAAACAACCAATTAATTTTTTTAACAGACCATTCCAACCTTCCACAGTTACGGAAATTTTATTCTTTTCAATTGCAAAAAAAAACTCCGTTTAAAATTATTAGCAGAATTGAGAAAATATTTTATTTAAATAATGAATGTATTATTAATATATTTATTATGTGTATTTAGACTTTATATGATTACAACAGCAACTTTAAAAGGGCTACAGAACTTAAAGTCGAAAAGTTAGGTTAAATAGGTTGTTGGGACTGTATTTTAAGGATGAAAATATAATCCTCTTTTAATACACTTTAATAGTTGTTGTTTGCAGTGGCAGGCAATCAAAAAACTTTCCATGTACCTCAATCATCAATTTTACGCAGTTTTGGCACCACATTCCTAGCAAGAACACCTAAGATAGAAGATTTGGGATTTTAATACGCTGTCATAGAAATACCTCACTAAAGATCTATTTCTTCTGGACGTCAAAGCCAGGCATTCAAAGAAAAATTGTTTAATCGTTAAATGGAAAATCTTGCCATGGTAAATGACAAAACTACACCTGTTCTTGATGTGACTTACAATTCGCCGAAATGCTTCCCTAATCGTTAAAATATCAGCCTTAATAACCGTGATCTTGCGAGGTTAGGATCTGCTATACAAATCTGTAGACCATATTGAGCCATATTGTGGATTAAGTTGGCCTACAACTAGATATCTGATTGATAAATAGTTTTCAGCCGAGCGAAGTTACTGCTGGCGCGACATTCTAGGTAACCGTCAGCTAAAGAGGCTAAAGAGCTGGTTCAACCCTACAGTTATAGTAAGGTTTAAGGATACCTTACCATAACTGTAGGAATGAGCCAGCTAGTCTAGGGACAGCTAGGGACTATCAGAAGAGATGAATTGTCGACTTTGCTTACAAGCAGACAAGACTTCCAGTCACATTCTCTGTGACTGCACAGCCTTGATCTGAACCAGGAGGAAGTCACTGGATCGAGAACTACTCTCCCCTTCTGACAATAGGAGGTCCTCAACGGCCGACATTCTGGCTATCATTCGCAAAGCGGAATGTTTTCTGTTCGTTTAGTGAACTAATGGAAGAAGGTGACAGAAATAATGTTGGTCGCAGTTTATCTGAAGCAGCGGTTATCTTGTTAAATGAACAAAATGGTGTTGATCATAAAAACCTTTTTAATCCTTCTGAAAGCATTACGAAACGGTAATAAAACAAATAATTTTATTTAAAAAAATATATATTTCGTTTTTGAATTCAGGTTTAAATCATCGAACGCCTCATGGGTATATGAGGAACCTAAGCACGCAGTGCCACTCATAATTTTTGAATAGGCAAATGCTCCAACACTTCATCCTTTAATTGTTCGCAACTATTTATATAGTGGATTTATAGATTTTTTTTTACCAAGTTAAGACAACATGAACTAACACATTTATTGTTAGATTTATATTAAATGTTCTTAAAATGTTCGTTTGTGCAACAAAATTTTACAAATCGAAAGAATCTAGATTGAATACGGATTAACTTATTAAATCGCCATTATTTTCTATCATATCCAAAATGGGTCATCTGTTTCGATATTTAAACAAATGGTTCTATAACATATTTCAAATGTTGATAAATCAAATTTTATTTATTTCATTTTAATTTAATTTATAAATGGCCAAAGAATTTCTATTGATACCTTGGTCAATAGATGTCATCATCAGAAAGGCTGAAATAGGCTTTTGATTATACATTTATACTATTAAAATATTAAAAAGCAAAAGATATTGAAAATTATTATTTGTAGATAATCAAATAAATAAATTATTAGATGTAGTTATATGTTAATATATTCAGAGTATAAATTAATATGTAGATTTATATATATAATTATGGATGGCAACACTGTATTTTTTCTATTTGGGTATTTTTCCAATTCTCTTCTGCACCTCTTTTCTTCATTTTAATTCCAATTCAGTAGTTGTTGAGAGTAAGTTCTGACGAATTTGCTTCTGAGTTCCGTGTTTATATATTATTTTTCAAGTGAAATTTGGAAATCTCCACATATAAAGGATAATCCCAATAAGGAATTTAAGGTAATTTTTTTAAAAATCATTTATTTAAGTCAAATGCAAATCATTTTGATTTAACCAAAATTGTACTTGTGCAAAGTCATGCTGTTTCTAGAGGTGTCAAAATTTGTACTCCCTAATATTTCTTACTTTTCTCTTCAAGTAATAATAAGTATTACTAAACGTTTATAATGAATTTGCTTAATATATGTTAAAAATAAGTAAAGTGCTAGACCCTTTCTATTAAAATTGAAAATTACCATATACACAAAACTTCTTTTATTAAAAAAAAAGAACAAAATACCGTGATTTGATGGTCGATTTTGGTAAAATTGACTTACTACTTACTATATACGATATAACATAGTTTTTGATACATCTGTCTGTCATCCTAGTAGGACGGAATAAGTACCATTGTAAGTTTTGCACTTTCCAATTGCAACAACTTTTTTTCGCCTATATCACAGCGGCCTGCAATTTTAGAAGTTCTCTAAAATTTTTTAAACTTCTTAGTAGGTGTAATTACAAATTAGAACTTAAAAACAAATCATACTTTATATAATTGTACCTTTGTCGCCTTTAGTTCTATTGGTTATATGTTGCGTCTTCATAAATAAGGATATTTTCTATGGATATGTTTTTACCATTTGGTATGATAGCCGATACATAGCATTGATAAAAAAAAGTAATAAATATTGCATTAAGTCTTTCAGCCATTTATTCTTAGTTGTTCTAATCGAGTGGTGTACAATTTTCTTATCTTGGCAACATTTTTTAAAAATTTAGCAATAAAAGCAATATCCCTCTCTGAAATGGCGTATATGGTTTTACAATCATCGGAAACTAGTATAGAACACGTCCGAAAATACTTTCTTAAGGTACATCTGCATATACAATATTAACTATTGAAAAAGTATAATCATATAAAATTCGGTAGTTAGTACCATTCTTCTATAAACTTATTGTAAAAGGTCTCAGAATAGTAATGTTAATACGGATCTCAGCTATTTTTGTCTAAGAAAACTGCAGAGTATACCTTTCTTGTCGAAAAGCTTTCACTACAATCTCAATAATTCTGTGAATCTAATCCGATGGAAATAGGTTGCTTCCAAACTGATAAATTGAAATAAAATGTCTAGATAGGTTTTAGTCGACTTTAGATAAGCTTTTAAAACGGCTTTGACTATGAGCTTTTAATGTCTTAGTTTAGATATTGGCCGTAACATATATGACCATTTGTCTTTAGTTCGTTTAGATCTAAAGACATTTACTCTTATTGATTATTTTCATCGATTATACTGGTTTGTTGTGGAAGGTTTTTAGTACAAGAAATGATTGCACACATCTCATATTCAAGTTTTTTATTCATAGAAAACAGTTTGTGAAGTTTGCAAATTATTTAACAAGAAAAGGAATCAATGATCACACCTATTTTGACAGTATCGCTGACCCAATCCAGTATCGTTGCGCCAGATTATACTATATCAGAGTCAATTTTATACAAAGTTTTAAAAAACCTGTAGTTCGTTACTCTTGAAGTCATTATATTGAAATCACCTCTAATTACGACTCGGCTATTGAGCATTATAATGACGGACACACATTGACCGAATTTATTTTAGTGCCTAGGATGATTGTGTACTAAAGTTAGTTTAACTTCTTGAAATAGTATTGCGTTGAAACAAACTTATAACTATTTGTATGAAAGACAGAATTTCAAAGCTTTAAGCTATATTTTATATATATTTTACTATTAACATTAATTTAGTTCTCAATTCCCTTAGAGAAATGAACAACGAGTTGCAAAATATGGAGAATACTAACCCGTAAGTGTATTAATTATATTGAAAACATTTTTTAAAGAGGTTTCCATCGTAGTGGACCCATAGACGAAAATCACGCTAATGACGTTGGTCAGAGCTCATTTGAAGCACAGGGTACTTCATCAAAAAGGCAACTTGATGATGATGACGATAATATGCCATCAAGTTCCAAAAGGTACGGTAGTGAAGTGAATAATTTTATTTAAAACAAAATTTTTCTTATTTTGGAATTTTTTATCCACCAGGTTTAAATCATCAAAAGCTTCATGGATATATAAGGAATCTGAGAATGTAGTACCATTCAACATCTTTGATTTGGCAAATACTTTACCATTTAGGCTTCCAATTCTAAGGAATGCATTATGTGATCGACGGATGAATATTTTTGAAGCAATTGAAGATAACGATTTTAATTATAGAAGACTTTATACACCATCAATTGATGATAATTCTTAGACGAATTTTATGTATTATCTACGATTTGCAAAAAATTGTATTAATTTGAATATCATTTTATTTAATAAAATCTTCTATGGATTCGTAAATTTTTACGAGAAACAAAGTTGAAATTGTAATCACATTTAGTAATCAAGGTACAGACTGAGTAATCACGACAAGACATATCAAAACCATGCAATATTATGCTGAGTTTTCTCTTCAATTAAAAACAGGTCTTGAATTCCTACATCACTTATTTGCTATATTAAAAAGAAAGTATATATAAAATATATATATACATATATATATATGTATATTCATATTACGTTTCGCTAATTTTCATTTCACACGAATAAACCAAGGCATTGTTTTCTATAAAGCGGGTATTACACATCATTCTGAAAGTTGACTTGGCGTGACGTCACTTGTTATCATCATTCACTGTAAAGATTACATACAAATTTAAAATTGCTTTCTAATCATACGCGCTATAAAATGATGTTTCCACTACCATGATTTAAAACAGAATGAAATTTGCATGGAAGCCGACTAAAATCCGATTTTAAACGAATAAAAACGAGCAAGACTAACAAAAAATCAAAAAATATATGGATTTCCATCAGTCTGCTTGTCATTCCCTCAATGCTGGTATTACACATGAGACTTGGCTTAAATGTTGCATTTTGACGTACCAAGGGTCATGTTATGCAGAGTGCCTCGGGCATGGCAAAATTCGCTCTTTCGGGCTTTGCCGAATATTCATGTTAGGGCCTAAATTTAAAGGGCTACAAGTCAACATTCATGAATGATATATATTATATGGTGTTTACACTGGCTGCAAATGACTTATTTCTAAACACAAAAGTGTTTAGATTCGTTGTTATTCATTTGTTCTCATTTAAAACAGCTGATTTATCAACGTGCTCATTGATTTCAATTTGGCCTATGCCAAAAAAATGTTAGACGAAGATAAAATATATAACATCAATTACAATATAAACTAAAAACTTATTCTTAACTTCGATTAAGTACTTTTTGAGAAGTAGAAGTTTCAGAAACAGGTGCATTGTATTCAAGGAAATGCAACCACCAAATATTTGTTAACTTTTTTTTGTAAATATGTCAAAAACAACTTTGTCAAAATGCCATAAAAAACTTTCATGTTCAATGTATTCATTTACATTTGGAACTCATTTCAAACTCGTTGGAACTTATTTATACAAAATGAGATCCATTGCGCGAATGCGGATCTGATATGCGCATATGAGATTTTGTTTGCAGAAATTAATCATTTGCTTCTCATTTGTGATTTTCGAACTAAATCAGTCATTTGGCGCTAGTGTATACGTCATATTAAAGAACAATGCATCAGCTGATTTCTTACAGCACAACTAATTCGGTCTTAATAAGACGAACAAAAGTGTATTTCACTAAATATTTATGCCTTTTACGATTGGTGAATCTGGGATAACATTTTCAATCGAAATTCACTCCTAGTGTGTTTTTTATTTTCGGTTGGAGAATATCGAGCGAAAAGTATAATACTTAAGATTAATTTATAACACTCAAGGTATTTTGCCAAAGTAGCGTACGATTACTCTGAAGTTAACATCTGATTCAATATATATATTTATAACAACAATATATATCTACTAATACATTTATTATTGGATTTACATTAGATTACTCTTAAAATGTTCGATTGAGCAACAAAATTCGACAGATCGGGAGTAAATATGGACTAAATCTAGATTTACAAGTTGGAAATGCCAATATTATCTATCATATCAAAAATGGATCATCTGTCTCGATATTTAAACAAAAGGTTCTATAACATATTTCAGATGTCGATAAATCAAATTTTATTTATTTCATTATAAATTTACTTATTGATGGCCAAAGAATTTCTATTGATACCTTGGTCAATAGATATAAACATTAGAAAGCCTGAAATAGGCATTTGTTTATACATTCCTACCAATAAAATATTAAAATGCATAAGATATTGAAAATTACTATATGTAGATTATCAAATAAATAAATTATTAGATGTAGTATTAAATATATAAATTAATATGTAGATTTATATATATAATTATGGATGGCAACACTGTATTTTTTCTATTTGTGTATTTTTCCGACTATCTTCTGCACCTCCTTTCTTCATTTTAATTCCAATTCAGTAGCTGTTGGATGTAAGTTTTGACGAATTTGCTTCTGAGTTCTGTGTTTATATATTCTTTTTCAAGTAAATATTGGAAATCTACCTATATAAGGGATAATTCCGGTAAGAAATTTAAGGTAATTTTTTTAAGAATTATATTATATATTTAAGTGAAATGCAAATCAATTTGATCTAACCAAAATTATACTTGTGCAAAGTCATGCTGTTTCTAGAGGTGTCAAAATTTGTACCCCCTAATATTTCTCACTTCTTTTTTTGAAATAACAGTAAATATTACTAAATATTTGTATATTGAAATGATTTTATTGAGCCTGTTAGACCAGTGTAAGTAACTCAAGTGAAATTAAAAATACCTCAGTGCATGGCTACTTTGATAAAATAGGGAATTATATACTTTTTTATGAATGTAGGTATTACTTCTAGGAATACTATTACGATTTCATGGTGAATTTTAGCAAAACCCACTACTTTCAGCAAATTTTTTCAGCATATGCTTGTCGTGGAAATCACCTCAGTCTTCGCGTTTAGCCCATAAATTGTTGGTCACCGTCTTGGTGATTTCCTCTATTATCCTAAACAGTTTATATATCGGTATATGTATTGAGAGGTTGGCCTCTCTTGTATGCGTTCAAAACCTCTTCTGGCCATCTCATCTTCAATATTGCTATGTCCAGAAACCCAGCAAAGAGAGACCATGTGATGTTTAATGATCATCACTAAGGTCTTATACTCCTTAGCAATTCTAATGATGTTATCTTGAGTCTCCGCAAATAAGTTGAATTAAATAAGCAAATAAGTCTGTTGTATCTTTTTGATATCTTTATACCATTTAGTAGGGTATCCGATACATGGCTTTGATAAAAAAAGATATAGATATTGTATTAAATCCCTTAATCATTTATTCTTAACAGTCTTTTAAAAATTTAATAATAAAAGCAGACCCTCTGTCTAAAATGGCTTATATTATTTTGCCATCATCAGAAACTAGTATAGAACACAGTTCGAAGATACTTTCTTCAGATATACCTGCATATCAATTATAAAGACGAAGAAGTGCAGTCATATTAAATTCGATAGTTAGAACCATTTTTCTATAAAATTATGCTAAAAGGTCTCAGAATAGTAATGTTAGTACTAATCTCACCTATTTTTGTCAACGCAAACTGCAAGACATACTTTTTTTGTCAAAAGATTCCTCTCTAATCTCAATAATTCTGTAAACCTAATTCAACATAAATAGGTCAAAAGCAACCGAAACTGATAAACTGGAATCAAATGTTTAACGAATTGCAAAATATGGAGAATACTAACCCGTAAGTGTATTAATTATATTGAAAACATTTTTTAAAGAGGTTTTCATCGTAGTGGACCCATAGACGAAAATCACGCTAATAACGTTGATCAGAGCTTATTTGAAGCACCGGGAAGTTCGTCAAAGAGGCAACTTGATGATGATGACGATAATATGCCATCAAGTTCCAAAAGGTACGATAGTGAAGTGAATAATTTTATTTAAATCAAAATTTTTTTATTTTGGTTTTTTTTATTAACCAGGTTTAAATCATCGATAGCTTCATGGATATATGTGGAATCTAAGAATGCAGTGCCATTTGACATCTTCGATTTAGCAAACGAACTAGAAGCAGCGTCTTCTGAACTTGAAGAATGTATAACTGCTACTTCAATTTATTTACAAAACATCTATAATTCACTTAAGGAAATCAACAAACTACTCTTGACTCTAATGGATCGAGCCTAGCTACAACATTAGATTTCTTTGTAAAAATAACAATCGTGTCGAAAACATTTCATGTTCGAATAGCGAAAATAAATTGTAATTGAAATAATTTATTTTTTTGTACACTATTTCAAAAGCTTTTATATTAGGTAAAATTATATTTAATGAAATCCTTTATCGAGTGTTCACTGTTTAATAAGACGCCACAAGTAACAAACTAGCAATCGTCTTGTCATGTGAATTCAAAAGTATGTTTCTACTTGCTTTGTTAGACCAATTAACTTACTTAAAATTGCTTGAATTACTTAAATTTCAAGTAAATTAACTGGTCTAACGAAACTGGTCTAGTACGTGAAAACGTTATAGTACATATCAAATCGAAATGGTGTTATATATATACTTTATTTCTCATTTTGCTTTAGAGTTATGTATATAAATTAATCTAAATTTATTATCCTTGGAAATACCACGACATAGGTCGTCTAATTTGTTGACCACAGTTGGCTTAACCGAACTTTAGGCTTTCAATGAAAGTGCGAACTTTGTATGGTTTTTTTTGCCACGAATTGTGTGGACTGATAAGCATTTTCTCGATATGAATAACTCTATTTCTTAGTTTTTGACTTTTACTGAATATAGCATTTTAACATCCATTTCTTAGAAAAAGCTAATATTAATCTGGAAAGGTTCATTTTATTGAATTAAGTCTTTTCTTCACTACAATTTCCGGCTCACCATCTTTATAGTAGGTTATATTACGTTATACTAGAGATTTTAGAAATCCAATAAGGCTCATTGGCCAATTCTGTTACCATATAAAAAATTAGAGGCTTAAAAACCATCTTGAACCTTTTACAAAGTCTCAAATGCTTTTTTCTAAAAAAAAAATATTAGAGCTTACCAATATCTTCTAGAAAATAACGCTCTAAAATAGTTAGCCGACACTGTGCTTGCGCTAGACTATGACTAAGCCAATGTGAGCCACTTTCTTTGCTTTTTGCACAACTGCCACAGAAATCATTAAACTAGAGATTCATTCTTCTAGCTAACCGGCTTTGAACCGTTAATAAAACTGCCACAGGACTGATATTTTTATGAGGCCTCTCAATGCAATTGCAAGAGTTTTTCTTAATAAAATGGGGCGAACTCGCATATAGATGCCTGCAAAGCGTTGAATTATCTTCCCATCTTGCATTAAATTGCTCATATATGAAGTATTTTTCATCTCACTTCAATAAATATTCTGTTTTATTCTGAATATATTACTAAGCTGCTCCGTTTCACCTAATTTCTAACTGCTTAAAGGAATTCTCTCTACGACACTATATAGCAATAAAGATTTATTTGACTACGAGAAATGGTAGTAATCGAAGATATCTTCAAAGAAGATATGAAGCAGTTTTCGTCTCACAGCAATAATGATTTTGTGTGAACTTTCTGTTATTTGTAATATATTCTGAAGATACTCCGTGCCTCCGTATTGTTAACTCACATTTAAAAGTTTTTCTGCGCTACTGTATAGAAGTACAAATTTGTTATCCGAAAAATGGTAGTAATTGCTAAGAGACGTAAAACTCTTAGCAGTCTTTCGATTCTCAATATATTCCTAAGCAATCCCGCTCCACATAATCTCTAACGGCTTGTGGAAATTCTCTCTGTGACCCTACGTGGTGTGACTATTTCAAATATGGTGTAAAGCACTTTTCATTTCACAGCAATAAAGATTTGGGAGATTTTTCTACTATTTCAAATGTATTCCTAAGACACTCCATACCATTGAACCCCTAACTCCTTGGCGAAACTCTAGATTCTAGTGAAGAGAAGTATACATTTATTTGTCGAGAAGTGGTAGTAATTAAAGATGATTGCAAAGAATATATGTAGTACTTTTAGTTTTAGCAATAAAGATCTGGACAATCTTTCTGTTGTTTCGAATGTATTCTAAAGGTGCCCCGTGTCATTAGGGATGAACTAATCTGTTTGCAAAATTCACTCTACGCCATCATATTTTTATTTAGTGAGAAGTGGTTTTATTTAGTCAACTTTAAATAATTTATTGGTAATAATATATTTAAATAAAAACTAACATGAAAAAATTGATTTAAATTTAAAATAGAAATCGATCAAACTTTAGAAAGTTTCCATTTAATTAATAATTATTTAGTAAAAGTGTCAACAAAACTCGGAAAAAATGTCGAATCTCTCAGGTTAATCATAAAATTGTCACGAAAGTGTCAGTGCACTTCCAACATGCCAACTAAAATGCATTCTGCCATCATAAAAGCATTGCAAACAAACTTAATATGTAGGAAAAATAGTAAAAAAAAACAAATATTCAAAAAAGTTGCAAAATTCGTTACAAATTCTTCAGAAAAAATGCATATCGAAATGGTGGAAAATTTAGCAAAAATCGACTGACATTTCACACTTAAACTTAAACTGCTCAGGCAAAAGACAATAAGGAACGTAATTGTTTGTATTAGAAATGCCGTGACACTCGAATTGTGTAGCAATTGCATCCGCAGAGCGACTCCAGCGAGTTACGATACGATCAGAGTCGCTTTGGAGCAGTAACAAGCTTTAATGTCCTTAGTTGCAGCTTCAAAAACTCTAGTTTGTTACAAATTTTGGAAAACAAATGCATTTTATGCAGCAAATCACTAACGAGCGAAAACAACGAGTCCAACAACACCAACCATAATCTTAACAGTGATCGAAACCAAGCAAAAGACCAAGACCAAGACTTCAGCTGGGTCTACTCGTACCCAGCATCAATGCAGCATCAACTGATGCAAGAGGTGTGAACTGTACGGCAACACCAATGAGTGCACCAAGTCTTCGCAGTACCGTGAAGTGTCAATTTGTGATTTTTGCAACACCTTTGAACCAAACAAGTCCACACAACAACAATTGATGGCAACTTAAATGAGAAGAACTTATCAATAATGGCTTCATACTAGTACATTAAGCAATTCTTGCTCACACAAATATTGCAGAGATGTTTAATCAAGTGATGTATGGCATGTATGATTCCTCAGTCAATAACTCTGACACATGCATGGTAACAGTGACATGTCGACAGTACCATAGAGGAATAGAACCAAGTGTGAATTTCTCCAAACGATATCTGTCGAAATTTAATGATTTTCTGATAATTAGTCTACAGATTATATCGTGTTTTCACTAGTGCTTTTCGTATTCGCATTTGTAAAGTATTTGAAGAATCCGTTTAATCGAATAGTAAAGGAACTCTTCAGAGTTGGAAAAATACCGAAGTCTCCGAATAATTTCACTACGCATAATAACCGCAAATCCGATTTTATTTTAATTGCAACTTCGGAGAGTTCGTTGCTATACGATTAATCGAATAACTTCGGTTTTTGAAATATCCGAACAGTACCAGTTTCCACTGTAGCTAAAACTACTTGTGTTAATGAAATCGAGATTTGGTCGTTTCCATTGGTATGACTTGATTTATGCATATGAAATAGCTTGTTTGTGTAGATATTACATATGAAACATATGACAAATATTTCAAATATTGGTAGTTTCCCTTGTGGGAAATCTATTTTTAAGGGTTTTTAAGGGCTCATTTATATGAAAGCTCTTTGTATGACAAATTATCCTCATTAGCCACCTTGGTTTTACATTTACATAGCAACCACAATTCTGTAATATTGAAAATAATCGGTAAATCAGAATTTCATGGATTGTTGATCAAACCTTTTTTTGGAATAAAATACCGTTAAAGCCTAGCAATACCTCGATAAGCGTCATGGAAGTACTATAATAGGAAAATCAATTAATAGTGACATGCGAGTGGAATTTAAATGCTACAACTGTATTTAATTTAATTGATGACTCTAAATACTCTGTTCCGCTCAAATCTGATGTTATTCCGGAAAGGAACAAAAGCTCTCAAAATAGTTTCGACAGACATAGAGATCTACAGATATCAGAAGAGAACATGTTTAAAAATTTATAAGAATATTTTAGTATGCATAAATGGTTTCGGAATGAACGGAGACGTAGGGGGAAGTATTTGAGAATTAATTCGAAGTTTAGTTGATAACAAATAATTAAAAAGAACCAATTTATTATCTATCTAATATCTAATATTTCTCTTTGTACATGCCAATGAAAAGGGAGTCACTTTTTTAAAAAAAAATTTTCTTATACGAATGTTTATGGAAGATTGCAGCCACTTTTAGCAGATGCAACCCTATTCCAATAATGATCGGCAGAGACAAGAGCAGATAGGTTTAGTATTTAGCAATGCTAAATTTGTCAAAGCCAAAAAGCATGGACTAAGTTATTTGGCTGGGAAGTGTTTATTTTGAAAGATGTGGGGTTAGCGCAAAAAGTGTGGTAAGTTTAGCTAAGTGTATCTTCTAATCATCTAATTAAATAAACCTTATGAAATAGTAGGTAGTCAAATGGATAATTCTTAGTATATTTAACTACAACTTGTGAAGAAATCTAGGAATATAAACTTTATAAATTTATACTTTCTATTCAATTTTTAAATAGGAAACAAAACGATAAAAATTCTAGGCAATAAAAAAAGAGGTTTTAACGTTCATTTGTAAGATCTATCTAACTTTACGAAGAAACTAATTCCATACTAGCTGTGTGGATACTCCAGTATATATGGCATATATATTTATATATCAATGATTTAACATGGATATGTTCACATAACCATAAAAAGGAAAACATCTTTACTAATGCAAGATTTTGTCTTTCAGGAGGCGTGGTAAGCTTCGTCATTGTGACCAAAGCATCATCAAAACTCTGTTTTTCACATTCTTAAATTTTAAAATTACATTGAAAATAACAACTTCGCATTTGATGGAACCATGACTGTCGGCATAACATGACCTTTACACTATACAACTAAGTCTCTAGAAATAATAGTTGTATTCTGCATTTCTGTTCTGCATTTAAAGTACATTCTGTTGAAGTATCAAGTAAGCTTGGACTTCATTAAAGATGATGAAATGTGCCTTAAAACACCACTTTTTGTTATTTATACATACAATTTTAAAATAAATCAAGTTGATATTTTGACGTTTACAAAATTATAGTACGTAAAAAAAATTAAAATAATACATAATTTTAATTCTCAATCAAATTGTTGAATGAAGATCTTGAAAGTCAGTAAATCAGTTAATTTAAATTTAGTAGCAAAAACCTATTCGGACAGTATTACAAAATTT
The DNA here is from genome assembly GCF_002237135.1 of Teleopsis dalmanni. Taxonomy (NCBI): domain Eukaryota; kingdom Metazoa; phylum Arthropoda; class Insecta; order Diptera; family Diopsidae; genus Teleopsis; species Teleopsis dalmanni. Next base: position 74,620,953 of record NC_051847.1, on the reverse strand, counting down.
TAATTTCATAGTATATTTTAAATATATGAAGCAATAGTTGTTTTATATTCAATCAACAGAAATATCGTAGTCAAGAAAAATCATCTAGAGTTCAGAAGACCTCATACCTTGTTATATCAACGTAACAATTACAAAATTTCAAAATTAGCGCTCAAATAAAACTAATTACCTTCTTAAGTCACTTAGCAAAATGAATAACGAATTGCAGAGCATGGATAATACTAAACCGTAAGTATATTAAACATATTCATAACATTTTTTAAAGAGATTTTTATCATAGTGAACCCATGGATGAAACTAACGGTTATAACGTTGATCAGAGTTTATCTGAGACAACGGGCACCTCGTCTGTAGCATCAGGTACCTCGACTGAAACATCGGGTGCATCGACTGAAACATCGGGTACCTCGTCAGAATCATCGGGTACCTCGTCAGAATCATCGGGTTTCCTATTTGAAGTATTGGGTACCTCGTCTAAAACATCGGGTGCCTTGTCTGAAGCATTGGGTACCTCATATGAAGCATGGAGTACCTCTTCTGTAGCATCGGATACGTCGTCTGAAACATCGGATACTCTATCTGAAGCATCGGATACTCTGTCACTGGCGATAAATATTGATGATACTATGAACCTACCAAGCGCTTTAAGTATATTAATACGGTAATTTAAGAAATAATTACATTATATACAAAAAAATTGTTAGAGATATTTATCATAGTAAACCCATTAATGAAAAAGACGCTAATAACGTTGGTCAGAGTTTATCTGAAGCACAAGGTACCTTGTCTAAATCATCGGGTACTTCATCACTGGTGCAAAATATTGATGACACTATGAACCCATCAAGTTCTGAAAGCATAACAAAACAGTAATTAATTAAATAATTTCATTTTATAAAATAAAAATAATATTTCTTTGGATTTTGATTTAACCAGATCATCAAAAGCCTCATGGGTGTACGCGGAACCTAACGGTGGCGTTCCATTCGACATCTTTGATTTGGCTAATGACTTACCAGGCCTTTCTGAAGACGATACGCGAAGGATTCATTTTTTCGGTGCAATAGAAAATACAATTAATTATAGCAAGGAACACCGAATACGCTTAACACTAAGACGTTGTAATCGTTCAAATATATAACATTAGATGCTATTAAATATAATATTTAAATATATTATTTATTATATTAAAATTTGATGTAATATAATTTCTTCATTCAACAAAATATTTTAATATTATATTTAATGTTTTATATTCAATATATTTTTTTTCAGTTTTAGTACAAGTAATATTTTCTGTAAAAAAATCTTTTATTGAGAATTCAGTTTTTGCGAAGACCCCAAACGTACAGTCGTCTTAAGATATGAACATATCACTAATGCAAAATGTGCTACCTTCACTTAACTTAATCGATTTATATGTATCAGTGTCCATAATTGGTTAGGAGAAAATTAAAAATCACGGCCTCTTTTCTTACCCACCAGATGAGGTGTCATCTTGTAAAATTATGGACATGGCCCAGTTTACAGACTTGACAAGATGGTTAAATATCATTTGAATAAGAGAGCCGTACCTTTCAGGGTTGCTTGTACACTGACCTCTATGAAAAACGATAATCCGTGGTATCAAGAAGAACCATTATTTAAGCTTCCCTTTTGCATGAAACATAAGGGATATTTACCGAAGTAATGCAAAACCGATCCTGGTGGAGAAATCCCGAAGAAAAAGCGAGGATGTTTTAATCCGTATAGTAAGCTGTAGCAGTTGGATACATCACTTCGGTTAAGGCCGGTTTGGTGTCGGTAAAGACTTCCAGCTTGCCACCTACAAAAGAACTAAAAAAAATATGTTTTGCAAAATTCACAGCTATGCCATCCGATGTAATATCAACATAATTCAAAGACTCAAGATTCTCGAAGATATTGTTAACGCCCCGTGATACTTTTAAATGTCGATATTAACCGAGACCTTGACGTCCTAACAGTTGCTGAGGAAATTAAAAGACGACAAATCTGTCAGGTTTCTCGACTCTGACGACTCGATGGAATGAAGCCACGTAATCTATTCATAATCTAATTTAATTGTCATTTAACTTAAAGTATGGCTTTTAAAAATCTTTTAATAAAAATTTATGATGGCATTAAAGGGAAATATCCCTTATAGTTTCGTATAATTAGTTATAGGTAAGATTCAGTTAGGTGAAGTAAAGAGAGGAACAAAACATCCACAACCGGCTAGGAAAGACTTTTTGATTCCACAATTCTACGCATTAGTGGTTAGAAGAATGGTCATATTAGAGCCAGCCCGAAGCATTTATAAATGCGCGTGTCTGTCTAATGCTAGTGCTGCAAATATCGCCGAGTGTGTTGCGGACCGGAGCACTCAAAAGTTTCAGATAACTAGTTTTTATGTAATAAAAACAATTTTTTTTACAGTGTACTACAGATTTTTAGAAATAATTTGACACTCAGGTGTAAAAATAATGACCGTACGACACAAAACATGACAACATTGTACGCAACTGTTTAAGGCTTGAATTTAGTACAACAAAAGTGTCACAAACAAAATCAACAACAATGATAACAACAACATCATCAACTAAACAACAAAAAAATTATGGTGTCGGATTAAAACGCATAAAGAAAATTATCAGAAACACATCTCGCATTCAACACCTCAACAGCAACATTGGCAGCAACATTTACCGACAACACTAACAATACCAACAATAACAACAACCAACGGAAGCATCATCAGCACCAACAACACTTGTCTATTGTCAGCCAGCAATTATTGTTGCTGAAAGGCTGCTGTAGTTGTTATTGTTGTAATGTTGTTGTAACGAATATAGTATATCGACAACATCAATTTCTCAAACAACAACAACAAAAAGACATGTACCATAGAAAAATATATGTGGAAGTATGTCATGGAATAGCAGAGAAATGCAGACTGAAGAGTGAGTGACTCTTCAGGTGCTTTACGGAATCGATGTTGCTGGTGTGAACTGACCTGATAATGTGTTTCGAAATCATTTTAATTTAATTTATTTTGATTTTATGAGCTGATGACATAATAAAAAGAACTATAAATATATATAGCTATTCTAAAATCAAAGCCAAAATATTTTACTTAGTTCTTACTATGTCACTGGACTTCTCTAGATAATATGAAGATTATCATCTTACTAAATCTGTAAGAAGGTGCGAAGCAATATAAATTAAATAGAAACGTTTTTCAAAGATTAGATCACGCAACACAAGTACCTGTAAAGTCACCAGGATCAGCTGTAACGACATATTATGCCAAGAGTAAATCTAAGTAGTGTTTTTTGTCGATCAAAAGAACTGGAGAATGCAAATTGGCATATTAACTGGACTCTATCTAATTGCAACACATGCGTATAAACTTAAAAGCTCTTACCAATAAGGTTTTATGTTCTACAAATTTCGGGCTGCATACCAAGCAATATAATACCAACATTATTCAAAAGCTTCAAATTAAGATTCTTCAAAATATTCCAAAATATTGTTAATGACCTATGGTAAGTTCCTAACAACTCAACAGTTGCGGATGAAATTGAAGAACCTCCGGAATTTCTTTGCAAGCTGCTCCAGAAACATGTAAACGAAGAAACTAATAAACGAAGAAAACTCCGACATTTATATTTGAAGAATTTTAGCGTGTAGTAACAAATAGATTATGCTAGAGTTGCCACATTGAAGAGGATACAAATTCCACTAAACATATTTTAGGTTATTGAATGAAATTACAGACGAAATGACTGCAATGTCTTCTTCTGTGTGCTGTTCAAAATATCTCAGTGAAATTAAAAATGCAGAACATGTTCTTTTTAATGATCTGGCAATAAGAGACGAACCATTCACAAAGTTAGAACCTCACAGTCTTCACAGTTAGAACCTCATATCCAACAGATATCAGATCAATCAGTATCAGATGATCAATAGTGGACGGTTCAGTCAACAGTAGCAGCAATTATTACTGAACTCCGACGACGATTCGAATTTGAGCTATGAGCACATAACAGTCTTCCTCCCAACAGTCATTCCACAAGGTACCATCTGTTCAAGAGGGAGGAAATATAAGCTAAAGGCAACCATTGACTAAAGCTTTCGAATTTAGAGCTACTCGCTTAGGACGGTTTACTTAATGAAATACAATACATTCGTTCCAGAAGAAACCAACTGTTCAGACGAGAGAAGATGTTAGTTAAAGTCACTCACTGACTTAGATTTCCTGCTAAAAGAAAAATGGTCGCGTCATATTTGCGACAGAAAGCGTGCTTGCCCATTAAATAGACAGTAAACGGTTATAAGATACATTAGATCATTTTGAACAACTATACTAGCCAGCGTACATTGGTTTTTTTTTTTGGCGTGAATGATGCGTCTATTTTAGATTTATTTTTTTGTTTACTTCCACTAAAATTATTTTCACAAATTTATTTGTAAAAATAATCCCTCTATATATCATGAAAACTTTTCTTTTATGAGAAATTTGCGATTTCATTTTAATCCTATTGATTATTTTCACAATGCCATCTAGTGAGCGAAAAATTATTTATTTGTTTATTCAAAGCCAAAGCAACAACCAAATGACATATAAATTTAAAAGTGGTCTTGGATTAAAAATCCCTTATTATTAAAGATTACAACCGATTTAAACAAATACAACAACCATTTAATTGCGGATAAAATATTTAATATCGTATAATACGATCTATGAATGTGCATCTTAGAACGTATTATTACTATCAAAAACCGTATTAATACGGTCTTTGCGGATATTTACAAATACAGGGTTCGTGTCACAACTAAATATTATAAACAGTTTGTTGACAGCAAAATGTTCGGATATTTTGTGTGGATTAATACTAATTTCAATTTCTAACAATTTATTTTACTACTGATAAGGTAAATTAATAATTAATAAATTAATAATCTATTAATTCCCCAACTGTCTAGTGGAAAAAAAAAATTTTATCACAATAATCCCTATTAATCTAAAGTGATCCTACAAGATCTTGCTGATATTGTCATATGAATAATCTGTGATATCAT